>NC_091282.1:1236469834-1236792334 GCF_032444005.1 Ranitomeya imitator | reverse complement strand
CCTTTGAGTTGAGATTACCCGCGTGTGTCTCCAGCCAACCCGTAGGCTCCAAAGCTGAAGGAACGCACACAAGCCCACAGAAGAACCTTTCAGCAAAGTCATTTAGGCCCAGCAACTCCATGTTATGAGCCGCGATTTACTGATCTGATTGTAAGAGATTAGATTTATCCTTTCAAATCATCTAATCTGCTGAAGGGTGAAGTGCGGCAGCTGTCGGGGCGGATGGCACGGGATTTGAAGAAATTGCTCAAACATGTTACTGTTGGTAAAATCCTATGTCGACAGATCAGGTCAGAGGGGTAAAGACGTCAGTGGCATTTAGACGAAAAGTTTCCCGCCAAATCATGGTTCAGACGACGCTCCATGCAGAGAGATGGGAAGAACCTTTTCTGTGTTAGATGGAACGTTGTCACGGCTGATAATGTCAATCCCACACCGGGCACAAGCTCGATATCAGTACCATGCCTGCACCACCAATCGGCCCATTAATAGGGTAATTGACCGTAGCATACGGGTTATGTAAAGCGAACGAGCAATTTAATTGTCACATTCAGCTCCACTCCATCTCTACATATACTGCTGCAAAAACAAAAAAGCAATACCAAAACGTGTGCCAATATTCACAGATCGCAGGTGCAAATAATTCACTGCGGATGGAAAATGGGACATTCTAGCGCAAAAGATAAAGGTGTGTCACTAATGGCCATGTGCTATTACCCGATCCCACTGATATTTACACTGTTACCGGTAATGCCACATGGGATTCCGGTCAGACAAGTCCACAATACAAAGGAAGCAAATAACTGACTGTGGACACAATGAGAGCCATGCACCAGTGATACACAGAGCGGCTCACCAAACACCGGAGTGCTGGGCATTACTATGTGTATCCCTAAACTAGAAAAATACTGCCCCTATACACAAGAATATAACTGCTATAATACTGCCCCTATGTACAAGAATATAACTACTATAATACCACCCTTATACACAAGAATATAACTATTATAATACTGCTCCCTATGTACAAGAATATAACTACTATAATACCGCTCCTATGTACAAGAATATAACTACTATAGTACCGCTCCTATATACAAGAATATAACTACTATAATACTGCCGCTATGTACAAGAATATAACTACTATAATACTGCCCCTATGTACAAGAATATAACTACTATAATACTGCTCCTATATACAAGAATATAACTACTATAATACTGCCGCTATGTACAAGAATATAACTACTATAATACTGACCCTATGTACAAGAATATAACTACTATAATACTGCTCCTATATACAAGAATATAACTACTATAATACTGCCGCTATGTACAAGAATATAACTACTATAATACTGCTCCTATATACAAGAATATAACTACTATAATACTGCTCCCTTGTACAAGAATATAACTACTATAATACTGCCCCTATGTACAAGAATATAACTACTATAATACCGCTCCTATATACAAGAATATAACTACTATAATACTGCCGCCATGTACAAGAATATAACTACTATAATACTGCTCCTTATGTACAAGAATATAACTACTATAATACTGCCCCTTATGTACAAGAATATAACTACTATAATACTGCCCCTATGTACAAGAATATAACTACTATAATACTGCTCCCATGTACAAGAATATAACTACTATAGTACCGCTCCTATATACAAGAATATAACTACTATAATACTGCCGCTATGTACAAGAATATAACTACTATAATACTGCCCCTATGTACAAGAATATAACTACTATAATACTGCTCCTATGTACAAGAATATAACTACTATAGTACCGCTCCTATATACAAGAATATAACTACTATAATACTGCCGCTATGTACAAGAATATAACTACTATAATACTGCCCCTATGTACAAGAATATAACTACTATAATACTGCTCCTATATACAAGAATATAACTACTATAATACTGCCGCTATGTACAAGAATATAACTACTATAATACTGACCCTATGTACAAGAATATAACTACTATAATACTGCTCCTATATACAAGAATATAACTACTATAATACTGCCGCTATGTACAAGAATATAACTACTATAATACTGCTCCTATATACAAGAATATAACTACTATAATACTGCTCCCTTGTACAAGAATATAACTACTATAATACTGCCCCTATGTACAAGAATATAACTACTATAATACCGCTCCTATATACAAGAATATAACTACTATAATACTGCCGCTATGTACAAGAATATAACTACTATAATACTGCTCCTTATGTACAAGAATATAACTACTATAATACTGCCCCTATGTACAAGAATATAACTGGTATAATACTGCTCCTATGTACAAGAATATAACTACTATAATACTGCTCCTATGTACAAGAATATAACTACTATAATACTGCCCCTATGACCAAGAATATAACTGCTATAATACTGCTCCTATGTACAAGAATATAACTACTATACTACTGCTCCTATGTACAAGAATATAACTACTATAATACTGCTCCTATGTACAAGAATATAACTACTATAATACTGCTCCTATGTCCAAGAATATAACTACTATAATACCGCAGCTACGTACAAGAATAGAATGGTTAGAATAATACTGCGGTCAGGTTAGTGGGTTGGGAACATTTCCTGACGCCTTTGTTGTTCCATGAGGTAATCGCACTGTGATGACACGGTGACAAAGCGATTATGCGAACACTTGGCATCGGTCCCACTGCCAACAGCCCAACATTGGGTAACTTACATAATTCTTGTATATAAAGCCTCTGGCTCTCTGCCTGTAATAATCGTTCACCAGGAATGAGCTCGTCCGTGTGGATTTCGGGAATATCTGACCCAGCAAGGAATCAGATACATCGGGGGGGATCGGCTCGGCGGCAGCAGATTTATTTTTGAGACCACTGTAATATCGGAGGTGATTACAATATGGATAATATTATTCGGGCCCCTGTGGCATGAATGAAAGGCACAAATAAAGCTCCGGTTCTGTGATATAAACCCACGTCTAGCAGCCGTCATCCGGGCAGGAACCACATGTGGGGCGGCGGACGCACAATACCAAACCTCCGTGTTATCAGGCCAAATGTAATAGATGTCAGCCCAGTCCGAGCACGGCGGGAGAGGACAAAAAACTGCAGACCCTCTCTGGTTCCCATTGAAAACCCATTCATAAAATATCATCTAGAAACAATATATACAGCACAATGAGATAAAATATCATAAAATATCATAAAAATATATATTATATATATATTTTATTATATTTTATATGATATTTGATCTCATTGTATATACACACACACACACACACACGTGGTCAAAATTGTTGGTACCCCTCGTTTAATGACAGAAGAACCCACAATGGTCACAGAAATAACTTGAATCTGACAAAAGTAATAATAAATAAAAGATCTATGAAAATGAACAAATGAAAGTCAGACATTGCTTTTCCACCATGCTTCCACAGAATTAACAAAAAAAAAAAACCTTATGACATAGGCGTGAACAGAAATGATGGTGCCCCTGAAAATAATGTGACAAAAGGGACACGTTAGGTCACGGTGTGTCCACTAACTATCATCACAGGTGTCTACACTCCTGGAATCAGTGAGTGGCCGGTATATAGGGCTACAGACACTCGCTGTGCTGTTTGGTGACATGGTGAGTATCACACTCAACATGGACCAGACGAAGCGAAGGAAAGAGTTGTCTCAGTAGATTAGAAAGAACATTATAGACAAACGTTAAAGGTAAAAGTTATGAGACCATCTCCAAGCAGCTTGATGTTCCTGTGACTACAGTTGCACATAGTATTCAGAGATGTAAGATCCCTGGGACTGTAGCCGACCTCCCTGGACGTGGCCGCAGGAGGAACATTGATGACAAATCAAAGAGACGGATAATACGAATGGTGACAAAACAGCCCAGAAGAACTTCTAAACAGATGAACTTCAAGCTCAAGGAACATCAGTGTCAGATCGCACCATCCGTCATCGTATGAGTCAAAATAAACTTCATGGGAAACGACCAAGGAGGACACCATTGTTGAAAAAAAAAAAAAAATCATAAAAAAGCCAGACTGGAATTTGCCAAACTACATGTTGACAAGCCACAAAGTTTCTGGGAGAATGTCCTATGGACAGATGAGACAAAAATGGAACTTTTTGGCAAGGCACATCAGCTCTTTGATCACAGACGGAAAAATGAAGCATATCATGAAAAGAACACCGTCCCTACTGTGAAACATGGAGGAGGCTCTGATATGTTCTGGGGCTGCTTTGCAGCATCTGGCACAGGGTGTCTAGAATCTGTGCAGGCTACAATGAAATGTCAAGACTATCAAGGGATTCTAGAGAGAAATGTGCTGTCCGGTGTCAGAAAGCTTGGTGTCAGTCGCAGGTCGTGAGTCCTGAAACAGGATAATGACCCAAAACACACAGCTAAAAACACCCAAGAATGGCGAAGAGGAAAACATTGGACTATTCTGAAGTGGCCTTCTATGAGCCCTGACCTAAATCCTATTGAGCATCTTTGGAAAGAGCTGAAACAAAAGGCAACCTTCAGACACGAGACAACTGGAGCAGTTTGCTCTTGAGGAGCGGCCAAAATACCTGTTGAGAGGCGCAGAAGTCTCACTGACAGCTACAGGAATCGTGTGATTGCAGTGATTGCCTCAAAAGGTTGTGCAACAAAATATTAAGTTAAGGAGGGTCCCATCATTTCTGTCCAGGAATATTTCATGAGTTTATTTTTATTTTTAATTCTGTGGAAGCATGGCTGAAAAGCAATGTCTGACTTTCATTTGTTCATTTTCATAAATTTTGTATTTATTATTACTTTTGTCAGGTTCAAGTTATTTCTGTGACCATTGTGGGTTTTTCGGTCATTAAAAAAGGGGTACCGACAATTCTGAATACGTCTCTATATAGAATATACAGACATACAATGGAAAATCTAAAAAAAAAAAAATTATATATATATATATATATATATATATATATATATATATATATATATATATATATATATATATATATTGAAAATATTAATTTAATAAAATAAGTAAAATAAACAATATGTACAACATAATAAGAAATAAAATACTATAAAATAATAGATAATATAATGATATCTATATACACATACTAGATGGTGGCCCGATTCTAACGCATCGGGTATTCTAGAATATGTATGTCCACGTAGTATATTGCCCAGTCACGTATTGCCCAGCCACATAGTATATAGCAGAGCCACGTAGTATATATTGCCCAGCCACATAGTATATAGCAGAGCCACGTAGTATATATTGTCTAGCCACATAGTATATTGCACAGCGACAGAGTATACAGCACAGAGCCACGTAGTATAGAGACTTAAAAAAAAATAAAAAAAATAAACATATACTCACCTATAGCCCGTTGAAGTCCTGCTATACTCACCATCCGCCGCCTTTCCCGCTCCTCGCCACGCTCCCGGGACCGCTCCATTGCAAGCGGCAGCTTCCGGTCCCAGGGCTGGTGTGAGCAGGACCTATGATGATGTCGCGGTCACATGACCGTGACGTCACGGCAGGTCCTTGTCGCACACCAGCCCTGGGACCGGAAGCTGACGCTTGCAATGGAGCGGTCCCGGGAGCGTGGCGAGGAGCGGGAAAGGCGGCGGAGGGTGAGTATAGCAGGTTTTTTGTTTTTTTTAATTATTTTTAACATGACACATTTTTACTATTGATGCTGCATAGGCAGCATCAATAGTAAATAGTTGGGACACACAGGGTTAATAGCAGCGGTAACGGAGTGCGTTACACCGCGGGCCGTTACCGCTGCCATTAACCCTGTGCGAGCGGTGAGTGGAGGGGATTACGGAGCGGGCGCCGGGCAGTGAATGAGGGGAGTAGGGGAGGGACTAACTGGACTGTGGCCGTCGCTGATTGGTCACGGCAGCCATGACAGGCAGCTGCCAAGACCAATCAGTGAATGAATAACCGTGACAGAAGGACAGACAGACAGACGGAAGTGACCCTTAGACAATTATGTCTATAGATATATATACACAGTGGGAAAAATATTCTATAATAAAATCTATAATATAACGCTGGGAGCGTCACTCTGTCCGAAGCCTTTATAGACTGCGCAGGCGCAAGCGCCGGCGCAGTCTGGCCCCCACAGAGTGACGCTCCCAGGAGATCGCGGTATGCGTAAGCACTGAACGCATACCGCGATCTCCACCGGAGAGTCAGGGACCGTGGACGCGCCAGGAGGGAGGATAAGTATATTCACCTGTCCTCCGTTCCAGCGCTGCGTGCGGCTCCGTCTTCCGGCTCCTCTGCTGTGACAGAGTCCAGTCACAGGCAGAGGAGCCGGAGTGTGTGTTCAAGAAAATGGCGCCGGAAAGCGCGGACTGCGCAGGCGCCGATTCCTGCTGCCGGAATCGGCGCCTGCGCAGTCCGCGCTTTCCAGCACCATTTTCTTGAAGACACACCTGCAGTGGAGCCGGACGATAGGCGAGTATGGTATTTTTTTTTTTTTATATGGCAGCAGCATACGGGGGGGGCATATAATACAATAGTGGCGCAGGATGGGAGCAGCACATGACAGAACGGGCGCAGGATGGCAGCAGCACATGACAGAACGGGCGCAGGATGGCAGCAGCACATGACAGAACGGGCGCAGGATGGCAGCAGCGCATGACAGAACGGGCGCAGGATGGCAGCAGCGCATGACATAACGGGCGCAGGATGGCAGCAGCACATGACAGAACGGGCGCAGGATGGCAGCAGCGCATGACAGAATGGGCGCAGGATGGCAGCAGCACATGACAGAACGGGCGCAGGATGGCAGCAGCACATGACAGAACGGGCGCAGGATGGGAGCAGCACATGACAGAACGGGCGCAGGATGGGAGCAGCACATGACAGAACGGGCGCAGGATGGCAGCAGCGCATGACAGAACGGGGGAGCAGGATGGGAGCAGCACATGACAGAACGGGCGCAGGATGGCAGCAGCGCATGACAGAATGGGCGCAGGATGGCAGCAGCACATGACATAACGGGCGCAGGATGGCAGCAGCACATGACAGAACGGGCGCAGGATGGCAGCAGCGCATGACAGAACGGGGGAGCAGGATGGGAGCAGCACATGACAGAACGGGCGCAGGATGGCAGCAGCACATGACAGAACGGGCGCAGGATGGCAGCAGCGCATGACAGAATGGGCGCAGGATGGCAGCAGCACATGACAGAACGGGCGCAGGATGGCAGCAGCACATGACAGAACGGGCGCAGGATGGCAGCAGCACATGACAGAACGGGCGCAGGATGGCAGCAGCACATGACAGAACGGGCGCAGGATGGCAGCAGCACATGACAGAACGGGCGCAGGATGGGAGCAGCACATGACAGAACGGGCGCAGGATGGCAGCAGCACATGACAGAACGGGCGCAGGATGGCAGCAGCACATGATGGAGACCATATACCAATATAAATGCTCGCCACCCGGGCGTAGAACGGGTTCAATAGCTAGTATAATATAAAAAGCAATATATACAACATAATAAGATAAAATAACAAGAAATATAAAAAAATTGAAATATAAAAAAAATATATAAAATATAAATAAAAACAATAGAAAATCTAAAAAATATATATAATTAAATATAATATAAAAATAGAAAATATTTAAAAAAAATGTATAAAATATGTAAAAAAAAAAAAACACTACTATAAATCATCATGTGTCGTGGCTTGTGTTCCATTTGGTCAAGAAAGTGTATAATATTCTATGACAAGATATACTAATATATTACAAGTGTTACAATGCAACAAAACGTTATTAGTCTGGCATTTGATAATCCAGAATGTCTAATAGCAGCACTGAGGCTGTAGGGAAGGAAGCACATGGTTTCCTTGCAGCTCTGTACTACTGCCCCTGTGTGAGGCCACCTGTCACATCAGGTCCGTGTCACACTGACAGCTGGGGAGCTTTTTCCCCCCAACTCTTCCATTCATTAGATGCAGTGGTGTGAACACTGTTTACAAGCCTGACATCCTCACCTCCATGCTAATGACCCTCATTAAAGTGATAAGAACAGGCCTGTGGCATCTGTGCAATGCACAAAGGTCACGCCCTAACAAGGCACAGAGGGGCCCCAGTCAGAGGCAGCTGTAAACATAAGGAGAATCTGTTATTTGCCATAAATATGTCATTTTATTACTTGGTGTAAAAGCCGCTGTTCTCCTGAATCCGGCGATGTTTTTCTTTTCTTCCTGCGCCTCTCCGTTCCTGAGATATGGCCTCATCTTTCCTGTCTATAAATCTGGTCCTTGCTTGCCATTTGGGTGTGGTCCAGAAGAAGACCACCCACAAGAGGTGTGGACCACGCCCACTTGGCTACAAGACTAGATTTATACATTTGGAAGAAAGGGCCGTAACTCAGGAACGGAGAGGCGCAGGAATAAGAGAAAAACATCGCCGGATTCAGGAGAACAGCGGCTTTTACACCACGTAATACCGTAACATATATATATATTTGGCAAGTGACAAGTCTTCTTTAAAGGGACATTGAGCCTAGAGTCTGCAGCTTTGGAAAGTGCAGCAGCGTCATAAAGGGGGGCAGAAAACTATTTTTCGGCACTGAAGATGTGGGAGATAAACTAGAAATCATGAGGATTATTGCTGTAAGCATCTTCCAGGCATGAAATGGCTGACAACAGAGAGCAGTACAGGAGGAGGAGGTGAGCTGTGACATCACCTATTGTGAATGGTGGATCCTGTGTTATCTACTGTATATAGAGGTGTTATCAGTCACTGTACAGGAGGGGAAGTGAGCTGTGACATCACCTATTGTGAATGGTGGATCCTGTGTTATCTACTGTATATAGAGGTGTTATCAGTCACTGTACAGGAGGAGGTGTGCTGTGACATCTATTGTGAATGGTGGATCCTGTGTTATCTACTGTATATAGAGATATTATCAGTCATTGTACAGGAGGAGGAGGTGAGCTGTAACATCACCTATTGTGAATGGTGGCTCCTGTGTTATCTACTGTATATAGAGGTGTAATCAGTCATTGTACAGGAGGAGGAGGTGAGCTGTGACATCACCTATTGTGAATGGTGGCTCCTGTGTCATCTACTGTATATAGAGATATTATCAGTCATTGTACAGGAGGAGGAGGTGAGCTGTGACATCACCTATTGTGAATGGTGGCTCCTGTGTCATCTACTGTATATAGAGATATTATCAGTCATTGTACAGGAGGAGGAGGTGAGCTGTGACATCACCTATTGTGAATGGTGGATCCTGTGTTATCTCCTGTATATAGAGGTGTTATCAGTCATTGTAATCCTGCCTCTGGTGATAAGGAGCCTGCTAAAAACTCTCCCTGAAGTAGAAGTCTAATAACCCTAGTGTGAATTTTTTTTTTTTTTAATAAAGATTATGAAAAAAAAAAAAAAAAAAAGTACACATCACATAGAAACCTGATTTAAGCAATAGGTGATTTCTGATGACACATTCCCTTTAAGGGCAGAATTGTGCTTTTAATTACGATAAAGGCATTCGTGGCATGTAATCTGATCATATTGTCATTATGTTGGGCCGCCCAGACAATTACTGTAAACCTGGAGACTCCTCATTACGTCACATCCAGAGTGATGGACCGCCTGTGACCTGAGACAACGGCAGAAACAGCAGATCATGACGGAAGGAAAAGTACTTCAAAAAACAACAACAACAACAACAACGACCCATCTCATAAAAAACTATAATAAATAAGCCCGACATCGCATCACTCGGCCGACTAATGGTGTTCATAGCTATAAAGGAGAATTATGGTAATGACATAAATCCGGGTCACGTCATGAGAAAGGGATAAAAGTGTAAAAATAGCAAAAAGTAGTGTAATAAAAGTGTAAGGAGAAAATGACAGAACCTCCCACCTCACTACAGGTCCCAGCACCAGCAGACCAAAGCCGCCGAAACTGTATATGGGGGAGTCGGACGGCCGCTGAGTTATCTCATGGGGGGGGGGGCATTGAACAGTATGATGGCCCTGGGCATAAATAATGGCACACTAGGCTCCCAGCCTAGAAAACATCAGAGCATCAAACCACTGGACACCAGGGACTGGGTCTACAAACCGCCAGGGACTACGTCTACAAACCGCCAGGGACTACGTCTACAAACCGCCAGGGACTACGTCTACAAACCGCCAGGGACTACGTCTACAAACCACTAGGGACTAGGGCTCCTAACCACTAGGGATTGGGTCTACAAACCACTGGACACCAAGGACTAGGGCTCCTAACCACTAGGGACTGGGTCTACAAACCACTAGGGACTAGGGCTCCTAACCACTAGGGACTACGTCTACAAACCACTGGACACCAGGGACTAGAGCTCCTAACCACTAGGGACTGGGTCTACAAACCACTGGACACCAGGGACTAGAGCTCCTAACCACTAGGGACTGGGTCTACAAACCACTGGACACCAAGGACTAAGGCTCAAAACCACTACAGACTGGGTGTACAAACCACTGGACACCAGAGACTAGGGCTCCTAACCACTACAGACTGGGTCTACAAACTACTGGACACCAGGGACTTGGTCTACAAACCACTGGACACCAGAGACTAGGGCTCCTAACCAATAGGGACTGGGTCTACAAACCACTGGACACCAGGGACTAATGCTCCAAAAAACTACGGCTGGGTCTACAAGTTACTGGTCACCAGGGACTTGGTCTACAAACTACTGGACACCAGGGACTAGGGCTCCTAACCATTAGGGACTGGGTCTACAAGACACTGGACACCAGGGACTATGGCTCCAAACCACTACAGACTGGGTCTACAAACCACTAAGACTAGGGCTCCTAACCATTACGGAAAGAGTCTACAAGCCACTGGACACCACGGACTAGAGCTCCAAACCACTAAGAACTGGGTCTACAAACCACTGGACACCAGGGACTATAGATGCAATCCTACACCTTCAAATGGTAGGGACCAGAAACCATTAAACTAAATGCAAAACATGACAGATACAAGTCACTGGGGATCAGGGTGGATAAAAATCAATGTGTTTTTTTTTGTTTTTTGTTTTTTTAAAAACGGATTTTTTTATTTAAATCGGATTTTTTTTTTCAATAAACTGCTTTTTGAGGAAAATATTTTACCATCCAAAGGTTCTTCCATCATGAGATAAAGCTGAGTAATTTAACTCAGTAGAATAAAGGCTGTATATGTGTAACATTCACAATGCCATGCTCTTCCAGAGGTTTCTGTAGGATTAGTGGGCAGTTTCTCTCCTATATTATCACAGACGCTCGCTTTACTTACGCAGTTCTCAAAACTGAATTTGACTCCGCAGAGGTCCCAGCCTCCTCTTCAGGGCAAAAATGTTACAACATGAACAGAGTTGAGAAAAAGACCTTAATCCTTTTGTTCTACAAACCTATGAATACAGAATCAACCCCTTCAGTGCCAACTCCAAGAAGTCAGACAATATGTTTCTGATTGTTTGGAGTGGAATAGATCTGCACAACACAAGAAGAATGTGAATCTAAGTGTGAGGAGGAGGAAGGGCAAGCAGACAAGAAAATGAAAGTGAAACTTTGAGCACAATACTGCAGCATAGCCACAGACAGACAAGTCTGGATCTGTTTGTGTGTACGATCTGAGGTTTATTACATTCTTTCCTTATAATGGCAGCAGTCTGTAAAAGAGACCCAGTTTCGGAATATTTTAATGAAGCTCCTTCGCCTATCGGTAAGGCAGGCATGCGTGCAAAATGCAAACGATGCAACAAAGTTGAATAAATCTATTTAAATTGTTATTAAGGTCAGGATTATTTTTCGCCTTCCTAAGTACAACAGAACAGTGGTGTCCAAATATGAATGATTAACCCATTAAACTGGGGAGAAAAAAGTAATATAAAAAGTGATTCTAAAAATCTTCATCTACTTGCATGTTAAAGTAGCAAGAACTAGTTTAGGTAGAAACTTTGATTTAAATCACTGATTCAAATCAAGCCTTACTGACTAGTGATTTAAATCGTGATTTAAATCGTGATTTAAATCAGTTAGATTTAAATCAAATCCACCCTGCTGGGGATCAAACTGTAAATTGGCTAATAGGCCACTGGGGAGGCCACCCAGCCACTTCCTGCAAGGTCCTGGAACAATAAACCACCGGTCACCAGAACACGGCACAACACTAGCGGTGCCAGGACTTTTGCACAGACATGGAGCTGCCGTATGAGCACAGCTTGTCATGTGGAATCCCCTGTAAGAAAGTCCCAGAGACACAGGGCTATTTATCCCGGGCTTCCTAGCACTCGCTGACTGCTCCCTGCTGCCTCACACCGGCTCCTGACCTCCCTGCTGCCTCGCATCGGCTCCTGACCTCCCTGCTGCCTCGCACCGGCTCCTGACCTCCCTGCTGCCTCGCACCGCCTCCTGACCTCCCTGCTGCCTCGCACCGCCTCCTGACCTCCCTGCTGCCTCGCACCGCCTCCTGACCTCCCTGCTGCCTCGCACCGCCTCCTGACCTCCCTGCTGCCTCGCACCGCCTCCTGACCTCCCTGCTGCCTCGCACCGCCTCCTGACCTCCCTGCTGCCTCGCACCGCCTCCTGACCTCCCGATGCCTCGCACCGCCTCCTGACCTCCCGATGCCTCGCACCGCCTCCTGACCTCCCGATGCCTCGCACCGCCTCCTGACCTCCCGATGCCTCGCACCGCCTCCTGACCTCCCGATGCCTCGCACCGCCTCCTGACCTCCCGATGCCTCGCACCGCCTCCTGACCTCCCGCTGCCTCGCACCGCCTCCTGACCTCCCGCTGCCTCGCACCGCCTCCTGACCTCCCGATGCCTCGCACCGCCTCCTGACCTCCCGATGCCTCGCACCGCCTCCTGACCTCCCGATGCCTCGCACCGCCTCCTGACCTCCCGATGCCTCGCACCGCCTCCTGACCTCCCGATGCCTCACACCGCCTCCTGACCTCCCGATGCCTCACACCGCCTCCTGACCTCCCGATGCCTCACACCGCCTCCTGACCTCCCGATGCCTCACACCGCCTCCTGACCTCCCGCTGCCTCACACCGCCTCCTGACCTCCCGCTGCCTCACACCGCCTCCTGACCTCCCGCTGCCTCACACCGCCTCCTGACCTCCCGCTGCCTCACACCGCCTCCTGACCTCCCGCTGCCTCACACCGCCTCCTGACCTCCCGATGCCTCACACCGCCTCCTGACCTCCCGATGCCTCACACCGCCTCCTGACCTCCCGATGCCTCACACCGCCTCCTGACCTCCCGATGCCTCACACCGCCTCCTGACCTCCCGCTGCCTCACACCGCCTCCTGACCTCCCGCTGCCTCACACCGCCTCCTGACCTCCCGCTGCCTCACACCGCCTCCTGACCTCCCGCTGCCTCACACCGCCTCCTGACCTCCCGATGCCTCACACCGCCTCCTGACCTCCCGATGCCTCACACCGCCTCCTGACCTCCCGATGCCTCACACCGCCTCCTGACCTCCCGAGGCCTCACACCGCCTCCTGACCTCCCGATGCCTCACACCGCCTCCTGACCTCCCGATGCCTCCTGGGAACTGGCACTCTGGTTGCAGAGGAAACAGATGCAAATGCCCCTGCCCTGCAGCGCTCATATTCCCGGCTGCGGGGGATAAACATAACCCCCCCATGTGACAGAGGGGTAACACAAGCCATCACTAAATGAGCCCACCCTCCGTACAAACAATAGTAAGTGACCCCTCCAGGATCTCGTAAGTCCGCGCATCTGAAAGCCAAACTGAGCAGTGAGCACGTAGAGAATGACTGCACTGCCCCTAACGCCCATCTGCAGCCCCGCACGCCCATCTGCAGCCCCGCACGCCCATCAGTTCAGGAGAGCAGCACAGTTCTCACCGCTGGGGCAAGGCACCTGAAAGATGCACCAAATTCATAAAAAGGTGTACACCTCTTAAAGGGGTTGTCCACATGCCTGCTGAGCTCTTCCGTTCTCTGCACATTCCCCAGGATGTGGTCTGCGGTCACAAATCAGCTAGTTACAAACTCTCGGCCACACGGAGCTCACTGAAGGATTCTCAGTTACCTGACAGGGGGCGATACAGCTACACCTGGACAGAGGGGGGTCTCCTCTCAGCAGGAGCGGAATTCCCTCAGAAAGATCCCAGGAGGTGAAACTATGATGAAAAACATTCAGAAAGTGGAGGAAGAAAGCGGAAACAATATTCCCCACCACCCCGGAGGTCTGCAGTCCTCATGGACACTACATCGGTGACTGCTCCTTTCCCTCGCACCATTTATAAAATCTCCGCTTACTGTCAGTGAATGGCGGGAATAGAGGTCCGGTATGGATGGAGGATCTCAGGAGTGGCAGATAACAGCGAGCAATAGACAGTATGGGGGCTTCTATAGGAAGGTGGATAGAACGGGCAGCATCACTGGGTACACGGCTGACGCCTGCGGAGACCACAGCTGCCCCCTATGAGCACTACATAAGGTGAGCGGTACTGTGAGCTCTCTCCCATAGAAGTGAATGGGGGTTACCCGCAGTACCATTCGCCGCCACGACACACGGCGCTGTGCGACCCTTCTCAATCCCACACCGACGACCCCTTCTCCTTCTTCCGTCTCATTTCCTCCGCCCGCCGGGGCAGATCTCTGCTTGCTGTCAGCGTACGACGACGTTGTTCTGCGCTTGATCCACTGGATTCTTCTCGGAATGTTTCCATTTGTTCCCAGCAAGCAGAGGGTGTGGGGGGAAAAAAACCGCAGAGGGTGTTAAAAATGTATCTGAGTGATCCGGAGTGCCCCTTTAAGCGACTGTCAGGAAGCTGCGCAGTGTGAATGAGGCCGGAATACCAAGTATTATACTGGGGATATTGCAGAGCGCCTCGGTATAATAGTACAGGAGCGTTATAACAGCCCGGAGCGCACCAACTGCCAAACAGGGGGAACCAGTTTGTCGGAGGCTCGGTTCTGTGTCATTTCTCCGCACCATATGTGCAGCTCCCCCTGACATCCCCTCCTGGCTGCAGCTGCTCCTGTGTGCCCCCCACCCTCGGCCACCAATGGGCAGCTTCTCCTCAGCGCACACCCCCCCTTCTACGCTGACTGTGAATTGTGCAAGTCTGCATTCACCTTCAGCAGCTCCACATGGGAGCAAAGACAAATATAAACACCGCCGGCCGGGGTGCTGCCAGCAACATGGGCAATGGGGGTGCTGCCAGCAACATGGGCAATGGGGGTGCTGCCAGCAACATGGGCAATGGGGGTGCTGCCAGCAACATGGGCAATGGGGGTGCTGCCAGCAACATGGCAAATGGGGGTGCTGCCAGCAACATGGGCAATGGGGGTGCTGCCAGCAACATGGGCAATGGGGGTGCTGCCAGCGACATGGCAAATGGGGGTGCTGCCAGCAACATGGGCAATGGGGGTGCTGCCAGCAACATGGCAAATGGGGGTGCTGCCAGCAACATGGCCAATGGGGGTGCTGCCAGCAACATGGCCAATGGGGGTACTGCCAGCGACATGGCAAATGGGGGTACTGCCAGCAACATGGCAAATGGGGGTACTGCCAGCAACATGGCCAATGGGGGTGCAAAAAAGGGGGGTGCAAGGATTTAAAGGGATCATCGCTGTCCTAAATAAGCCACAAATGATCTCATGTTGTAATAAAAGAGCACAGAAAATGGTACAAAACCAGGTGGCGGCAATTGTGTGGCTTGTTACAGACCGGGGGACGGGGGTGATGCCCGTGTCACAGAGCGGACCGGGGCAGAGGATGGAGGCACATCTATGGCTCCAATGTCTGATGGTGCCCATAGGGCCAATGTGGCGGTGATGGCGACTTACCCAGGGAGGAGGCAGACGTCCAGAGGTGAGGTCCAGAGGCTGCTCCTTAGATCCCACAATGGAGGGCTGGGCACCACTAAGCCCCCGGGCATAGGGGTCCAGCGCGGGCAGCTCCTGGGGGCCCCGGCTCCTCACTCACCACCGCCTGGCTGCTGCTGGGGAGAAGAAAATGCTCATTTGTCTGGCAGGATTTCTGCTCTTTGCACGTAGCAATGAGAGAGCAGCGTCCTCCCCTCCCTGCTGCCAATCATCCCTGCCTGTATACAGAGGGCGGGCAGAGGGGCCGGGAAGTGGGCCGGGACCGGGGGAGAGGAGGGAGCACATGGGAGACAGACACAAAGGGGACGGAGCCGCCAAACACAAGTGTGGAGGATCCCTCACAGATGTCTGCCTGACAGGATTACCATTCAGGAGTCTGGGAAAGCTGGGTGACAATCCCTGTGTAGGCCAAATCTGACCCCATACTGAGGCACTTTAGCTCAGGACCCTTCTCTTCCTTCCTACTCTGCAACCTTTCTTCATCCGTTCCTTGTCTGCCCCCCTATTTCTTATCTGCTTCTCCATTTCTTGTCCGCGCCCCTATTTCGTGTTTGCCTCCGTTTATTGTGTTCCCCCTATTTCTTGTCTGCCCTCCTCATTTCCCATCTGTCCTCTATTTCTTGCCAGCCCCCTATTTCTTGTCCGCCACATTTCATGTCCCCCATATCTTGTCCACCCCCTTCTATTTCATGTCTGCCCCCTATTTGTTGTCCACCCCCCCATTTCTTGTCCACCCCTTTCCTGTTTCTTGTCCACCCCCTATTTCTTGTCCGCACCCATTTCTTATCTGCCCCATTTCTTGTCCACCCCCCTCCTGTTTCTTGTCCGCCCCCTCTTATTTCCTGTCCCCCCCATATCTTGTCCGCCCCCTCCTGTTTCTTGTCTGCCCCCATTTCTTGTCTGCCCCATTTCTTGTCTGCCCCCATTTCTTGTCTGCCCCCATTTCTTGTCTGCCCCCATTTCTTGTCTGCCCCCATTTCTTGTCTGCCCCCATTTCTTGTCTGCCCCCATTTCTTGTCTGCCCCCATTTCTTGTCTGCCCCCTCCTGTTTCTTGTCCGCCCCCCATTTCTTGTCTGCCCCCATTTCTTATCTGCCCCCATTTCTTGTCTGCCCCCATTTCTTGTCTGCCCCCTCCTGTTTCTTGTCCGCCCCCCATTTCTTGTCTGCCCCCATTTCTTGTCTGCCCCCATTTCTTGTCTGCCCCCTCCTGTTTCTTGTCCGCCCCCCATTTCTTGTCTGCCCCCATTTCTTGTCTGCCCCCATTTCTTGTCTGCCCCCTCCTGTTTCTTGTCCGCCCCCCATTTCTTGTCTGCCCCCATTTCTTATCTGCCCCCATTTCTTGTCTGCCCCCATTTCTTGTCTGCCCCCTCCTGTTTCTTGTCCGCCCCCCATTTCTTGTCTGCCCCCATTTCTTGTCTGCCCCCTCCTGTTTCTTGTCTGCCCCCATTTCTTGTCTGCCCCCATTTCTTATCTGCCCCCATTTCTTGTCTGTCCCCCATTTCTTGATCCCCCCCCAATATCTTGCTTGCTCCTCTCCTCTGTCTCCACAATTCTGGAATCATTGATGGCTCTCGTCATAATTACATAACCGCACATCACACCCACCATTAACCTAGATCACGGCTGTACCTGTTAGACTGGAGGAGTCACTGGTCTGAAACTGGAGTATACTGGGATGATCTACGATCGTAAGGCCACAGGGGAGGCTACCCAGCTTTTCTAGAGCCCAGAAAGGAACATTCCCCTGGAGTTATGTGATTATGCGAAATACATAAAAGTTTCTGAACATTTTCCCACATTACACAGTCATGTAGTAAAGGACCGCTTCAACGGAGTTATTGCCAACAATCAGGATGGTCTAGGGTAAAGAAATGCTTAAAACTATCATCCCTGGTGGTCTGGGGTAATGAAGTGGTCAAAGTTATCATCCCTGGTGGTCTGGATTAATGAAATACTTAAAGATATCATAGGTCTAGGGTAATGAAATGCTTAATGCAACCATCCCTGGTGGACTGAGGTAATGAAGTGGTTAAAGCAAACATCCCAGCTGGTCCAGTGCACTAAGGGTCAATGCTAATATGCTAGGTGGTCTAGGATTCCACAGGGTCAATGCTAAAATCCCAGCTGGTCTAGTGTACTAAAGGGTTAATGCTAATATGCTAGGTGGTCTAGGATTCTACAGGGTCAATGCTAAAATCCCAGCTGGTCTAGTGTACTAAAGGGTTAATGCTAATATGCTAGGTGGTCTAGGATTATACAGGGTCAATGCTAAAATCCCAGCTGGTCTAGTGTACTAAAGGGTTAATGCTAATATGCTAGGTGGTCTAGGATTCTACAGGGTCAATGCTAAAATCCCAGCTGGTCTAGTGTACTAAAGGGTTAATGCTAACATGCTAGGTGGTCTAGGATTCTACAGGGTCAATGCTAAAATCCCAGCTGGTCTAGTGTACTAAAGGGTTAATGCTAACATGCTAGGTGGTCTAGGATTATACAGGGTCAATGCTAAAATCCCAGCTGGTCTAGTGTACTAAAGGGTTAATGCTAATATGCTAGGTGGTTTAGGATTCTACAGGGTCAATGCTAAAATCCCAGCTGGTCTAGTGTACTAAAGGGTTAATGCTAATATGCTAGGTGGTTTAGGATTATACAGGGTCAATGCTAAAATCCCAGCTGGTCTAGTGTACTAAAGGGTTAATGCTAATATGCTAGATGGTCTAGGATTATACAGGGTCAATGCTAAAATCCCAGCTGGTCTAGTGTACTAAGGGGTTAATGCTAACATGCTAGGTGGTCTAGGATTATACAGGGTCAATGCAAAAATCCCAGCTGGTCTAGTGTACTAAAGGGTTAATGCTAACATGCTAGGTGGTCTAGGATTATACAGGGTCAATGCTAAAATCCCAGCTGGTCTAGTGTACTAAAGGGTTAATGCTAATATGCTAGGTGGTCTAGGATTATACAGGGTCAATGCTAAAATCCCAGCTGGTCTAGTGTACTAAAGGGTTAATGCTAATATGCTAGGTGGTCTAGGATTATACAGGGTCAATGCTAAAATCCCAGCTGGTCTAGTGTACTAAAGGGTTAATGCTAATATGCTAGGTGGTCTAGGATTCTACAGGGTCAATGCTAAAATCCCAGCTGGTCTAGTGTACTAAAGGGTTAATGCTAATATGCTAGGTGGTCTAGGATTATACAGGGTCAATGCTAAAATCCCAGCTGGTCTAGTGTACTAAAGGGTTAATGCTAATATGCTAGGTGGTCTAGGATTATACAGGGTCAATGCTAAAATCCCAGCTGGTCTATACTAAAGGGTTAATGCTAACATGCTAGGTGGTCTAGGATTCTACAGGGTCAATGCTAAAATCCCAGCTGGTCTAGTGTACTAAAGGGTTAATGCTAATATGCTAGGTGGTCTAGGATTATACAGGGTCAATGCTAAAATCCCAGCTGGTCTAGTGTACTAAAGGGTTAATGCTAATATGCTAGGTGGTCTAGGATTATACAGGGTCAATGCTAAAATCCCAGCTGGTCTAGTGTACTAAAGGGTTAATGCTAATATGCTAGGTGGTCTAAGATTATACAGGGTCAATGCTAAAATCCCAGCTGGTCTAGTGTACTAAAGGGTTAATGCTAATATGCTAGGTGGTCTAGGATTATACAGGGTCAATGCTAAAATCCCAGCTGGTCTAGTGTACTAAAGGGTTAATGCTAATATGCTAGGTGGTCTAGGATTCTTGTTGTGAATTCTGTGGCTGAATTCACTCCTGTGGTCACAAGTGGTACTGCAGCTTCTGAGCTTCCTCCCTCAGGTGTTCTGGTGAGCTCGTTAACTGCTTCATTACTTAACTCCGCCTGATGCTGCTATCCTTGCGCCTTGTCAATGTTTCAGTGTTGGATCTGAGCTTCTCCTGATTGTTCCTGTGACCTGCTGCTCTGTATAGCTAAGTGCTTTTTGCTTTTTTGTTGCTTTTTTTCTGTCCAGCTTGTCTTTTGTTTTGCTGGAAGCTCTGAGACGCAAAGGGTGTACCGCCGTGCCGTTAGTTCGGCACGGTGGTTTTTTTTTGCCCCCTTTGCGTGGTTTTGCTTTAGGGTTTTTTGTAGACTGCAAAGTTCGCTTTACTGTCCTCGCTCTGTCCTAGAATATCGGGCCCCACTTTGCTGAATCTATTTCATCCCTACGTTTTGTCTTTTCATCTTACTCACAGTAATTATATGTGGGGGGCTGCCTTTTCCTTTGGGGAATTTCTCTGGGGCAAGTCAGGCCTATTTTTCTATCTTCAGGCTAGCTAGTTTCTTAGGCTGTGCCGAGTTGCCTAGGTAGTTGTTAGGCGCAATCCACAGCCGCTTTTAGTTGTGTTTAGGATAGGATCAGGTGTGCAGTCTACAGAGTTTCCACGTCTCAGAGCTCGTTCTTGTATTTTTGGGTATTTGTCAGATCACTGTGTGCGCTCTGATCGCTAAGCACACTGTGTTTCTGGATTGCCTTCATAACACCTGTCATTAGCAAACATAACAGTACAAGGAGCCTAACTAATGATTC
The DNA here is from genome assembly GCF_032444005.1 of Ranitomeya imitator. Taxonomy (NCBI): domain Eukaryota; kingdom Metazoa; phylum Chordata; class Amphibia; order Anura; family Dendrobatidae; genus Ranitomeya; species Ranitomeya imitator. The sequence continues at coordinate 1,236,771,841 of NC_091282.1, read as the reverse complement.
ACAATAGAGGGAAAGAAAAAGTTCTGACATTTTTTTTTTTTTTTTTTTTCTGCTCTGTGTTCACTTTTTTTTTTTTTTCCCCTAGACATTTGAGTGATTCTGGACACAGGTGTGGACATGGATATTCAGGGTCTGTGCTCTTCAATGGATAATCTCGTTATAAATGTACAAAAAATTCAAGATACTATTGATCAGAAATCTATGTTAGAACCAAGAATTCCTATTCCTGATTTGTTTTTTGGAGATAGAACTAAGTTTCTAAGTTTCAAAAATAATTGTAAGCTATTTCTGGCCTTGAAACCTCATTCTTCTGGTAATCCTATTCAACAGGTTTTGATTATTATTTCTTTTTTGCGCGGCGACCCTCAAGACTGGGCATTTTCTCTTGCGCCAGGAGACCCTGCATTGAGTGGTGTCGATGCGTTTTTCCTGGCGCTCGGATTGCTGTACGATGAGCCTAATTCAGTGGATCAGGCTGAGAAAAATTTGCTGGCTTTGTGCCAGGGTCAGGATGATATAGATGTATATTGTCAGAAATTTAGGAAATGGTCAGTACTCACTCAGTGGAATGAATCTGCGCTGGCAGCTTTGTTCAGAAAGGGTCTCTCTGAGGCTCTTAAGGATGTCATGGTGGGATTTCCTATGCCTGCTGGTTTGAATGAGTCTTTGTCTTTGGCCATTCAGATCGGTCGACGCTTGCGCGAGCGTAAATCTGTGCACCATTTGGCGGTACTGCCTGAGGTTAAACCTGAGCCTATGCAGTGCGATAGGACTATGACTAGAGTTGAACGGCAGGAATACAGACGTCTGAATGGTCTGTGTTTCTACTGTGGTGATTCCACTCATGCTATTTCTGATTGTCCTAAGCGCACTAAGCGGTCCGCTAGGTCTGCCGTCATTGGTACTGTACAGTCCAAATTCCTTCTGTCCATTACCTTGATATGCTCTTTGTCGTCGTTTTCTGTCATGGCGTTTGTGGATTCGGGCGCTGCCCTGAATCTGATGGATTTGGATTATGCTAAACGTTGTGGGTTTTTCTTGGAGCCTTTGCGGTGTCCTATTCCATTGAGAGGAATTGATGCTACGCCTTTGGCCAAGAATAAACCTCAATACTGGGCCCAGCTGACCATGTGCATGGCTCCTGCACATCAGGAAGTTATTCGCTTTCTGGTGTTGCATAATCTGCATGATGTGGTCGTGTTGGGGTTGCCATGGCTACAAACCCATAATCCAGTATTGGATTGGAATTCCATGTCGGTATCCAGCTGGGGTTGTCAGGGGGTACATGGTGATGTTCCATTTTTGTCGATTTCGTCATCCACCCCTTCTGAGGTCCCAGAGTTCTTGTCTGATTATCAGGATGTATTTGAAGAGCCCAAGTCCGATGCTCTACCTCCGCATAGGGATTGTGATTGTGCTATCAATTTGATTCCTGGTAGTAAATTCCCTAAAGGTCGATTATTTAATTTATCCGTGCCCGAACACGCCGCTATGCGCAGTTATGTGAAGGAATCCCTGGAGAAGGGACATATTCGCCCATCGTCATCACCACTGGGAGCAGGGTTCTTCTTTGTAGCCAAGAAGGATGGTTCGCTGAGACCGTGTATTGATTACCGCCTTCTTAATAAGATCACTGTTAAATTTCAGTATCCCTTGCCATTGTTATCTGACTTGTTTGCTCGGATTAAGGAGGCTAGTTGGTTCACTAAGATAGATCTTCGTGGTGCGTATAATCTGGTGAGAATCAGGCAAGGAGATGAATGGAAAACTGCATTCAATACGCCCGAGGGTCATTTTGAGTAGTGATGCCGTTCGGACTTGCCAATGCTCCATCTGTGTTTCAGTCTTTTATGCATGACATCTTCCGTGAGTATCTGGATAAATTCCTGATTGTGTACTTGGATGACATTTTGATCTTCTCAGATGATTGGGAGTCTCATGTGAAGCAGGTCAGAACGGTTTTTCAGGTCCTGCGTGCTAACTCTTTGTTTGTGAAGGGATCAAAGTGTCTCTTCGGTGTGCAGAAAGTTTCATTTTTGGGGTTCATCTTTACCCCTTCTACTATCGAGATGGATCCAGTTAAGGTCCAAGCCATCCAGGATTGGATTCAGCCGACATCTCTGAAAAGTCTGCAAAAGTTCCTGGGCTTTGCTAATTTTTATCGTCGCTTCATCTGTAATTTTTCTAGCATTGCCAAACCATTGACCGATTTGACCAAGAAGGGTGCTGATTTGGTTAATTGGTCTTCTGCTGCTGTGGAAGCTTTTCAGGAGTTGAAGCGTCGTTTTTGTTCTGCCCCTGTGTTGTGTCAGCCAGATGTTTCTCTTCCGTTCCAGGTCGAGGTTGATGCTTCTGAGATTGGAGCAGGGGCGGTTTTGTCACAGAGAGGTTCTGATTCTGGACCACGGTGAGTCATTGGACGTGGTATATCTCGATTTTTCCAAAGCGTTTGATACCGTGCCGCACAAGAGGTTGGTACACAAAATGAGAATGCTTGGTCTGGGGGAAAATGTGTGTAAATGGGTTAGTAACTGGCTTAGTGATAGAAAGCAGAGGGTGGTTATAAATGGTATAGTCTCTAACTGGGTCGCTGTGACCAGTGGGGTACCGCAGGGGTCGGTATTGGGACCTGTTCTCTTCAACATATTCATTAATGATCTGGTAGAAGGTTTACACAGTAAAATATCGATATTTGCAGATGATACAAAACTATGTAAAGCAGTTAATACAAGAGAAGATAGTATTCTGCTACAGATGGATCTGGATAAGTTGGAAACTTGGGCTGAAAGGTGGCAGATGAGGTTTAACAATGATAAATGTAAGGTTATACACATGGGAAGAGGGAATCAATATCACCATTACACACTGAACGGGAAACCACTGGGTAAATCTGACAGGGAGAAGGACTTGGGGATCCTAGTTAATGATAAACTTACCTGGAGCAGCCAGTGCCAGGCAGCAGCTGCCAAGGCAAACAGGATCATGGGGTGCATTAAAAGAGGTCTGGATACACATGATGAGAGCAGTATACTGCCTCTGTACAAATCCCTAGTTAGACCGCACATGGAGTACTGTGTCCAGTTTTGGGCACCGGTGCTCAGGAAGGATATAATGGAACTAGAGAGAGTACAAAGGAGGGCAACAAAATTAATAAAGGGGATGGGAGAACTACAATACCCAGATAGATTAGCGAAATTAGGATTATTTAGTCTAGAAAAAAGACGACTGAGGGGCGATCTAATAGCCATGTATAAGTATATAAGGGGACAATACAAATATCTCGCTGAGGATCTGTTTATACCAAGGAAGGTGACGGGCACAAGGGGGCATTCTTTGCGTCTGGAGGAGAGAAGGTTTTTCCACCAACATAGAAGAGGATTCTTTACTGTTAGGGCAGTGAGAATCTGGAATTGCTTGCCTGAGGAGGTGGTGATGGCGAACTCAGTCGAGGGGTTCAAGAGAGGCCTTGATGTCTTCCTGGAGCAGAACAATATTGTATCATACAATTATTAGGTTCTGTAGAAGGACGTAGATCTGGGTATTTATTATGATGGAATATAGGCTGAACTGGATGGACAAATGTCTTTTTTCGGCCTTACTAACTATGTTACTATGTTACTATGATTGCTCAGTGATGAAACCATGTGCTTTCTTTTCCAGGAAGTTTTCGCCCGCTGAGCGTAATTATGATGTGGGCAATCGAGAGTTGCTGGCCATGAAGTGGGCATTCGAGGAGTGGCGTCATTGGCTTGAAGGAGCTAAGCATCGCGTGGTGGTATTGACTGATCATAAGAACTTGACTTATCTCGAGTCTGCCAAGCGCTTGAATCCTAGACAGGCCCGTTGGTCGTTATTTTTTGCCTGCTTCGACTTTGTGATTTCGTACCTTCCGGGCTCTAAAAATGTGAAGGCGGATGCTCTGTCTAGGAGTTTTGTGCCCGACTCTCCGGGTTTATCTGAGCCAGCGGGTATCCTCAAGGAAGGAGTCATTGTGTCTGCCATCTCCCCTGATTTGCGGCGGGTGCTGCAAAAATTTCAGGCGAATAAACCTGATCGTTGTCCAGCAGAGAAACTGTTCGTCCCTGATAGGTGGACTAATAAACTTATCTCTGAACTTCATTGTTCGGTGTTGGCTGGTCATCCTGGAATCTTTGGTACCAGAGAGTTAGTGGCTAGATCCTTCTGGTGGCCATCTCTGTCACGGGATGTACGTACTTTTGTGCAGTCCTGTGGGATTTGTGCTAGGGCTAAGCCCTGCTGTTCTCGTGCCAGTGGGTTGCTTTTGCCCTTGCCGGTCCCAAAGAGGCCTTGGACACATATTTCGATGGATTTCATTTCTGACCTTCCCGTTTCTCAAAAGATGTCAGTCATTTGGGTGGTCTGTGATCGCTTTTCTAAAATGGTCCATCTGGTGCCCTTGGCTAAATTGCCTTCCTCCTCTGATTTGGTACCTTTGTTCTTTCAGCATGTGGTTCGGTTGCATGGCATTCCTGAGAATATTGTTTCTGACAGAGGTTCCCAGTTTGTTTCAAGGTTTTGGCGAGCCTTTTGTGGTAGGATGGGCATTGACCTATCCTTTTCCTCGGCTTTCCATCCTCAGACTAATGGCCAGACCGAACGAACCAATCAGACCTTGGAAACATATCTGAGATGTTTTGTTTCTGCAGACCAGGATGACTGGGTGTCCTTTTTGCCTTTGGCTGAGTTCGCCCTTAATAATCGGGCCAGCTCGGCTACCTTGGTTTCTCCATTTTTTTGCAATTCTGGGTTCCATCCTCGTTTCTCTTCAGGACAGGTTGAGTCTTCGGACTGTCCTGGTGTGGATTCTGTGGTGGATAGGTTGCAGCAGATCTGGACTCAGGTAGTGGACAATTTGATCTTGTCCCAGGAGAAAGCTCAACTTTTCGCTAATCGCAGACGCCGTGTGGGTCCCCGACTTCGTGTTGGGGATCTGGTTTGGTTATCTTCTCGTCATATTCCTATGAAGGTTTCCTCTCCTAAATTTAAACCTCGTTTTATTGGTCCGTATAGGATTTCTGAGGTTCTCAATCCTGTGTCTTTTCGTTTGACCCTCCCAGACTCCTTTTCCATACATAATGTATTCCATAGGTCGTTGTTGCGGAGATACGTGGCACCTATGGTTCCATCTGTTGAGCCTCCTGCCCCGGTTTTGGTGGAGGGGGAATTGGAGTATATTGTGGAGAAGATTTTGGATTCTCGTGTTTCTAGACGGAAACTCCAGTATCTGGTTAAATGGAAGGGTTATGCTCAGGAAGATAATTCCTGGGTTTTTGCCTCTGATGTTCATGCTTCCGATCTTGTTCGTGCCTTTCATGCGGCTCATCCTGGTCGGCCTGGGGGCTCTGGTGAGGGTTCGGTGACCCCTCCTCAATGGGGGGGTACTGTTGTGAATTCTGTGGCTGAATTCACTCCTGTGGTCACAAGTGGTACTGCAGCTTCTGAGCTTCCTCCCTCAGGTGTTCTGGTGAGCTCGTTAACTGCTTCATTACTTAACTCCGCCTGATGCTGCTATCCTTGCTCCTTGTCAATGTTTCAGTGTTGGATCTGAGCTTCTCCTGATTGTTCCTGTGACCTGCTGCTCTGTATAGCTAAGTGCTTTTTTGTTGCTTTTTTTTCTGTCCAGCTTGTCTTTTGTTTTGCTGGAAGCTCTGAGACGCAAAGGGTGTACCTCCGTGCCGTTAGTTCGGCACGGTGGGGTTTTTTTGCCCCCTTTGCGTGGTTTTGCTTTAGGGTTTTTTGTAGACTGCAAAGTTCGCTTTACTGTCCTCGCTCTGTCCTAGAATATCGGGCCCCACTTTGCTGAATCTATTTCATCCCTACGTTTTGTCTTTTCATCTTACTCACAGTCATTATATGTGGGGGGCTGCCTTTTCCTTTGGGGAATTTCTCTGGGGCAAGTCAGGCCTATTTTTCTATCTTCAGGCTAGCTAGTTTCTTAGGCTGTGCCGAGTTGCCTAGGTAGTTGTTAGGCGCAATCCACAGCCGCTTTTAGTTGTGTTTAGGATAGGATCAGGTGTGCAGTCTACAGAGTTTCCACGTCTCAGAGCTCGTTCTTGTATTTTTGGGTATTTGTCAGATCACTGTGTGCGCTCTGATCGCTAAGCACACTGTGTTTCTGGATTGCCTTCATAACACCTGTCATTAGCAAACATAACAGATTCTACAGGGTCAATGCTAAAATCCCAGCTGGTCTAGTGTACTAAAGGGTTAATGCTAATATGCTAGGTGGTCTAGGATTCTACAGGGTCAATGCTAAAATCCCAGCTGGTCTAGTGTACTAAAGGGTTAATGCTAATATGCTAGGTGGTCTAGGATTCTACAGGGTCAATGCTAAAATCCCAGCTGGTCTAGTGTACTAAAGGGTTAATGCTAATATGCTAGGTGGTCTAGGATTCTACAGGGTCAATGCTAAAATCCCAGCTGGTCTAGTGTACTAAAGGGTTAATGCTAATATGCTAGGTGGTCTAGGATTCTACAGGGTCAATGCTAAAATCCCAGCTGGTCTAGTGTACTAAAGGGTTAATGCTAATATGCTAGGTGGTCTAGGATTATACAGGGTCAATGCTAAAATCCCAGCTGGTCTAGTGTACTAAAGGGTTAATGCTAATATGCTAGGCGGTCTAGGATTATACAGGGTCAATGCTAAAATCCCAGCTGGTCTAGTGTACTAAAGGGTTAATGCTAATATGCTAGGTGGTCTAGGATTATACAGGGTCAATGCTAATATCCCAGCTGGTCTAGTGTACTAAAGGGTTAATGCTAATATGCTAGGTGGTCTAGGATTTTACAGGGTCAATGCTAAAATCCCAGCTGGTCTAGTGTACTAAAGGGTTAATGCTAATATGCTAGGTGGTCTAGGATTCTACAGGGTCAATGCTAAAATCCCAGCTGGTCTAGTGTACTAAAGGGTTAATGCTAATATGCTAGGTGGTCTAGGATTCTACAGGGTCAATGCTAAAATCCCAGCTGGTCTAGTGTACTAAAGGGTTAATGCTAATATGCTAGGTGGTCTAGGATTATACAGGGTCAATGCTAATATCCCAGCTGGTCTAGTGTACTAAAGGGTTAATGCTAATATGCTAGGTGGTCTAGGATTTTACAGGGCCAATGCTAAAATCCCAGCTGGTCTAGTGTACTAAAGGGTTAATGCTAATATGCTAGGTGGTCTAGGATTCTACAGGGTCAATGCTAAAATCCCAGCTGGTCTAGTGTACTAAAGGGTTAATGCTAATATGCTAGGTGGTCTAGGATTCTACAGGGTCAATGCTAAAATCCCAGCTGGTCTAGTGTGTCAGGGAGTTAAAGGGAACCTGTCACCTGAATTTGGCAGGACCGGTTTTCGGTCATATGGGCGGAGTTTTCAGGTGTTTGATTCACCCTTTCCTTACCCGCTGGCTGCTGTCCTCCGTAGTACACGTCTGCGCAAGGCAAGATTATTGGTTCAAAATCTATATCAGTTCCTGGGAAAAGCTGGGTGACAGCCACTATAGCAGCCATGACAACGCCCAGGTATATAGTGTCAGTGCCATTCAGGAGTCCGGAAAAGCTGGGTGACAGCCAATATAGCAGCCATGTCATGATTGATTATATTGATCTGGTCGCCCCCCCCAGGTTGTGCGATTGTCCCCCCGCTTATTCACCGGTGTCCATCCTGCTCAGCTCTTTAACTGACAACTTTGTTTCATATCTGCTATTGTTCTCTGTTATCTGCCAGCTGCTGCAGCTTGCAAAAAAAAAATTGCACTGCCTCAAGGGACTGTATTTTCTTAGGTGCCGAGGTAGGAATGACCCATGGTCCTCGGTGCCTCAGGTGTCAAAAAGACCCCTTTTCTACACATTGCTACATTATAACCCCTAAAAGTTGACCCTTTAAGGAGTCTTGTCATATGAAACCAAAATCTCATTTTGTAGACAAATGTTTCGGGGTCTTGCGCCTCGTTAGTACAAAGCATGAGATCTGATTTGGCTAGGTGAGAGGCTTAAGAATTGGATCCAAGGGGTAACATTTCTCTTGGAGTAGAGTGACATTTGCATATTTAATTTCCCACAAGAACATTGCATGGCCTATAAGTCTCCTTACACTGACATGTCACTCTCCACAAGGAGAAACGTTACCTCTAAAATCCCAATCAGAAGTCTCTCGTACAGCCAAATCAGATCTCATGCTTTGTTCTGAGGAGGAATAGCACCCCAAAACATGTGTCTGTCAATTGAGATTCCGGTTATGGCTTTTATCCTAAGTCATATGGCAAGGGTCGATATTGACTGTTAAGATTGCTACTTCCAATAGGTGGCGCTAGAGTTCAAGTCCTTGTCCTCTCTGAAGAAACAATTTGCATATTTAACTTCTAAGGGGAGCATGCATGGCCTATATGTCTCCTTACACTGACATGTCAAACATGTCACTCTCCAAAAACGTTACCCTTTAAATCCCAGTCAGAAACCTTGCATACAGCCAAATCAGAGCTCATACTTTGTACTGAAGGAGGGGCAACACCCCGAAACACGTGTCTGTAAATTGAGATTCTGGTTGTGACTTTTATTCCAAGTCATACTGCAAGGCTCGTTAAAGGGTTGAGATTGACTTTTAGGATCAGTACTTCCAATAGGTGGCGCTAGAGTTCAAGTTTTTGCCCTCCCTGAAGAGGCATATTTAATTTCCCATAGGAGCATGCATGGCCTATATGTCTCCTTACACTGACATGTGAAACATGTCACTCTCCACAAAAGTTACCCTTTAAATCCCAGTCAGCAACCTTGCATACAGCCGAATCAGATCTCATACTTTGCACTGAAGGAGGGGTAACACCCCGAAACACGTGTCTGTAAATTGAGATTCTGGTTGTGACTTTTATCCCAAGTCATACTGCAAGGCTCGTTAAAGGGTTGATATTGACTTTTAGGATCAAAACTTCCAATAAGTGGCGGTAGAGTTCAAGTTTTTGTCCTCTCTAAAGAGGCATATTTAATTTCCCAGAGGAGCATGTATGGCCTATAAGTCTCCTTACACTGGCATGTCAGGCCTGGCTTGTCACTCTCCACAAGGAGAAACGTTAACCCTTAGATTCCAGTCAGAAGACTCTCATGCAGCTAAATCAGATCTCACGCTTTGCACTGACGAGGGGCAGTACCCTGAAACACGTAACTGCAAATTGAGATTCTGGGTTGGCTTATATCCTAAGTTTTCTGGCAAGGCTTGTTAAAGGGTCAATATTGACTTTAAGGATTACTAGGATCGCTACTTCTGATAGGTGACGCTACTTGTGTTTTTAGATTTTTTTTGCGGGGGGGCAAAATTCTTCAAAACGGCACACGGGGTTCATAAATTTTGAGCAAAATCAAGTTCCCTCTTTTAATTTCTTTAACCCGATTTGTGACTTTTTAACTCAAAAAGTCAAGTAACGCTGAAATTACGCAAATTTTGACCCCAAAAATCCGATGCAAGTAAAAAAAGAAAAACATTCCGAGGGGGAAGGGGACAAGAAAAAAAAAAATACAAAATTTGTGACTTTGAATAAATCACCCAAAAAAGTTCCGGATTATAAAAAAAAAAAACTTAGGAAGAAAAAGAAACAAACAGGTAAACCAGTAGAAAGTAGCCGAAATGAAGACTAAGGCGCAAATGAAAAATAGGCAAAAAAACCAGCAAAAATTGGATCAAAAAAAGGTTCAAATGTAATATTGAATGGAGGCCAAAGTGTATATCGGAGGACTCAATTGTCGCCATTGTTGGGGTCGGAGCTCTATAGGGTGACAAGGAGGTGAGGGGCGCGGGCGGTCACGGTGACTGGCGGAGAGACCTGCCGTATCGCTGGCAGAACACAGGCTCCGTTCAGCACTTACAATACGATTGTTCTTCCTGGTGACTCTCCGAGTATGACATATAGCGGGTTTATTTGTGTTCAGACACTAAGGGGCGATCACTATCATATCAGAGTGGGGTCAGGATTTCTCAGAAATATCCGATTCTGGGAAAGCTGGGTGACATCCGCTCAGGTCCATTAACTTTACCAAACTCCTATATGAAAAAAACTACCTAACGGTGCAAAAAAAAAAAACCCGCCAGATATTGTTTAGCCATGTTTCATGTTATTATCCTGAAACTGAATTGCAGTATTAGATAGAAGCTATGTGGGAGCATTATTTGGAGCGTGTGGGCGCAGCTTGGGCACTACAGGGTTGTTTTATGTGAGTAATACCGTTTTTATGGCGCCATATTGTAGTATTATTTGGGAATGGAATTGGAGTATGATGTAGGAAGTATATGGCAGTATTGCAGACTGTTCTATGGATATTGTAATATCCAGGTGCTATGTTGTCTATATGGGGCAGTGGATTTATGAGGCACTGTATGACATTATTATGTGGGCTATACATGGCAGCATTAGGTGGGTATTATTTGGGCACTATATGGCGGTATTATATTGGCAGAGGCGAGAGCTTCCACACGGACTCATTGACTATTATTGATATCGCCCTGTGACTGCGAATATGGCCGACAGGAAGTAGCGTCTTCTGCAAAGAGCGATTCTCCCTCTGGAGGACCCGTCCTGTCAGGTATTACACACACAACTCATTGATATGACTGGACACCGTGTACTACTTCATTTCTCCTGTGGTGGCGCTGTGGGGAAATCAAACACTTACAGTTAGGTTTCGCTATAGGTGATCGCTGGAGATCCAGGCAATGGTCGGCTTATTCTAACAAATAGGGATTGTCCCAAGTGGACATCCCCTCTAAGCCGGGGTGTGAGGCCCCTTCACCCTCAGTAGTGCACCGCTGAGCGACATCCATTTGTAGGTTTTGCTTTAAGAACTGTGAGATGGGAAACCCAGGGGCCGATGGGCCCCCCGGAGCCGTGATGGAGATGTCACTACGGCTGCTGCTCTATACGGTCACATTCCAGTCATTCCCGGCAGATGGCCGTCACCCCGGTATAAATAGTCGCGGCCACTCGTGTGTACTGTACGTAACCCCCCGCTGATACCTAGATGGGGGTCCCCCAGGGTCCTTATAGTCTGAGCCAAGCCATTTGGATTTCTTTGTACCCCAGCCCACGACTAGGAGGGGGGGCGCAGAGGTCATTGAGCGAAACTAATGCGCAGATCCCCCCTAAATGCCGTCACAGCGTAAATCATCATAAATGCGATAAAATATTCCACTTGGGTGTTTTATGCTCTAGTCACATCAAAAGCTGCATTTACAATTCTCCAGCAGGTGCAACGTCAGATGAATGAGTGAATGACCGACCTCTGTTATAGGAGCACGTGGGCGACCGATGTTATGGGGGCGCTGCGACGGCCGCTGCTATATACTGCCACAGCGCCGGGCACTATGACTTGTTTTTGATGCTGACATGGAGGCATGACAAACAACTACTATGGGGGCACTGTGAGTTATCTGATCAGTGGGGGTACTATGGTTTAGCTCTTATGGGGGCACTGAGGCTTATCTGGTCAGTGGGGGCACTATGGCTTAGCTCTTATGGGGGCACTGTGAGTTATCAGGTCAGTGGGGGCACTGTGGCTTAGCTCCTATGGGGGCACTGAGTTATCTGACAGTGGGGGCACTATGGATTAGCTCTTATGGGGGCACTGTGAGTTATCTGATCAGTGGGGGCACTGTGGCTTAGCTCTTATGGGGGCACTGTGAGTTATCTGATCAGTGGGGGCACTGTGGCTTAGCTTTTATGGGGGTTCTGTTTGTTATCAGGTCAGTGGGGGCACTGTGGCTTAGCTCTTATGGGGGCACTGTGAGTTATCTGATCAGTGGGGGGTACTATGGCTTAGCTCTTATGGGGGCACTGTGAGTTATCTGATCAGTGGGGGCACTGTGGCTTAGCTCTTATGGGGGCACTGTGAGTTATCTGATCAGTGGGGGCAACTATGGCTTAACTCTTATGGGGGCACTGTGAGTTATCTGATCAGTGGGGGTACTATGGCTTAACTCTTATGGGGGCACTGTGAGTTATCTGATCAGTGGGGGCACTATGGATTAGCTCTTATGGGGGCACTGTGATTTATCTGATCAGTGGGGGCAACTATGGCTTAACTCTTATGGGGGCACTGTGAGTTATCTGATCAGTGGGGGTACTATGGCTTAACTCTTATGGGGGCACTGTGAGTTATCTGATCAGTGGGGGCAACTATGGCTTAGCTCTTATGGGGGCACTGTGATTTATCTGATCAGTGGGGGCAACTATTATTATTATTATTATTATTTATTATTATAGCGCCATTTATTCCATGGCGCTTTACATGTGAGGAGGGGTATACATAATAAAACAAGTACAATAATCTTGAAAAATACAAGTCACAACTGGTACAGGAGGAGAGAGGACCCTGCCCGCGAGGGCTCACAATCTACAAGGGATGGGTGAGGATACAGTAGGTGAGGGTAGAGCTGGCCGTGCAGCGGTTTGGTCAATCGGTGGTTACTGCAGGTTGTAGGCTTGTCGGAAGAGGTGGGTCTTCAGGTTCTTTTTGAAGGTTTCGATGGTAGGCGAGAGTCTGATATGTTGTGGTAGAGCATTCCAGAGTAGGGGGGATGCACGAGAGAAATCTTGTATGCGATTGTGGGAAGAGGAGATAATAGGGGAGTAGAGAAGGAGATCTTGTGAGGATCGGAGGTTGCGTGCAGGAAAGTACCGGGAGACGAGGTCACAGATGTATGGAGGAGACAGGTTGTGGATGGCTTTATATGTCATGGTTAGGCTTTTGTACTGGAGTCTCTGGGTGATGGGGAGCCAGTGCAGGGATTGACAGAGGGGAGAGGCCGGGGAATAGCGGGGGGACAGGTGGATTAGTCGGGCAGCAGAGTTTAGAATAGATTGGAGGGGTGCAAGAGTGTTAGAGGGGAGGCCACAGAGCAGGAGGTTACAGTAGTCAAGGCGGGAGATGATGAGGGCATGGACTAGGGTTTTTGCAGATTCTTGGTTTAGGAATGTGCGGATCCGTGAAATATTTTTGAGTTGGAGGCGGCAGGAAGTGGAAAGGGTTTGGATATAACTATGGCTTAGCTCTTATGGGGGCACTGTGAGTTATCTGATCAGTGGGGGTACTATGGCTTAGCTCTTATGGGGGCACTGTGAGTTATCTGATCAGTGGGGGCAACTATGGTTTAGCTCTTATGGGGGGCACTGTGAGTTATCTGATCAGTGGGGGTACTATGGCTTAGCTCTTATGGGGGCACTGTGAGTTATCTGACAGTGGGGGTACTATGGCTTAGCTCTTATGGGGGCACTGTGAGTTATCTGACAGTGGGGGCACTATGGTTTAGCTCTAATGGGGGCACTGTGAGTTATCTGATCAGTGGGGGTACTTAGGCTTAGCTCTTATGGGGGCACTGTGAGTTATCTGATCAGTGGGGGCAACTACGGTTTAGCTCTTATGGGGGCACTGTGAGTTATCTGATCAGTGGGGGCACTATGGCTTAGCTCTTATGGGGGCACTGTGAGTTATCTGATCAGTGGGGGCAACTATGGTTTAGCTCTTATGGGGGGCACTGTGAGTTATCTGACAGTGGGGGCACTATGGTTTAGCTCTAATGGGGGCACTGTGAGTTATCTGACAGTGGGGGCACTATGGTTTAGCTCTTATGGGGGCACTATGAGCTTTCTGATCAGTGGGGGCACTATGGCAGCTCTGTTGGGTACTGTGACACCTCTCTTTTGGAGGCATGGTGACTACGACCCATCACTTCGCACATGGTATTAAAGTGTCAGTGGAATTCATTTCGACAATTTGTGCAGTAATTCCCTTCTGTTATGGAGGCACTGTAGCTTACCTATGCTGTAGGAACACGTAGATTATCACATTTATAATGTCACTGTGAGAAATAAAACAGTGTTTATGGGGCGATTACTTCAACCACTAGTATCACACAGAAGTCCAGCCTCCAGCAACACTGAGCCTGGGATAGAAACCAATCCACTTGCTCTCACCGTTAGCATGTGCCACAAACTGAGCCAACTGCCTAGATAATAAAACACACCGCACCTACACATGGTGGAGGCCAATAATCCCTAAAAAACCAACGAGGAAACTAATTTTAATGTTTTTGAAAGTCACTAATATTTTCATAAATTTACAAATAAAAATTATTAAAAAAGCAGAAGAAAGCAGTAGAACAAAAAAACTACAACAGCAAATGTAAAAGAATAATAATAATAATAATAATTTTTATTTATATAGCGCCAACATATTCCGCAGCGCTTTACAAATTATAGAGGGGACTTGTACATACAATAGACATTACAGCATAACAGAAATACAGTTCAAAACAGATACCAAGAGGAGTGAGGGCCCTGCTCGTAAGCTTACAAACTATGAGGAAAAGGGGAGACACGAATATAACTACTATATTACTTCCTCCTATGTACAAGAATATAACTACTATAATACTGCTCCTATGTACAAGAATATAACTACTATAATACTGCCCCCATGGACAAGAATATAACTACTATAATACTGACCCTATGTACAAGAATATAACTACTATAATACTGACCCTATGTACAAGAATATAACTACTATAATACTGCTCCTATATACAAGAATATAACTACTATAATACTACTCCTATGTACAAGAATATAACTACTATAATACTGCTCCTATATACAAGAATATAACTACTATAATACTACTCCTATGTACAAGAATATAACTACTATAATACTGCTCCTATGTACAAGAATATAACTACTATAATACTGCTCCTATGTACAAGAATATAACTACTAGAATACTGCCCCCATGTACAAGAATATAACTACTATAATACTGCTCCTATATACAAGAATATAACTACTATAATACTGTCCCTATGTACAAGAATACAACTACTATAATACTGCCCCTATGTACAAGAATATAACTACTATAATACTGCCCCTATGTACAAGAATATAACTACTATAATACTGCTCCTATATACAAGAATATAACTACTATAATACTACTCCTATGTACAAGAATATAACTACTATAATACTGCTCCTATGTACAAGAATATAACTACTATAATACTGCTCCTATGTACAAGAATATAACTACTAGAATACTGCCCCCATGTACAAGAATATAACTACTATAATACTGCTCCTATATACAAGAATATAACTACTATAATACTGTCCCTATGTACAAGAATACAACTACTATAATACTGCCCCTATGTACAAGAATATAACTACTATAATACTGCTCCTATATACAAGAATATAACTACTATAATACTACTCTTATGTACAAGAATATAACTACTATAATACTGCTCCTATGTACAAGAATATAGCTACTATAATACTGCTCCTATATACAAGAATATAACTACTAGAATACTGCCCCCATGTACAAGAATATAACTACTATAATACTGCTCCTGTATACAAGAATATAACTACTATAATACTGTCCCTATGTACAAGAATACAACTACTATAATACTGCCCCTTTGTACAAGAATATAACTACTATAATACTACTCCTATGTACAAGAATATAACTACTATAATACTGCCCCTATGTACAAGAATATAACTACTATAATACTGCTCCTATATACAAGAATATAACTACTATAATACTGCTCCTATGTACAAGAATATAACTACTAGAATACTGCCCCC
This sequence comes from Ranitomeya imitator, assembly GCF_032444005.1. Taxonomy (NCBI): domain Eukaryota; kingdom Metazoa; phylum Chordata; class Amphibia; order Anura; family Dendrobatidae; genus Ranitomeya; species Ranitomeya imitator. The sequence continues at coordinate 1,236,756,185 of NC_091282.1, read as the reverse complement.
ATGTACAAGAATATAACTACTAGAATACTACTCCTATGTACAAGAATATAACTACTATAATACTGCTCCTATATACAAGAATATAACTACTATAATACTGTCCCTATGTACAAGAATACAACTACTATAATACTGCCCCTATGTACAAGAATATAACTACTATAATACTGCTCCTATATACAAGAATATAACTACTATAATACTACTCCTATGTACAAGAATATAACTACTAAAATACTGCTCCTATGTACAAGAATATAACTACTATAATACTGCTCCTATATACAAGAATATAACTACTAGAATACTGCCCCCATGTACAAGAATATAACTACTATAATACTGCTCCTATATACAAGAATATAACTACTATAATACTACTCCTATGTACAAGAATATAACTACTGTGAAGAGCAGAACAAAAATGATTACCTCAATGAACAAAAATAAAAAAAGAATTTGTGATAAACATTGACCTGTCCATTCAAGGACATTTTAGCTATAGTATGAAATCCTGTTTTTCTTGTCTGTGGAATTGCCTTTGTACTGTTTGTTGTGAAACTGCCGCCCACGAAACTGTTTTCTTTTCTTTTCTTTCTTTCCTGTTTTGTCTCTTTGTTTAAACATGCAAAACTTGTATAACCACTAAACCTACTGAAACAACTATATAAAGAAGGGATAGCACCTTTGAAGGCAGGCGTGCTTCAGAGACTTCCCAGTGATACACTATACAAGACGTGTCTTGTGTATTATTTCTGGTGATTTCCCACTTCCAAAGGCTGCTCCGACTGAGTGTGATCCCGACATTTCCTGGCGCCCGAACAGGGACCCGAGGTCTGTGTATTCATTCAAGAACACCGGCAGAATACGAACGAAAAGAGAATCTGGGATAATGGACGGCAGATGAACAAAAACCTGGCCAGGTAAGAGACACTGTTAGATCTCTTATATCTGCCCTGCACTGTCCGTAAGATTTTCTGTGTCGTGTTCTTTAGCGGGTAGTTCTAGTAGAGGAGGATACCTATAGCTCGGGTTCTTGAACTATTTAGGAATTGATCACCTCACGGAGTACGGCATTGAATGAGAGTGAATGTGAATAGAAGGTGTGTGGAAGTTGGGAATAGCCCTATAAGCCGCCCAGGGGGTTGAAACAGAAGAAGTGACTGTCCCACTGGGCAACGTGGTTGCGTCCTTTCGGGGAGACCTCCGCGCCTATGTTCAATCTCTGATCCTGTCTTTGACAAAAACCTGGTGACGGATAAGTGTATGATAGTATGAGCCCAGGACAGATAAATTAGCCTGGGACAAGAATACGTTGTATGTGATAGTATAAGCCCAGGACAGATAAATTAGCCTGGGACAAGATACGTTGTATGTTCTTTTTCTTTTTCTGTCTGGTTGCATTTGTGTTGTTTGCTATAGGTGTAGGAATCAGGATTTTCTTACATCAACACAGTTTAAACATCCTGGCTCCTTAGGAAGAAGGTAACGAGGTATTCTCATACCCAAACGCCACCTAGGGCAAGAAAGCTCAGGATAAGAAAATGGGGAATAAGCAAACAAAGTCGGAACCAGAAGAATTAGATATCTATACTATCATAAAGGAGAGAAGTGGTGAAGATGCCACTAAGGGGCTGAAAAAGATTTTTAGTAAGTTTGGAGTTACTAGGGCAGAAGCTTTTAGTAGAAAACTATGGGAAGGAATTCAGGAAAGGAAAAAAGGCATAATCAGAGACAAGAAATGGATAGATCAGATCCAAGCATTGATTGATGTCTCTAGGGTAGCAGAAAATGAGGGATGGACATATAATCAACAGAGTAAAAAGTGGTGTATTAGACCCACAGGCTGTGGAGAAAAACAAAATGTGGAATCTAAAAATACCCCACCCCCATACCTTAACCCACATGCCCCATCTTTTCTCCAAACACCACCTCAAAGTTTAGCCGGACCAGGAGGATGGGTATGTCCGCACTGTGGACAACAAAATCCAGACTGGAGAAATGATTGCCTAGCCTGTGGTACACCTAGACATGGCGCTGTACTTGCCCCTGTTAGGGTAATACCAAGACCCTTTAGGGAACCTGGTGCTGACGGAGTAATGGGAACTAGATATCACCAAACTCGACAATATTTCCCTTGGTCCCCCGCTGAAGGCATGTCTCTCTTGCATAACGCACCAGATCCCACCCAGTGTCCAGTTAGATTTGCACAATATATACAGCAAATTATGCAGACTCACGCTGGAGTTTGGGCAGATGGAGAAGAATTATGTAGAATGAAAATGACTCCTGGACTCTTCCAGGAGCTATTAGCGAATCTACAGGTACATAGGCCCCAAGCAGGAGATGGTGCCTTACAAACGATAGAATCAGGTACACAATTTGTAGATCACTTAATGGTTTTCATGAGGGAGAGACAGAGGCAGAGAGGAACAACGGGAGTGGTGGCTCAGAAATCTGGACAATCAGTAGACGAATATTATCTAAGTGTAGAAAATAATTTCAGAGATGAAGGCATGGATCTAACCGCTCCAGGAATGATGAGGTTAGTTACAAAAACCTTTATAGATGGATTGTCTCCAAAAGTGAAGGAAAAGCTTAAGGCCGCAACCCCTGATTGGAGAACCTTGGAAGACCCACACCTGGCTAGACAGAAAGCTGTAGGGATAGAAATGGACTTAAGAGAAAATTCTAAGCCAGTAAGAATTGCACAGGCTAATACTGGCTCTGCTAATCAAAAGTTTACTTGTCATTACTGTAAGAAGCCAGGACATTTCCAAAGGGAATGTAGGAAGAGAAAAGCAGATATAGATTCAGGAACCTTTGTACCCAAAAATAGGATAAATAACCCAGTGCCTGATCAAACAGACAGCTCAGAATGACTGAAAGTTATGCAGGTCTCTCTTCCTTCTAGAAGACCAATAATACAAGTTGAAGTTGAGGGTAAAAATGTACCTTTTCTGATAGATACGGGAGCAACATCCTCCATTTTAAATCAGGACTTTTTACCATATCCTGACAATATATCCTCAAAGGTTACATATGCAGAAGGGTATGATGGTAAAATTCAGGCGTTGCCCTTTACAAAACCTTTAAATGTGAGCTTTGGCCCTAAAACTTTTGTATCCAAATTTTTATTTGCTAAAGGTGCACCTACCTGCTTGTTGGGTACTGATGTCTTAAGTAAAATGCATGCAAACATCCATTTTAGAGAAGATGGCACAGTTATGCTGACCATCCCTGAAGATGCAGAAACTCTGGAACCATATGTTAGAATACAGGCAATGGAGGATTTTCCCGAAATTTACACTCAACAAGCAAAAATTGACTTGTCTCGGGTTCCTGACAGCCTATGGGCAAAAGGAGACACTGATGTAGGATTTTTATCAGTAGCTCCTATACTGTTAGAAACTGCCCCGGGAACCATATTACCTCAGCTTAGGCAATACCCCATCAGTGCCCAGCAAGAACAGGCGATTTCTCAACAAATTCAGGATTATGTGTTACAAGGTGTTTTGGTAGAAATCAGGTCACCCGCCAATACACCCTTATATCCTGTTAAAAAGAAAGTGTCCTCCAAAGAAACTATGGTGAAATATCGCATGGTGCACGACTTACGGGAAATCAATAAGGTTTTGGCACCGGTCACCCCTGTGGTACCGAATCCTCATACCTTACTGTCTCAAATTCCCAGCACTGCTGCATATTTTACGGTAATTGACTTATCAAACGCATTTTTTTCTGTGCCACTACATAAGAACTGTTGGCATTTGTTTGCCTTTACATTCAAGGGTAAACAATTAGCATGGACAAGATTGCCACAAGGTATGGTACACTCACCAACTTTGTACTCTGAAGCAATGCAGACCGTGCTAAAAAATGTCATCCCAGAACCAGGAGTAGTCATTCTACAGTATGTAGATGACTTACTTATTTGTTGCCCTGATGAGCAGACGGCAGTTACCTCAACTGTTAATTTCTTAATTTTCCTAGCCCAAGAAGGCTGTAAAGTAAATAGACAGAAACTCCAGGCTTGTCAACAAACAGTCGTGTTTTTAGGTCACTGCATATCACAGGGCATCAGACACCTCACACCTCAACGTACGGAAGCCATACGTAACATGCTTGAACCCAGGAATCACAAACAGCTGCGTGCTTTCCTAGGTATTGTTTCACACTGTAGACAGTGGATCATACATGCAAGTCAACTCATGCAGCCTTTATATGACTGTATTGCCAACACACCATATTCACTCAGTGAAGAGGCTAAACAGTCATTTTCCTCTTTGAAAACAGCACTGGTATCAGCTCCGGCTTTGGGACTCCCAGACTACACTAAACCTTTTCAATTGATGGCAGCTGAGATATCCTCACATGCTACAGGGGTGCTCACACAAAAACATGGAAACAAACAGAGACCTGTGGCATACATATCAGCTCATCTGGACCCTGTAGCTAGAGCCGCACCTTCTTGTGTAAGGGTACCGTCACACTATAACATTTCGATCGCTACGACGGTACGATTCGTGACGTTCCAGCGATATCGTTACGATATCGCTGTGTCTGACACGCAGCAGCGATCAGGGATCCTGCTGAGAATCGTACGTCGTAGCAGATTGTTTAGAACTTTCTTTCATCGCTGGATCTCCCGCTGTCATCGCTAGATCGGTGTGTGTGACACCGATCTAGCGATCTAGCGATGCGATCCAGCGATGCGTTCGCTTGTAACCAGGGTAAACATCGGGTAACTAAGCGCAGGACCGCGCTTAGTTACCCGATGTTTACCCTGGTTACAAGCGTTAAACTAAAAAAAAAAAAAACAGCACATACTTACATTCTGGTGTCCGTCAGGTCCCTTGCAGTCTGCTTCCAGCACTGTGACTGCCGGCCGTAAAGTGAAAGCAGAGCACAGCGGCTGTGCTTTCACTTTCACTTTACGGCCGGCAGTCACTGAGTGCGGGAAGCAGACTGCAAGGGACCTGACGGACACCAGAATGTAAGTATGTGCTGTTTGTTTTTTTTTTAGTTTAACGCTTGTAACCAGGGTAAACATCGGGTAACTAAGCGCGGTCCTGCGCTTAGTTACCCGATGTTTACCCTGGTTACCCAGGGACCTTGGCATCTTGGTCGCTGGAGAGCTGTCTGTGTGACAGCTCCCCAGCGACCACACTACGATTTACCTACGATCACGGCCAGGTCATATCGCTGGTCGTGATCGTAGGTAAATCGTATAGTGTGACGGTACCCTAAGAGTAGTAGCCGCAATTTCACTGTTATTAGATAAAGCTTCTGAGATTGTTCTTGATCACCCACTTCTAGTTCAGACCACTCATGATGTACATGGCATTCTTAACCAGGTCCAACCTAAACATATTTCAATGGCCAGACACCTCCGTCTCCAATGTTCCCTACTACTGCCGCCCAACATTTCCTTTGCCAGGATTCAGACTCTTAATCTCGCGTCTTTGCTCCCTTTAGAGTCTGAGGGGGGTACCATAACTGAGGAAACTGCACTCTCCAACTCCTTTGAAACTGCACTCTCCAACTCCTTTGACCCATCAAAGTCAATGCATGATTGTGTACAATTAATGGAACAAGAGACTCAGGGCTTATGTAATGTACGTGACAAGCCACTCTGTAATGCTACATTTGAACTTTTCATAGATGGCAGTAGATATGCAGATATGAATGGACAATTTCATACAGGTTATGCGGTAGTAACTCAGCATGAAGTGCTGAAAGCAGAACCTCTCCCTGCTAATCAGTCTGCACAAGAAGCAGAACTTACGGCATTAGTTGAAGCTCTAAAAATAGCCAAAGATCAGACAGCAAACATATACACTGATTCTAGATATGCACATGGCATTATTTTCGATTTTGGCGTTATATGGAGAGCCAGAGGTTATATGACTGCTTCAGGCCAACCTGTTAAACATGCCTCCCTCATTAGACAGATTCTGGAGGCAGCACAAGAAACTAAAGAAATAGCGGTGATAAAGGTAGCTGCACATGTGAGACTCGACACCGAGGAAGCCAGGGGTAACGATAAAGCCGATAAGGCAGCAAAACAGGCAGCACGTAAACCCTTACATCATGCCCACACACTAGATAGCTCTGAAGATGATGAGGAAAGATTGAAGGAAGCTCAGAAACAGGTAGACGACGAAGAACGAGGGCAGTGGCAGAAAAAAAGGGGCAGAAGATCAGCAAGGATTATGGAAAAAAGGAACTTTGTTGTGTTTACCCAGAGCCTGGTACCCCGCAGTGGCAAGTGACCTCTACCTACCCACGCATGTGTCGGCAAATGGTATGACGCTCAAGGTAAAAGAAAGGTGGTTGGCTCCAGGCTTTGGTAATTTTGCTCGGAACATGTGTGCTGCATGCGCTATATGCCTGGCACACAATCCAGGTCAGGCCATTAAAACCCCAACCAAGCATCATGTAAGACCACTGTATCCCTTTCAAAGACTCCAGATCGACTACATCCTACTTCCTAGGTACAATGGATACGAATATGTGCTTGTGTGTGTGGACATTTTCTCAGGGTGGCCAGAGGCTTATCCAGTTCGTAAAGCCTCAGCAAAAACTACTGCCATTAAAATAGCACATGAACTGATACCCCGTTATGGCATGCCTGAGGTGATCGAGTCAGATAGGGGTACCCATTTTACTGGGGAAATATTCCAGAATGTTATGAAAATGTTGGGAGTAGAAAACCAGTTTCACACTCCATATCATCCACAGAGTTCAGGTAAAGTGGAAAGATTAAATGGGACAATAAAATTAAAAATCCAGAAGGCCATGGCAGAAACAGGAAAGCCTTGGACCGAGTGTCTACCACTTGCCCTGTATTCCATCCGAAACACCCCAAGGGGGAAGGCTAAGCTGTCACCACATGAGATTCTTTTTGGTAGAGCAGCAAATTTGGGTTGTTATTTTCCACAACAACTGATGTTGAATACTGAGACTTTAACTGCTTATGTACAAGAATTACAAAAACGTTTAACTAAAGTGCATTCGCAAGTTTTTGCTTCCCTTCCAGATCCAGAAAATCTCGAAGGAGGCCACAAGTTGGAACCTGGTGATCAAGTCTACGTGAAAAGACACACCAGAAAGACTCTGGAACCGAGATTTGACGGACCTTTCCAAGTCCTGTTAACAACTCCAACAGCAGTCAAGCTTGAAGGAAAGGCATCATGGATACATGCAAGCCATTGCAAAAAAGCAGTATAAGACTCATGATATTGATGTTAATAATGTTAACCTCAACGGAGGCATGGGAGAGACTGAATTCTCTAGCCCCTGTGAACAATAGATTCGTACAACATCATAGAAAATTAGTACATGACTTGTTAAATAATACGCAACCCCTGGCAGATTGTTGGATCTGTACCCATTCACCAGTATCAGCCACAAGTATACCTTTTCAGTTCCCGTATCAGCTGAAGAAATATTCGCTTGGCCTAATTGTTCAGACAACCTGGCCAACAACCAACCTGGCAATACTAGACTATGGAATACTACAATCGCCATACCAATTGTGGGATGGGTAGAATTTCCTTGGTGGCAGGGCAATCTTACAGGAAAAATAGACAACTTACAATATTTAGCATTCAAGGGAGGAAAATGGGTACCTAGGAATAAGACTGGATTAACTGATTTAGGACAGGTCCCCACTGAAAATCTACAGCTCAGTTTCAGTACAACCACCCCTTCCTCTGATGCTTTCAAACCTACAGTATTGGAAAGATACATACATAATAGAAAATGGGAACATTCTGAGTTGTTCCCCCAAGGTGATGCAAACAGTTGTACAAGTAAGCCGGGGAACCTGGTTTGTAATGAATCCAATGAGTATGTCAACGGAATGCATGTATGTGGGAATCCCGCAGCCGGGTACTGTAGCCCCTTGGGACAAAAACCCTCTTGGTGTATGCTTCAGAATGTATCTAGTTTTGTGGATTTGGCTCACAGATTGGTATTGCAGCACTCAGCTTTGTGGGATCTGCCTGAGGGTACATTTTGGATATGCGGAGAAGGAGCATATAAATGGCTTCCCGTAGGTATAAAGGGTACTTGTACATTAGGACGCCTAACCCCGGCTACTTTCATAATTTCAAATAAACAAGTGAATATGCAAGCCGTGCCCAAGCACACACTGTATAAAAGAGCTGCAGATAACTCACCACGTCCCTCGGGGAGGCCGCATATAGTACAAATGGGAATTCCCAACAAAATTGCTAGTACCATTTTTATTTATCCTATGTTAACACAAATGTGGGATAAATTAGTTAGAGCCACGGATTATCTAGATCAGGGGTGGGCAATTAATTTTGCCATGGGGCCGCATGAGAAATTTGGATGGTTTTAGAGGGCCGGACTAATATAATTAACTAATTTTTACCCAATACTGTAGTATACATATGCTATATTTTCATGAACAAACAGTATGTTAAACAATGCAGAGATTATCCAGGCCCCATAATGTCCAGATTTCATTAGTGCCCCCATAATGTCCAGATTTCATTTGTGCCCCCATAATGTCCAGATTTCATTCATTAGTGCCCCCATAATGTCCAGATTTCATTAGTGCCCCCATAATGTCCAGATTTCATTAGTGCAGATAATAACCCAGTGCACAAGTATAGAGGAGCAGATAATAACCCAGAGCACAAGTACTGAGGAGCAGATAACCCAGAGCACAAGTACAGAGGAGCAGATAACCCAGAGCACAAGTACTGAGGAGCAGATAACCCAGAGCACAAGTACAGAGGAGCAGATAACTCAGAGCACAAGTACTGAGGAGCAGATAACCCAGAGCACAAGTACAGAGGAGCAGATAACTCAGAGCACAAGTACTGAGGAGCAGATAACCCAGAGCACAAGTACTGAGGAGCAGATAATAACCCAGAGCACAAGTACTGAGGAGCAGATAACCCAGAGCACAAGTACAGAGGAGCAGATAACTCAGAGCACAAGTACTGAGGAGCAGATAACCCAGAGCACAAGTACTGAGGAGCAGATAAGCCAGAGCACAAGTACAGAGGAGCAGATAACCCAGAGCACAAGTACTGAGGAGCAGATAACCCAGAGCCCAAGTACAGTGGAGCAGATGACCCAGTGCGCAAGTACTGAGGAGCAGATAACCCAGAGCCCTTACCACCGACCACCGTCACCGTCCGACTCCACAAGTGACCTCAGTACAGCGCTGCAGTGCCACACAGAACACCGGCGCAACGGAGCAGAGCAGCAGCATGTGTCACGCTGAGGGACGTCACCTGCTGCTGGCGCTTCCCTGATGCAGAAGTGCCAGCGGCGGTCAGCGCCTCTCAGCGGACAGGAGTTTGAATGCAGGGCGCACAGGCGCAGGCGTGGCTGAAGGGAAGGGGAGCCGAGCAGTGCCTCGGGCGGCAAGGGAAGGGGAGCCGAGCGGTGCCTGGGGCGGCGGGCGGCAAGGGAAGGGGAGCCGAGCGGTGCCTGGGGCGTCGGGCGGCAAGGGAAGGGGAGCCGAGCGGTGCCTGGGGCGGCGGGCCGTTTACAACCGTCAGGCGGGCCGGATGCGGCCCGCGGGCCGCATCTTGCCCAGGTCTGATCTAGATGATCAGATTTGGGATATATTGGACATATTAAATACTAGTATAGCTGTACAGAATCAGCTTATAATAGTCACTAACCAACATACCCTGGTATTGGATTACCTAACTGCCTCACAAGGGGGTATGTGTCAAATCATCGGACCCACCTGCTGTCATTATATAGACCCGAATAGTACTATGAGTATGAGATTTAAAGACGTACAACGACTCAGGGATCAGTATGACAAAGACAATGACCAAAATAAGGATAGCTGGTGGTCAGATACCTTTTCTTTTCTTAACCCGGCCAATTGGTTCAGAGGGATCGGTGGGTGGGTTACCGGGATTATGCAAAGCCTAATACATACAGTTATGGTTATTGTAATTATATATGTATTATTCAAGGTTGTACTCAAGGGTATCTCGGTATGCACAAATAAATTTTGTGTAATGGATGCGAGAATATAAAGTTTTTTTTAATATCACAAAAAGAATGACTAAAATGATCGACAAGGTTTTGAATGGAATATGTCAAAGGGGGGATTGTGAAGAGCAGAACAAAAATGATTACCTCAATGAACAAAAATAAAAAAAGAATTTGTGATAAATATTGACCTGTCCATTCAAGGACATTTTAGCTATAGTATGAAATCCTGTTTTTCTTGTCTGTGGAATTGCCTTTGTACTGTTTGTTGTGAAACTGCCGCCCACGAAACTGTTTTCTTTTCTTTTCTTTCTTTCCTGTTTTGTCTCTTTGTTTAAACATGCAAAACTTGTATAACCACTAAACCTACTGAAACAACTATATAAAGAAGGGATAGCACCTTTGAAGGCAGGCGTGCTTCAGAGACTTCCCAGTGATACACTATACAAGACGTGTCTTGTGTATTATTTCTGGTGATTTCCCACTTCCAAAGGCTGCTCCGACTGAGTGTGATCCCGACACTACTATAATACTGCTCCTATGTACAAGAATATAACTACTATAATACTGCTCCTATGTACAAGAATATAACTACTATAATACTGCTCCTATGTACAAGAATATAACTACTATAATACTGCCCCTATGTACAAGAATATAACTACTATAATACTGCTCCTATATACAAGAATATAACTACTATAATACTACTCCTATGTACAAGAATATAACTACTATAATACTGCTCCTATGTACAAGAATATAACTACTATAATACTGCTCCTATATACAAGAATATAACTACTAGAATACTGCCCCCATGTACAAGAATATAACTACTATAATACTGCTCCTATATACAAGAATATAACTACTATAATACTGCCCCTATGTACAAGAATATAACTACTATAATACTGCTCCTATATACAAGAATATAACTACTAGAATACTGCCCCCATGTACAAGAATATAACTACTATAATACTGCTCCTATATACAAGAATATAACTACTAGAATACTGCCCCCATGTACAAGAATATAACTACTATAATACTGCTCCTATATACAAGAATATAACTACTATAATACTGTCCCTATGTACAAGAATACAACTACTATAATACTGCCCCTTTGTACAAGAATATAACTACTATAATACTGCCCCTATGTACAAGAATATAACTACTATAATACTGCCCCTATGTACAAGAATATAACTACTATAATACTGCCTCCTAGCTGTGAGGTTGTGTGTCTGTAGTTCTCCTGATGTCTGGAGCAAGCCCAGGGAGGGGCCACCCTGGGCGGGGAAGCTCCCCAGGCAAGGCCCAGGCTTCTCGGCCTACACTGGAACAAGGCTCCCAGACCTCTCTGAATGGGAATATTAATCCCAAAGCCTCTGTGAGACCAGTGAATGCAGCGGCCAAAGCTGCAGCAGTTCTGTGAAGGACGAAAAACCTGTGAGTAAAGTTTTGGGAGAAAAATCTACTCCAAGTCCAGCAAAGAAGCCAGAAGGTAAAGTGTTGGTGAGTGATGTTCCACAGCACAGTATGAAGTCCTGTAACTCCCCGGTCAGTCAGCAGCCCCTGCATGAGGCTCAGGTGAGATCGGTCTCAGCTGTACCAATCACCTCTCCTGCATCCAGGCAGAGACGGACGTCTTTGGAAAGACAGACCATCCAGGAGAACTTACAGCAACATGGCAGTGTGGCGCTGTCAGGACGCACCCGGTCACAGTCAGGTGGCAGCGATAAACCTGCTGCGGAGCCGGCATCCAGCCGAGGAGCCACAAAGCCATCTGTGGTGGAACCGCACAAGGCAGTGTTCAAAACCCCTGCACCCGTGGTGAAGGCAAAACCTGTGCAGCCGGCGCGTGCACCCGAGCTGCAGCTAGCGGACGAGATACCGGGACTTGTCAGAAAACTGGATGAGTTACAGCACCAAAAAAAAGCGCTGCAAATGGAGGTCGACTTTATCTATAGTCTAAAGACCACTAATCCTGCCAGTAATGATGTGTATGACCTGAGGCTGAACACACTGGGGGTGCAGCTGGCAAGTGTGGTGCAGGACATTGAATCTGTGCTGGAGGGCATGGGGCCCCTGGCGGAGACCTACAGGAACCGGGAGCGGTTCGCCTCCTATAAGCAGGACTGTGCTGTAGAGACCAGGACCCCTGATGTTCAGGACGGGACCCCCCAGCAGCGGACACGGCCTGTGTTACAGGCTGCCCGCTTCTGCTTCCAGGAAGGAAAAAAACTGCAGCAGCAAGCAGCTGAGTGTGAACAGGAGCATGCACTTCAGACTCCAACAGAGGCACCACAGGTCCCAGAATGCCCCACGCAGGAGCCGGACTGTATATGTGAGACTGTTTGTGCTGCTGAGGCAGCTGAGTGTGAACAAGATCATACACTTCAGACTCCAGCAGAGGCACCACAGGTCCCAGAATGCCCCATGCAGGAGCAGGACATTATATATGAGACTGTTTGTGCTGATGAGGCCGAGGCTGAGGCTGAGGCACAGACCGGGGCTGGTGATGTTGTGCCCATTGGGTCGGGGGTTGGGGAGGTTTCACATTCTGTCATGGACGTGGCACTGTCTGATAATGATGCCGCTAATGATAATATGCATGATATGTGTGACTATCCCCCATTACCATCTAGTCCACAAGGTGTGGCAGCCCCCCCTGCTGCAGGCCCTCTCCCTGTCAGTCGGCCCAGTGTGGCCCGGCAGGTGCCCCCCAGGAATGCCTGGAGCCGCGGCGCCCCATCCTTCACTTCCAGCGCCAGGTATACCGGCCAGACATTTAAGCGCATTAATGTGGTGCGGTTTAAATACATAGGTGCCAAGGAGGATCTGCCACAGCGCAGGTATGTGGTGAGAGAGCTGCTATGCGGCCAGATGGGGTTTGTGGTAAACGAGATACTGGCGGTGTCCAATCTTCTGGACAGACAGGGCTACGAGGTCAGCTTCAAGCTGCAGTGTGACCTGGACAGGTTCTGGTCCAATTACCCCAGGTTCAGAGATGCTGAAGGTTGGAATAAGTTTATATTGGTTCCTATCTCCAGGCCGGACACAGTCACGGTGAATATCACCTTCTGGAATGAGGCCGTTCCCCCACAGGACATCGAGGTGTGGCTCCGGAGACACTGTGACCTCGCCTCTGGACTCTCCAAGGTCAGAGATGAGGATGGTATCTGGACAATGGGCTGGAAAGCTGTGGTGAAACTGCGGCAATTTAATAACATCACTGCCCATTTACCCAACTCCTTCATTGGGAGGGAGAAGGGAAGATGTTATTACCCCGGGCAGCCCAGAAAATGCTTCAAATGTGGTGAGAAAGGTCATCTGGCCAACGCCTGTACTGTGGTGAAGTGCAGCCTGTGTGGGGATATCGGCCATGTCGCTGTGGATTGCCGGGATGTTAGATGTAACCTCTGCGGTAAGATGGGCCACCCTCACAGGGACTGTCCAGACGCCTGGCATAATATCTGCAGAGTCTTCCCTGATGAGGCTGTACTGGCAGGGGCAGAGGCTCAGGAGGATGAGGATGTGGTGGCAGGGGCGCATGAGAGGGAGGATTTAATGTCAGGAGAGATGGTGACCAGCCCAGATGCCCAACAGGAGTCCAGTCATGTAACACCAGAGAAGCAGGGTATAGAGGGTGCAGAGGGGAACATGGAGGTCGCTCCTCAGGTCCAGCGGCCTCAGGTAGCCCCCCCTTCAGCATCACTGTCTGAATCTGATGACTGGAGCATTAATCACAATAAAAGGAAGAAAAAGAGCACGTCCTCCCGTAAACCTGAGGCAGAATATAAAACCGGTCAGAGTGCTACCAGGAAGGTTCAGAATTCTGCAGGAGTGATGGTTGTGTCCAACAAGTATGGAGTTTTATCGGAGTCTAATGATGATGATTATGAGACAGAGTTGAGGAAAGTTGATGCAGAGTGTGACAGGGACATAGAGGACCACCCTCCATCAAAGCGGAAGCCTTTATCTGTGGACCCTCAGGTAGAGTCTGACATGGACATCGGTGGTGGGCAGAACATCCCTGACTCATGATGATGGCAGTTACTGTGCTCCTCTATTGTGTTGTGATGGCGGGGTTCTCATTAACACTAACATCAAGTAATGTCAATAGTATTAAGGCAAGGAGGACGAGACATGTGGTGTATGAACATCTCACACATCTGGACACCGATGTCATTTTCCTGCAGGAGACACGACTGACATCTCTGGGGCTTATGAGAGAGGCTGAGAGGGAATGGCGAATAACGTACCTACGTAACGAAAGGGGAATAACGTACCTACGGCGGAGAGAGGGTGGGCTGGATATGTTGAATCCAAGGGTTTTCTTTGACTCCTTGTTTCTAAAGGTAAATTTTGGGAACATGGACTCAAACAGTAGCTCCCTGTGGGTAAATAGTATCAGGTACTGGATATTGCCTTTTGCAGAATCTTGGGTGCGAGGCGGCAGTCTCAAGAGGAGGAGATGGACAGGTGACCACCTCCCCCAGTATCTGGACTACGGTCTGAAGTGTGTTAGAAGGTGGGGACTGGATAAGTCTTACATTGAGAGCAGTACGAGAAGAGACCTGTATGCTCATGTATGTAGGACTTTCTTCTACTCTCCACTGGCCCTGAGAGATTGTGTCACCACCACCCTGCAGGAAAGTCTTAGGTTCCTAAACGGGAAACGACTTCCTCCTAAACTGTTTGATATCACTTGGCTTTCACTGCATGGTCGGCTCTTTGTCAGGGGGAACCTGAAACATCTGAGTCTCTCTGATCGGAATTGTCCCCTTGGCTGTCAGCAGGAGGAGACTATGGAGCACTTTATATGTGATTGCTGGGGAGGGAGGAAGATCTGGGAGGAAGTGTCTGATAATCTAAAAATCCCCAGACTGCGGACTCTAAAGTATTCTGACATAATCTATGGTGTCCCCTCCACTGTTAGTAACATCGACAGAGAGACAATGTACATTATAATAAGTGTCATTAAATACTATCATTGGCACATGAGAAACCGGGTGTCACTGCACAATGAGCTGTTCGATCACACCGCTGCGGCTGCTCAGGTAATGTCAGAACTCCGGTGGATAAAATCACTAGAAGTTGGAAGGAGTCCGAAAAATATTAAGTTATGGAGGAATGTAAAATTCAGTTAGAAAATATGATATGACTTTTTTTTTTTGTTTAATTTTCTTTTACCTCCAGGTGTGGACACTTTAATTTATGTATCAATATGATTTGATTATTTAGTACTTGTGTAGATATGACCAAAGTGAATTGTGTTTTGTAATTCTGGGTGATTTTTGTTTTTATTATAATTGTATTTATGTTTGGTTTTTATAATAAAATTTGCCCCTATGTACAAGAATATAACTACTATAATACTGCCCCTATGTATAAGAATATAACTACTATAATACTGCCCCTATGTACAAGAATATAACTACTATAACACTACTCCTATGTACAAGAATATAACTACTATAATACTACTCCCTATGTACAATAATATAACTACTATAATACTGCCCCATGTACAAGAATATAACTACTATAATACTGCCCCTATGCACAAGAATATAACTACTATAATACTGCTCCTATGTACAAGAATATAACTGCTATAATACTGCTCCCTATGTACAAGAATATAACTACTATAATACTGCTCCTATGTACAAGAATATAACTACTATAATACTGCCCCTATGTACAAGAATATAACTGCTATAATACTGCCCCTATGTAAAAGACTATAACTACTATAATACTGCCCCTATGTACAAGAATATAACTACTATAATACTGCCCCCTATGTACAAGAATATAACTACTATAATACTGCTCCTATGTACAAGACTATAACTACTATAATACTGCCCCTATATACAAGAATATAAATACTATAATACTGCCCCCTATGTACAAGAATATAACTACTATAATACTGCTCCTATGTGCAAGACTATAACTACTATAATACTGCCCCTATGTACAAGCATATAACTACTATAATACTGCTCCTATGTACAAGAATATAACTACTATAATATTGTCCCTATGTACAAGAATATAACTACTATAATACTGCTCCTATGTACAGGAAAATAACAACTATAATACTGCCCTTTATGTACAAGAATATAACTACTATAATACTGCTCCTATGAACAAGAATATAACTACTATAATACTGCTCCTATGTACAAGAATATAACTACTATAATACTGCTCCTATGTACAAGAATATAACTACTATAATACTGCTCCTATGAACAATCCCCCTAATTTTTAATTCTTTAGGGTTGCAATTGTGGTGTGCTCTAAAATGTTTTGGAATTAGTTTAAGGCTGGCCACATCTTCCACGTCACGCGATGCAATTATGTCTCTTACGTGTTCCCGTGTGCGAACACGCAATTCCCGAGACGTGAGAGCTACATATATAAGATTACATGTACATACTGCGTAGTACACCACAAATGTGGTGCTGCAGCTAATGTAGTCTCTGATTTGAAATTCCTTTTTGACATCTGATGACGTAAAAGATGTGGCCCTCACCATATTTTTACACGCAAGGCAATCCCCACATGGATAGAATCCGTTCTTCTGTTTGCCGGCATTAAATGGATCCAGAGTTTTGGCCACATAATGGCTATGTACCACCATATCTCGGATGTTACCACTTCTTCGTGATGTGAGTAAGGGTCTATCAGGAAGGCATTTTTGTAGTACCAAATCAGTTTTTAGAACGGGCCAATGTTTTTGTAGTATGTCTCTCATCATTTCCCATCTATGATTATAGGTGGAAATGAATCTGATTTGATTTTCTCCCATTTTTTTATCTTTCCTTTTTGGTCTTAATAATTCATTTCTATTTACTTTTATGGCCCTCACATATCCCTGGCTGATAGAACGTCGACTATACCCACGTTGATTAAAACGTTCGCTCAGGTCTCTTGCTTGTTCCTCGAACATATGGTCTGATGTACATATTCGCCGGGCCCTCAAAAACTGTCCTATAGGAATAGCTTTAATTGTGGATCGAGGGTGAGATGATGAGGCGTACAACAAGGCGTTCACTGAAGTCTCTTTACGGTACGTATCCGTATAGATATCCCCATTTTCCTGCACCTTCAAAGTGATATCTAAAAAGGAAATCTCCCTTTTGTTGTACGTATAGGTCAACTTGATGTTGGAGCTGTTGCGATTGAGTCCCACCATGAACTGCTGTAATTCAGAGACAGGGCCCTGCCAGATGAACAGAATGTCATCAATATATCTGTACCATCCTAAAATTTGGGGGGAGGCCTGTGCGCCCTCAGGCATAATGCCTCTTTCCCAATATCCTAAAAATACATTTACATATGAAGGTGCACAGGCCGCCCCCATTGCAGTGCCCTGTCTCTGTAGAAAAAAACGATCTTTGAAAACAAAAAAATTATGAGTGAGAACAAAATCCAACAGCTCCAACACCAGTTCCCTTGTATCTGCCTCCAAATTACCAGACTCCAGAAAAAACCTTGTCGCATGAATCCCCTCCGTATGGCGAATGCTCGTGTAGAGCGATTCTACGTCTGCCATTACTAACACCATATCATCCTCGATAACCACACCATCAACTCTCCCCAGGACGTCCGTAGTGTCCCTGACATAGGAGGGCAGTGTTTCGACCTGTAGTCGTAAATAATGTTCAATAAATTTGCATGTTGCATCACATAGCCCGCCTATGCCAGAGACAATAGGACGCCCCGGTGGAGATGTTGGACTAGATGGTGGCCCGATTCTAACGCATCGGGTATTCTAGAATATGTATGTATATAGCAGCCACATAGTATATAGTGTCAAGGTGAAAAGATATATCTTTATACACTTTTTGTACTTTTATATTCTTATGCTGTGAAACAATAAGTTTTCCCCTTTTGCTTGCTGATGCAAATGTAACTGTATTTAAGATGGCTGCCAGTATTCACCTTTGCTCTAGTTTTGTTTCTGTTGAGAAGCTAGTTTCATTTTTGAGAAGCTAAGTATCATTTCTGCTGAAATGAAACCTGAGTGACGTGGAGAGAGGAGGATCCACCAGATGACGTGAGGACCAACCAGAAAGACTGGATACTAGACATATATTGCTTAAACCCCGCCTAACCCCGCCTATTGCACACCTTCCCTTAGAACACTACATAATGTTGTGTATCAGGAAATAAAGTCAGTTGTTGCTGTGACGTTCCTACTACTTGTAGACACACGAGCATGCACTGAGATTGAACCAGCATTTTGTCTGACTCATTCTTATCCGGTACCAATGCTCTTAATTTAATTTGGAATGACTGGTGAAGGAAGGGTATTGTCGACCCCGACTGAGATTGAACCAGCATTTTGTCTGACTCATTCTTATCCGGTACCAATGCTCTTAATTTAATTTGGAATGACTGGTGAAGGAAGGGTATGACGACCCCGACAATAGCACAGGCCACGACATATTCTTGAATACCCGATGCGTTAATACAGGCCACGCAGTATATAACAGTGGCCACGCAGTATGTAACACAGCCCACGCAGTATATAACATTGCCCACATTGTATATAACACTGGCCACATTGTATATAGCAGCCATGCAGTATATAACGCAGCCCACACAGTATATAACACTGCCCACATAGTATATAACACTGCCCACGTAGTATATAGCAGCCATGTAGTATATATTTCGCAGCCCACACAGTATATAACCCTGCCCATGTAGTATATAGCAGCCATGTAGTATATAACGCAGCCCACGCAGTATATAACATTGCCCACATAGTATATAACACTGCCCACAAGTACATAGCAGTCATGTAGTATATAACGCAGCCCACGCAGTATGTAACACAGCCCACGTAGTATATAGCAATGTGGGCACTATATGCGTGGTTAAAAAAGGCTTAACATAAAAAATAAACATGTACTCACCCTTCGAAGGCCCCTTGAAGTCCTGGCGCCTGTGTGCGGTGCACGCGGCAGCTTCCGGTCCTAGGGTTGGTATGAGCGAAGAACCTGTGATGACGTCACGGTCACGTGACCGTGACGTCATGGCAGGTCCTTCTCGCATAGCATCCTTAGCACTGGAACCTGCCACTTGCACTGCCGAGGACAGCGCGCGACCTTGGAGGGTAAGAATAAGTGAGTGGTCGTGACAATGGTCGTGGGCATTTTGCCACGACCAATCAACGACTTTGATTTCCATGACAGACAGAGGCCGCGACCAATGAATATCCATGACAGACAGACAGAAAGACAGACAGATGGAAGTGACCCTTAGACAATTATATAGTAGATAATACTGCCCCTATGTTAAGAATATAACTACTATAATACTGCTCCTGTGTACAAGACCATAACTATTATAATACTGCTCCTATATACATGAATATAACTGCTATAATACTGCCCCTATGTACAAGAATATAACTGTTATAATACTGCCCCATGTACAAGAATATAACTACGATAATACTGCTCCTATGTACAAGAATATAACTGCTATAATACTGTCCCTATGTGCAAGAATATAACTACTATAATACTGCCCCTATGTTCAAGAATATAACTACTATAATACTGCCCCTATGTACAAGACCATAACTATTATAATACTGCTCCTATATACATGAATATAACTGCTATAATACTGCCCCTATGTACAAGAATATAACTGTTATAATACTGCCCCATGTACAAGAATATAACTACGATAATACTGCTCCTATGTACAAGAATATAACTGCTATAATACTGTCCCTATGTGCAAGAATATAACTACTATAATACTGCCCCTATGTTCAAGAATATAACTACTATAATACTGTCCCTATGTGCAAGAATATAACTACTATAATACTGTCCCTATGTGCAAGAATATTACTACTATAATACTGCTCCTATGTACAAGAATATAACTGCTATAATACTGCCCCTATGTACAAGAAAATAACTACTATAATACTGCCCCTATGTACAAGAATATAACTACTATAATACTGCCCCTATGGACAAGAATATAGCTACTATAATACTGCCCCTATATACAAGAATTTAACTTCTATAATACTGCTCCTATGTACAAGAATAAAACTACTATAATACTGCCCCTGTGTACAAGAATATAACTACTATAATACTGCTCCTATGTACAAGAATATAACTACTATAATACTGCCCCTATGTAGAAGAATACAACTACTATAATACTGCCCCTATGTACAAGAATTATTATTATTCATTTTTATAGCGCCATTTATTCCATGGCGCTTTACAGGTGAAAAGGGGCAAATATAGACAAATACAATAAACATGAGCAAAAACAAGGCATTAACAAGTACAGAAGGAGGGAGGACCCTGCCCGCGAGGGCTCACAGTCTGCAGGGGATGGGTGAGGATATACCAGGAGAGGGTAGAGCTTGTCGTGCGGCAGTTCAGTAGGTTGAGGATCACTGCAGTTTGTAGGCTTGTCGGAAGAGGTGGGTCTTCAGGTTCTTTTTGAAGGTTTCTATGGTAGGCGAGAGTCTGATGTGTTGGGGTAGAGAGTTCCAGAGTATGGGGAGAAGCACGGGAGAGGTCTTGGATGCAGTTGTGGGAAGAAGAGATAAGAGGGGAGTAGAGAAGGAGATCTTGTGAGGATTGAAGGTTGCGTGCAGGTAAGTACAGGAGACCATGTTGCAGATGTATGGAGGAGACAGGTTGTGGATGGCTTTGTACAGTATGTCATAGTAAGGGTTTTGAACTGTAGACTCTGGACGATAGGAAGCCAGTGAAGGGCTTGGCATAGGGGAGAGGCTGGGGAATAGCGGCGACACAGGTAGATTAGTCGGACAGCAGATTGTAGGATGGATTGGAGTGGTGCCAGAGGGGAGGCCAGAAAGTAGGAGGTTGTAGTAGTCAAGTGTTGTGAATTCTGTGGCTGAATTCACTCCTGTGGTCACAAGTGGTACTGCAGCTTCTGAGCTTCCTCCCTCAGGTGTTCTGGTGAGCTCGTTAACTGCTTCATTACTTAACTCCGCCTGATGCTGCTATCCTTGCTCCCTGTCAATGTTTCAGTGTTGGATCTGAGCTTCTCCTGATTGTTCCTGTGACCTGCTGCTCTGTATAGCTAAGTGCTTTTTGCTTTTTTGTTGCTT
This sequence comes from Ranitomeya imitator, assembly GCF_032444005.1. Taxonomy (NCBI): domain Eukaryota; kingdom Metazoa; phylum Chordata; class Amphibia; order Anura; family Dendrobatidae; genus Ranitomeya; species Ranitomeya imitator. The sequence continues at coordinate 1,236,735,019 of NC_091282.1, read as the reverse complement.
TTTTTCTGTCCAGCTTGTCTTTTGTTTTGCTGGAAGCTCTGAGACGCAAAGGGTGTACCGCCGTGCCGTTAGTTCGGCACGGTGGGTTTTTTTTGCCCCCTTTGCGTGGTTTTGCTTTAGGGTTTTTTGTAGACTGCAAAGTTCGCTTTACTGTCCTCGCTCTGTCCTAGAATATCGGGCCCCACTTTGCTGAATCTATTTCATCCCTACGTTTTGTCTTTTCATCTTACTCACAGTCATTATATGTGGGGGGCTGCCTTTTCCTTTGGGGAATTTCTCTGGGGCAAGTCAGGCCTATTTTTCTATCTTCAGGCTAGCTAGTTTCTTAGGCTGTGTCGAGTTGCCTAGGTAGTTGTTAGGCGCAATCCACAGCCGCTTTTAGTTGTGTTTAGGATAGGATCAGGTGTGCAGTCTACAGAGTTTCCACGTCTCAGAGCTCGTTCTTGTATTTTTGGGTATTTGTCAGATCACTGTGTGCGCTCTGATCGCTAAGCACACTGTGTCTCTGGATTGCCTTCATAACACCTGTCATTAGCAAACATAACAGTACAAGGAGCCTAACTAATGATTCTCAATAGAGGGAAAGAAAAAGTTCTGACATCATTTTTTTTCCTGCTCTGTGTTCACTTTTTTTTTTTTTCCCTAGACATTTGGGTGATTCTGGACACAGGTGTGGACATGGATATTCAGGGTCTGTGCTCTTCAATGGATAATCTCGTTATAAATGTACAAAAAATTCAAGATACTATTGATCAGAAATCTATGTTAGAACCAAGAATTCCTATTCCTGATTTGTTTTTTGGAGCTAGAACTAAGTTTCTAAGTTTCAAAAATAATTGTAAGCTATTTCTGGCCTTGAAACCTCATTCTTCTGGTAATCCTATTCAACAGGTTTTGATTATTATTTCTTTTTTGCGCGGCGACCCTCAAGACTGGGCATTTTCTCTTGCGCCAGGAGACCCTGCATTGAGTAGTGTCGATGCGTTTTTCCTGGCGCTCGGATTGCTGTACGATGAGCCTAATTCAGTGGATCAGGCTGAGAAAAATTTGCTGGCTTTGTGCCAGGGTCAGGATGATATAGAAGTATATTGTCAGAAATTTAGGAAATGGTCAGTACTCACTCAGTGGAATGAATCTGCGCTGGCAGCTTTGTTCAGAAAGGGTCTCTCTGAGGCTCTTAAGGATGTCATGGTGGGATTTCCTATGCCTGCTGGTTTGAATGAGTCTTTGTCTTTGGCCATTCAGATCGGTCGACGCTTGCGCGAGCGTAAATCTGTGCACCATTTGGCGGTACTGCCTGAGGTTAAACCTGAGCTTATGCAGTGCGATAGGACTATGACTAGAGTTGAACGGCAGGAATACAGACGTCTGAATGGTCTGTGTTTCTACTGTGGTGATTCCACTCATGCTATTTCTGATTGTCCTAAGCGCACTAAGCGGTCCGATAGGTCTGCCGTCATTGGTACTGTACAGTCCAAATTCCTTCTGTCCATTACCTTGATATGCTCTTTGTCGTCGTTTTCTGTCATGGCGTTTGTGGATTCGGGCGCTGCCCTGAATCTGATGGATTTGGATTATGCTAAACGTTGTGGGTTTTTCTTGGAGCCTTTGCGGTGTCCTATTCCATTGAGAGGAATTGATGCTACACCTTTGGCCAAGAAAAAACCTCAGTACTGGACCCAGCTGACCATGTGCATGGCTCCTGCACATCAGGAAGTTATTCGCTTTCTGGTGTTGCATAATCTGCATGATGTGGTCGTGTTGGGGTTGCCATGGCTACAAACCCATAATCCAGTATTGGATTGGAATTCCATGTCGGTATCCAGCTGGGGTTGTCAGGGGGTACATGGTGATGTTCCATTTTTGTCGATTTCGTCATCCACCCCTTCTGAGGTCCCAGAGTTCTTGTCTGATTATCAGGATGTATTTGAAGAGCCCAAGTCCGATGCTCTACCTCCGCATAGGGATTGTGATTGTGCTATCAATTTGATTCCTGGTAGTAAATTCCCTAAAGGTCGATTATTTAATTTATCCGTGCCCGAACATGCCGCTATGCGCAGTTATGTGAAGGAATCCCTGGAGAAGGGACATATTCGCCCATCGTCATCACCACTGGGAGCAGGGTTCTTCTTTGTAGTCAAGAAGGATGGTTCGCTGAGACCGTGTATTGATTACCGCCTTCTTAATAAGATCACTGTTAAATTTCAGTATCCCTTGCCATTGTTATCTGACTTGTTTGCTCGGATTAAGGGGGCTAGTTGGTTCACTAAGATAGATCTTCGTGGTGCGTATAATCTGGTGAGAATCAGGCAAGGAGATGAATGGAAAACTGCATTCAATACGCCCGAGGGTCATTTTGAGTATCTAGTGATGCCGTTCGGACTTGCCAATGCTCCATCTGTGTTTCAGTCTTTTATGCATGACATCTTCCGTGAGTATCTGGATAAATTCCTGATTGTTTACTTGGATGACATTTTGATCTTCTCAGATGATTGGGAGTCTCATGTGAAGCAGGTCAGAATGGTTTTTCAGGTCCTGCGTGCTAACTCTTTGTTTGTGAAGGGATCAAAGTGTCTCTTCGGTGTGCAGAAAGTTTCATTTTTAGGGTTCATCTTTACCCCTTCTACTATCGAGATGGATCCAGTTAAGGTCCAAGCCATCCAGGATTGGATTCAGCCGACATCTCTGAAAAGTCTGCAAAAGTTCCTGGGCTTTGCTAATTTTTATCGTCGCTTCATCTGTAATTTTTCTAGCATTGCCAAACCATTGACCGATTTGACCAAGAAGGGTGCTGATTTGGTTAATTGGTCTTCTGCTGCTGTGGAAGCTTTTCAGGAGTTGAAGCGTCGTTTTTGTTCTTCCCCTGTGTTGTGTCAGCCAGATGTTTCTCTTCCGTTCCAGGTCGAGGTTGATGCTTCTGAGATTGGAGCAGGGGCGGTTTTGTCACAGAGAGGTTCTGATTGCTCAGTGATGAAACCATGTGCTTTCTTTTCCAGGAAGTTTACGCCCGCTGAGCGTAATTATGATGTGGGCAATCGAGAGTTGCTGGCCATGAAGTGGGCATTCGAGGAGTGGCGTCATTGGCTTGAAGGAGCTAAGCATCGCGTGGTGGTATTGACTGATCATAAGAACTTGACTTATCTTGAGTCTGCCAAGCGCTTGAATCCTAGACAGGCCCGTTGGTCGTTATTTTTTGCCCGCTTCGACTTTGTGATTTCGTACCTTCCGGGCTCTAAAAATGTGAAGGCGGATGCTCTGTCTAGGAGTTTTGTGCCCGACTCTCCGGGTTTATCTGAGCCAGCGGGTATCCTCAAGGAAGGAGTCATTGTGTCTGCCATCTCCCCTGATTTGCGGCGGGTGCTGCAAAAATTTCAGGCGAATAAACCTGATCGTTGTCCAGCAGAGAAACTGTTCGTCCCTGATAGGTGGACTAATAAACTTCAGAATTAAAAACAACCAGAGGCGCTGCACATTCCTCGGTCACCCTCCTGCAGCAAATACACAGACACCACTACAAAAGTGTCAAATGCCAGGTGTGCGAACACAAGGACTATATATATGTATGTGATCGCGCTGGAGGTGCCGATACAACAAGAAAAGCTTTCTTTTTAGAAAAACATTCACACTATGCTTAATTACCTACTTAGCATTTGGCGTCTGTTTCCCACATATAAGCAGTTGCCAGGTTTTCCTGTTAATTCTAGAGGTCTTCCCAGATATGAACGGTTACCGTGTTTTCCTATTGATTCTGATGGTCTTCACGGATAAATATAAAGTGCTGTGCTTAAAAATATATATGCGAGGGAGTGGGTATAAAACTGTCCCGGCCGGTGACAGTTACCCGTTACCTCACATGCGGTGTGTTCCAGACCTTCAGCGGTGAAGTCGCGCTTAAAAAATGGAATTGCCGGCGAGGTGCAGGACCTCGCGTGACGTCACATGCACGTGGTACTCCACGTGATCAGCTAACGGAATGCACCTAGGACCAAAAAGTCTCTTATTAGGACTAATAAACTTATCTCTGAACTTCATTGTTCGGTGTTGGCTGGTCATCCTGGAATCTTTGGTACCAGAGAGTTAGTGGCTAGATCCTTCTGGTGGCCATCTCTGTCACGGGATGTACGTACTTTTGTGCAGTCCTGTGGGATTTGTGCTAGGGCTAAGCCCTGCTGTTCTCGTGCCAGTGGGTTGCTTTTGCCCTTGCCGGTCCCAAAGAGGCCTTGGACACATATTTCGATGGATTTCATTTCTGACCTTCCCGTTTCTCAAAAGATGTCAGTCATTTGGGTGGTCTGTGATCGCTTTTCTAAAATGGTCCATCTGGTGCCCTTGGCTAAATTGCCTTCCTCCTCTGATTTGGTACCTTTGTTCTTTCAGCATGTGGTTCGGTTGCATGGCATTCCTGAGAATATTGTTTCTGACAGAGGTTCCCAGTTTGTTTCAAGGTTTTGGCGAGCCTTTTGTGGTAGGATGGGCATTGACCTATCCTTTTCCTCGGCTTTCCATCCTCAGACTAATGGCCAGACCGAACGAACCAATCAGACCTTGGAAACATATCTGAGATGTTTTGTTTCTGCAGACCAGGATGATTGGGTGTCCTTTTTGCCGTTGGCTGAGTTCGCCCTTAATAATCGGGCCAGCTCGGCTACCTTGGTTTCTCCATTTTTTTGCAATTCTGGGTTCCATCCTCGTTTCTCTTCAGGACAGGTTGAGTCTTCGGACTGTCCTGGTGTGGATTCTGTGGTGGATAGGTTGCAGCAGATCTGGACTCAGGTAGTGGACAATTTGATCTTGTCCCAGGAGAAAGCTCAACTTTTCGCTAATCGCAGACGCCGTGTGGGTCCCCGACTTCGTGTTGGGGATCTGGTTTGGTTATCTTCTCGTCATATTCCTATGAAGGTTTCCTCTCCTAAATTTAAACCTCGTTTTATTGGTCCGTATAGGATTTCTGAGGTTCTCAATCCTGTGTCTTTTCGTTTGACCCTCCCAGACTCCTTTTCCATACATAATGTATTCCATAGGTCGTTGTTGCGGAGATACGTGGCACCTATGGTTCCATCTGTTGAGCCTCCTGCCCCGGTTTTGGTGGAGGGGGAATTGGAGTATATTGTGGAGAAGATTTTGGATTCTCGTGTTTCTAGACGGAAACTCCAGTATCTGGTTAAATGGAAGGGTTATGCTCAGGAAGATAATTCCTGGGTTTTTGCCTCTGATGTTCATGCTTCCGATCTTGTTCGTGCCTTTCATGCGGCTCATCCTGGTCGGCCTGGGGGCTCTGGTGAGGGTTCGGTGACCCCTCCTCAAGGGGTACTGTTGTGAATTCTGTGGCTGAATTCACTCCTGTGGTCACAAGTGGTACTGCAGCTTCTGAGCTTCCTCCCTCAGGTGTTCTGGTGAGCTCGTTAACTGCTTCATTACTTAACTCCGCCTGATGCTGCTATCCTTGCTCCTTGTCAATGTTTCAGTGTTGGATCTGAGCTTCTCCTGATTGTTCCTGTGACCTGCTGCTCTGTATAGCTAAGTGCTTTTTGCTTTTTTGTTGCTTTTTTTCTGTCCAGCTTATCTTTTGTTTTGCTGGAAGCTCTGAGACGCAAAGGGTGTACCGCCGTGCCGTTAGTTCGGCACGGTGGGTTTTTTTTGCCCCCTTTGCGTGGTTTTGCTTTAGGGTTTTTTGTAGACTGCGAAGTTCGCTTTACTGTCCTCGCTCTGTCCTAGAATATCGGGCCCCACTTTGCTGAATCTATTTCATCCCTACGTTTTGTCTTTTCATCTTACTCACAGTCATTATATGTGGGGGGCTGCCTTTTCCTTTGGGGAATTTCTCTGGGGCAAGTCAGGCCTATTTTTCTATCTTCAGGCTAGCTAGTTTCTTAGGCTGTGTCGAGTTGCCTAGGTAGTTGTTAGGCGCAATCCACAGCCGCTTTTAGTTGTGTTTAGGATAGGATCAGGTGTGCAGTCTACAGAGTTTCCACGTCTCAGAGCTCGTTCTTTTATTTTGGGGTATTTGTCAGATCACTGTGTGCGCTCTGATCGCTAAGCACACTGAGTTTCTGGATTGCCTTCATAACACCTGTCATTAGCAAACATAACAGTCAAGGCGGGAGACGATAAGGGCGTGCACTAGTGTTTTTGTGGTTTTGTTGTCGAGGAATGCGCTGATACAGGAAATATTTTTGAGTTTGAAACGACAGGAGGAGGCAAGGGCTTGGATATGTGGCTTGAAAGAGAGGGCAGAGTCGAGGATCACCCGGAGGCACCGAGCATGCGGGACTGGGGAAAGTGAGCAGCCATTGATATTGATGGATAGGTCTGGTGGAGGGGTAGAGTGAGATGGGGGAAAGTTGATGAATTCTGTTTTGTCAATGTTCAGTTTTAGAAAGCTAGCAGAAAATAAGGCCGAGATAGCAGACAGACAGTGTGGGATTTTGGTAAGGAGGTGAGGTCAGGTCCGGATAGGTAGATCTGCATGCCATCGGCATAGAGATGATACTGCAAACCTTGGGATTCTATGAGCTGTCCCAGGCCGAAGGTGTAGATGGAGAAGAGTAGGAGTCCCAGAACTGAGCCTTGAGGGACACCGACACACAAGGGGCGAGGTGAGGTGGTGTGGGAGAGGGAGACACTGAATGTTCGGTCTGTCAGATATGATGAGATCCAGCATAGCACCCAGTCTGTGATGCCAAGAGATGATAGAATCTGTAGCAGGAGGGAATGGTCCATAGTGTCAAAGGCAGAAGACAGGTCCAGTAGAAGGAGGACAGAGTAGTGTCGCTTGCTCTTAGTAGGTCATTGGTGACTTGAGCTGGGCAGTTTCAGTTGAGTGATGGGGTCGGAAGCCACATTGTAACCGGTGAAAGAGGGGGCAGGAGGAGAGGTGGAAGGACAGTTCAGGATGGACATGCTGTTCCAGTAGTTTTGAGGCATAAGGGAGAAGAGATATTGGGTGATAGCTAGACACAGAGGATGGGTCGAGGGAGGGATTTTTGAGGATGGGTGTGATCTTGGCATGTTTGAAGGATGAGGGGAAGACACCAGTTGTGAGTGAGAGGTTGAACACGTGTGTTAGGGTTGGGATGAAGACTGTGGTGAGGTTAGGGATGAGGTGGGATGGGAGAGGATCAAGCGTGCAAGTGGTGAGATGTGAACTAGACAGGAGGGTGGAGAGCTGATCTTCTGTTATGGTGGAGAAGCTAGTTTTGGAGGCACAGGGTTGAGCAGCTAAGAGGGGCATTGGGCACTGTGGGCCAAAGCGTTCTCTGATCTGTATCGATCTTCTGTCTAAAGAAAGAGGCACAATCTTCAGCAGAAATGAGGGGGAAGGGAGGAGGTACTGGGGGACAGAGTAGAGAATTGAAAGTGTTGAAAAGCTGTTTAGGGTTGTGAGACAGGGAGGATATGAGAGATGAGAAATAAGTTTGTTTTGCGGCAGTGAGCGTGGACTTGAAGCTGGTGAGGGACTGCTTGTATGCGATGAAGTGCTCGGCAGAGTGGGATCTCTTCCATCTCCCCTCAGTGACCCTGGAAGCCCGTCTCAGTTCTTTGGTCAGGTGGGTCAGCCAGGGCTGTCTGTTGATTGTACGAGTTTTGCTATGCATGAGCGGGGAGGCCGAATCAAGTGTAACTGTTATTGTGGTGTTATAAAAAGTGGCAGCAGCATCTGTGTCATGAAGGGAAGCTATGTCTGTAAGAGGGAGAAGGGACTCAGAGTGATTGTAAATTGAGGTGTTTGAGATTTCTGTGAGGGTGATTGAGTTTGTGCAGTGGGGGTTGCATACTAGGAGATGAGAGGGAAGAGAATGTCAGTACGTTTGTGGTCAGACAGGGGGAGGGGTGAGTTAGTGGGATTAGTAAGGGAACAGAATCGGGTAAAGATAAGGTCTTGTGAGTGACCATTTTTGTGAGTGGCCCCAGAAGACCATTGAGTGAGGCAGAGAATTTTACTATGCTATCGACCTCTATGTAAGCTACATAATTATTGCAATACTGCCATTCTTGCTAAGTCCCAAATTTTCAGTGACTTTGCTCCAACTTACAGTTTTTAATTAATGTCTGGTTTTGCTTAGACTTGAAATCCACTATCGGGTACTTTACAGTATAATATTTCCTATTGTAATTTTTTCAGTAAAGATTCATGAAGGGGAACCTGTCAATAAACTCATGGTGCCTGAACCATGGGTAGTATGAATCAGAGCCTGGCTGTGCGATTCTTCCTGGCAGGGTTTTTAGGCAAAATTGTGAGTGAACCCACTGCCCTAGATGAAAAGCAACCCACACATGAATGGTCTCAGGATGGCATGACACTGGACTCATGGTAGTACTCACCTTTTTTGGACAATCATTCTCTGAGATGTCCCAAACAGTCTGAAGGGGCTTCATCAGACAATGTAACTTGATCCCAGTCCTCTGTATTCCAATCCCTGTATTTCCTGCAGAATGTCAATTTGACCTTGATATTTTTCTTAGATTTAAGTGCCTTGATTGGTGCCCCAGGCCAGCCTCCAAAGGCTTCACCTCACTGTTCGTGCAGATAAATTGACACCTGCCTGCATCCATTCCTGAACAAGTTCTGCATAAGTGTTAAACCTTTCCTATAGCTAAATCTTATTTATGAAATGGTCCTAGAACTTGCCGGACTTTCTTGGGCACCTTAACACCTTCTTCACAGCAAGTGAACCTCTTTCATAGAAGTTCTTAAGGAGATTGTCCACTACTTTTATTTTGATGGCCTACCCTTGATTGATGGTCTACACAAATCAATAGGCGGATGTGCACTACAAGTAGATGGCTAACTCCGCAAGTACTTCCGGCCTGCAGCGCCACCGATAACAGCTGATCGGCAGGGGTGCTGGATGCCGATCCCCAGCTGATCAGACATTGATGAACTATCCAAAAAATAGGCCACCAATGTAAAAGTAGTGAACAACCTCTTTAATGCGCAGAAAACTGGTGGATTTATGAGCAATCTTTATAAGCAGCAATGTCCTTGACTGTAAAGCCCTCTTGATACAAAGCAATGAAGACTACATGTGTCTCCTTGGAGGAACCTGGTTTTAAAGCAACCAGTTTGCTCTTATAACTAAATCAGCATAACAGAATGATATCAGCGAGAGGCCTGTCAATCACCCGAAGCAGTGCTGACAAAATCTGTCTGGGTCTCATTTTTGGTTATGGTCCTCGGACAGATCTTTTAACTCCAATCATGCAGCTAGGCTTTGATTCCTGCTTCTTATGTTTTGAGCAGCATGAATCAGCTAAGAGGTTCTTTTAGGGTATGTGCCCACGCTGCGGATTTTTCTTCGGATTTTTCCACAGCGGATTTGGAAAATCCGCAGTGCAAAACCACTGCGGTTTACACTGCGGATTTACTTGCGGTTTCTTCTGCGGTTTTTCACCAGCACTTTCCTATTGGTGCTGGTTGAAACCCACTGCGGAATCCGCACAAACAATTGACATGCTGCGTAAAATAATCCGCAGCGTTTCCGCGCGGCATTTTCCGCAGCATGTGCACAGCGGTTTTTGTTTCCCTTAGGTTTACATGGTACTGTAAACTTTGGGAAAACTGCTGCGGATCCGCAGCGGTCAAATCCGCTGCAGATCCGCAGCAAAATCCGCAGCGTGTGCACACAGCCTTAATTTTCATGGCTGGTAATGACTTTGTAATTTTTTGCAATTTATTTGATCATTCGTCAAAACTATCTAGAATTAATGAAAATTGCCGCAAAAATAACTGAAGCAGCAAATTTTGTGAAAACAAGGATTTCCGTCAGTCTCAAAACTTTTGGCTTTGACTATGCAGTATTGAAAAGCAGGAAAAAAAATTCCAAGTGAAAAAAAAAAAATCAGCAAACTAAACCTCTTCAATTCCGCACTTTTTGGGGGCGTGTTATTTTCATGGAGATCATTGTGCGATAAAAATGACTTGACAAAACGAATCTCCAAGTCAGTACAATTACAGCAATACTAAACTTAGCTACTGTATTTATTTTTATTTTGGTGGTAAAAAAAAATTACTTTTGTAATATTTATTTGGTTTGCATTGTCATTTTCTGAGACCTGTATTTTTATTTATTTTTCTGCCTATGAACCTACATGAGGGCCTGTTTTTTGAACACTGAGTATTGACTCTTTTAATGATAATTAAAGTATCACTTTATTGCATGTTTTGGCAATTGTGGTGCTTTTTTTTTCTTTCTTTTCAGCATTTAATTGAGTACATTTTTTAAATCCATTTTTAATTTATAGTTTTTTTTGTACACTTTTTCACACTTGAATACCAAATCTGTTTATTTTTTTTAGTGTTCATATTTTTATTAGAGAAAAGAGATCGTATAAACGTAAATATTTTTTATAAATGTTTTATGAATTTTTACTATTTTTTTTAGTTTAATTAAGGAGTCTTGAATATGAATTATTGATCTCCTATTAAAATGGACCTAGATAGTGACGACTGAGGCCTTCATCAAGTTCTCAGCTGCTATGGAAATCCATAGTCTGGGGATGTCATGACATTTGCCCATTTAGATGTTATTGTGAGATTGGCAGTGGAAATTAAATGGTTAAAATGGAGCGATCAGAGCTAGCTGGTTGAATACTCTGTAAAAACAAGAATCCATATTCCGATGTCTGGCATTTTTTACATGGTGACCTCTTTCTATCCGCAAAAGTCTTCACATCAACGCACAGTGATTCATTTTTCCCTTGAAGAAAGGCAAAAATGTGGGCGAAGTTCCTTAAAAAAATCCCACTCGCCACAGACATAATGACGTCACCGCTCCATGTAATGTTTCCTGCCACAGAATTTTTTTTTAAGACAATTTGCCTGTCTTCCCCAATATGGGAACCACCCTTCAATTCTATCAATATGCCCTTAAAGAACATCTACAGTTAGGGCCAGAAATATTTGGACAGTGACACAATTTTCGCGAGTTGGGCTCTGCATGCCACCACATTGGATTTGAAATGAAACCTCTACAACAGAATTCAAGTGCAGATTGTAACGTTTAATTTGAAGGGTTGAACAAAAATATCTGATAGAAAATGTAGGAATTGTACACATTTCTTTACAAACACTCCACATTTTAGGAGGTCAAAAGTAATTGGACAAATAAACATAACCCAAACAAAATATTTTTATTTTCAATATTTTGTTGCAAATCCTTTGGAGGCAATCAGTGTCTTAAGTCTGGAACCCATGGACATCACCAAACGCTGGGTTTCCTCCTTCTTAATGCTTTGCCAGGCCTTTACAGCCGCAGCCTTCAGGTCTTGCTTGTTTGTGGCTCTTTCCGTCTTAAGTCTGGATTTGAGCAAGTGAAATGCATGCTCAATTGGGTTTAGATCTGGAGATTGACTTGGCCATTGCAGAATGTTCCACTTTTTGGCACTCATGAACTCCTGGGTAGCTTTGGCTGTATGCTTGGGGTCATTGTCCATCTGTACTATGAAGCGCCGTCCAATCAACTTTGCAGCATTTGGCTGAATCTGGGCTGAAAGTATATCCCGGTACACTTCAGAATTCATCCGGCTACTCTTGTCTGCTCTTATGTCATCAATAAACACAAGTGACCCAGTGCCATTGAAAGCCATGCATGCCCATGCCATCACGTTGCCTCCACCATGTTTTACAGAGGATGTGGTGTGCCTTGGATCATGTGCCGTTCCCTTTCTTCTCCAAACTTTTTTCTTCCCATCATTCTGGTACAGGTTGATCTTTGTCTCATCTGTCCATAGAATACTTTTCCAGAACTGAGCTGGCTTCTTGAGGTGTTTTTCTGCAAATTTAACTCTGGCCTGTCTATTTTTGGTATTGATGAATGGTTTGCATCTAGATGTGAACCCTTTGTATTTACTGTCATGGAGTCTTCTCTTTACTGTTGACTTAGAGACAGATACACCTACTCCACTGAGAGTGTTCTGGACTTCAGTTGATGTTGTGAACGGGTTCTTCTTCACCAAATTAAGTATGCGGCGATCATCCACCACTGTTGTCATCCGTGGACGCCCAGGCCTTTTTGAGTTCCCAAGCTCACCAGTCAATTCCTTTTTTCTCAGAATGTACCCAACTGTTGATTTTGCTCCTCCAAGCATGTCTGCTATCTCTCTGATGGATTTTTTCTTTTTTTTCAGCCTCAGGATGTTCTGCTTCATCTCAATTGAGAGTTCCTTTGACCGCATGTTGTCTGCTCACAGCAACAGCTTCCAAATGCAAAACCACACACCTGGAATCCACCCCTGACCTTTTAACTACTTCATTGATTACAGGTTAAAGAGGGAGACGCCTTCAGAGTTAATTGCAGCCCTTAGAGTCCATTGTCCAATTACTTTTGGTCCCTTGAAAAAGAGGACGCTATGCATTACAGAGCTATGATTCCTAAACCCTTTCTCCGATTTGGATGTGGAAACTATCATATTGCAGCTGGGAGTGTGCACTTTCAGCCCATATTATATATATAATTGTATTTCTGAACATGTTTTTGTAAACAGCTAAAATAACAAAACTTGTGTCACTGTCCAAATATTTCTGGCCCTGACTGTAGATGAAGGTGTCCTCATATAAGAACACTTTTACTCATTATATAAGGTAAACTTGGCTTTTAAGGCCTAGTTATATGCCAGAAGCCTAAATTCTGTCTTGGTTGCCCATAGCAACCAATCAGAGCTCAGATTCCATTTTTTAAACAGCTGTGGCAAAATGAAACCTGCATCGTGATTGGTTGTTATGGGCAACAAAGGCAGATTGTTCATAAATAAGTCCCAAATTTGCGTTTTTTTTTTTTTACTATTTTGAAGACTTATGTTTTCTGACATAAAATGTGAATGTTTTTGTGTGTATCCCAAGCATGAAAGCCCATCAAGAACTTCCTAATAAAGAATAGGCCGCATTTATCAAAAATGTATTTTTTGCCCTTTTTTTTTTTTTTTAAACCCCTTCCCGAAGTAGGATGCATGGGTATGTCCTATGTTGTATACAGGTATAAGGAGCTGCCCCGAACATGGCACCAGCAGTGTTTTACAGTGGAGGAAATAAGTATTTGATCTCTTGCTGATTCTGTAAGTTTGCCCACTGACAAAGTCATGAACAGTCTATAATTTTAAGGGTAGGTTAATTTTAACATTGAGAGATAGAATATCAAAAATAAAATTCAGAAAATCACATTGTATAAATTATATAAATTTGTTTGCATTTTGCAGTGAGAAATAAGTATTTGATCCCTCTGGCAAACAAGACTTAATACTTGGTGGCAAAACCCTTGTTGGCAAGCACAGCAGTCAGATGTCTTTTGTAGTTGATGATGAGGTTTGTGCACATGTCAGGAGGAATTTTGGTCCACTCCTCTTTGCAGATCATCTCTAAATTATTAAGATTTTGGGGCTGCCGCTTGGCAAGTTGGAGTTTCAACTCCCTCCATAAGTTTTCTATGGGATTAAGGTCTGGAGACTATTTAGGCCACTCCATGACCTTAATGTGCTTCTTTTTGAGCCACTCCTTTGTTGCCTTGGCTGTATGTTTTGGGTCATTGTCTTGCTAGAAGATCCAGCCACGACCCATTTTTAATGTCCTGGCGGAGGGAAAGAGGTTGTCACTCAGGATATTACAGTACATGGCTCCATCCATTCTCCCATTGATGTGGTGAAGTGGTCATGTGCCCTTAGCAGAGAAACACTCCCAAAACATAATGTTTCCACCTCCATGATTGACAGTGGGGACAGTGTTCTTTGGGAGAAGGTGCTGTGGTCAGATGAGACAAAAATTGAGGTTTTTGGCATTAACTCAACTCACCGTGTTTGGAGGAAGAGAAATGGTGTCTATGACCCAATCACTCACAGAATCATCCAGTGACTGGAGGCACCTCCACTGCCTCTGATGGTGGCATTTCAAATGTGCAATTGCATTGGCCAATTGATCTGGCCCCCATCAGCACTCACGTCCCCATCATGTTGGGTTGCCAAGTTATATAGTAATCTTACTATATACGGCAAAACCTGTACAACAATGAAGCCCTCCAAAAGGAAATAATTAAAAATCATTAAATATAAAAAACTAATACATATATATATATATATATATACATATGCATATATATATATATATATATATATATATATATATATATATATATATATATAAATTTGCTACTTTTTGAGTCAAAACATGCAATGAAAAATGTTGTGTGTAACCAAAAATGGCATCACACAAACCAAAATTTTTTTTTACAAAGATCTGAAATGTTTTAACCATTAAAATATAAAAGATAAACATAAGAGCCCCAGGTGTCTTTATACAGCCGGCCAGGAGCTTCAGTGTTTGCAGTCTTGCCCAGAGGGTCTGTTTATTGCGGGGTTTGAAGACATCGCCATGGCACAGCTTCTTAGGACCAACAGAGCTTGTTAGGATTGAGTGTCAGCCATCCTGCTGATTGTGAGGCCTGAGTGCGTCGCCATCTGTCTGACATACATTCTGAGTCTCTAGGTGGTCGGCGACATGACAGATCATATTGCTGCGGAGAGAACAGATTGCTGGATGGTGCTCGCACACTTTGCATATTGGCAGATTATATGTGTTGATGCCTGGGTACATGCAGGGTAAAGGAGGTGATCCCGCACACAGCGTCCTGTGAAACAGCTGACATGACTGGCAGAGGCAGCCCATATGGTATTTTATTGTATGTGCCGGTAATGATCTTACAGATTCCTACTTCCATAGCGTAGAGAGAGTTCATCTGGAGGGTACCCCAATGGCCAGTGACCGGCAGAGTGCCCCCACAGTAAATGTCTGCACAGGCATAGATGTTTTACATCCTTTTCCTAAGCATTGCCCCCAAGAAATCAGCGCACTGCTGTCCTGAAACCCTCTGTGCTGCTGGGTGAATCTGGCTCCAATGGCGACATAAGTGTGAGTCCTCACTGACATTCCAGATGAGTGTGACCCCGCACCTTCCACTGCGCCATTATCAGTATGACCCCGCACCTTCCACTGCGCCATTATCAGTGTGACCCCGCTCCTTCCACTGCGCCATTATCAGTGTGACCCCGCTCCTTCCACTGCGCCATTATCAGTATGACCCCGCTCCTTCCACTGCGCCATTATTAGTGTGACCCCGCTCCTTCCACTGCGCCATTATTAGTGTGACCCCGCTCCTTCCACTGCGCCATTATCAGTATGACCCCGCTGCTTCCACTGCGCCATTATCAGTGTGACCCCGCTCCTTCCACTGCGCCATTATCAGTGTGACCCCGCTCGATTTACTGCGCCATTATCAGTATGACCCCGCTGCTTCCACTGCGCCATTATCAGTGTGACCCCGCTCCTTCCACTGCGCCATTATCAGTGTGACCCCGCTCGATTTACTGCGCCATTATCAGTATGACCCCGCTGCTTCCACTGCGCCATTATCAGTGTGACCCCGCTCCTTCCACTGCGCCATTATCAGTGTGACCCCGCTCGATTTACTGCGCCATTATCAGTATGACCCCGCTGCTTCCACTGCGCCATTATCAGTGTGACCCCGCTCCTTCCACTGCGCCATTATCAGTGTGACCCCGCTCGATTTACTGCGCCATTATCAGTATGACCCCGCTGCTTCCACTGCGCCATTATCAGTGTGACCCCGCTCCTTCCACTGCGCCATTATCAGTGTGACCCCGCTCGATTTACTGCGCCATTATCAGTATGACCCCGCTGCTTCCACTGCGCCATTATCAGTGTGACCCCGCTCCTTCCACTGCGCCATTATCAGTATGACCCCGCTGCTTCCACTGCGCCATTATCAGTGTGACCCCGCTCCTTCCACTGCGCCATTATCAGTGTGACCCCGCTCCTTCCACTGCGCCATTATCAGTATGACCCCGCTCCTTCCACTGCGCCATTATTAGTGTGACCCCGCTCCTTCCACTGCGCCATTATCAGTATGACCCCGCTGCTTCCACTGCGCCATTATCAGTGTGACCCTGCTCCTTCCACTGCGCCATTATCAGTGTGACCCCGCTCGATTTACTGCGCCATTATCAGTATGACCCCGCTGCTTCCACTGCGCCATTATCAGTGTGACCCCGCTCCTTCCACTGCGCCATTATCAGTGTGACCCCGCTCGATTTACTGCGCCATTATCAGTATGACCCCGCTGCTTCCACTGCGCCATTATCAGTGTGACCCCGCTCCTTCCACTGCGCCATTATCAGTATGACCCCGCTGCTTCCACTGCGCCATTATCAGTGTGACCCCGCTGCTTCCACTGTGCCATTATCAGTGTGACCCCGCTGCTTCCACTGTGCCATTATCAGTGTGACCCCGCTGCTTCCACTGTGCCATTATCAGTGTGGCCTCGCTCCTTCCACTGCGCCATTATCAGTATAACCCGGCTCCTTCCACTGCGCCATTATCAGTATAACCCTGCTCCTTCCACTGCGCCATTATTAGTATGACCCCGCTCATTATACTGCGCCATTATAAGTGTGACCCTCCTGCTTCCACTGCGCCATTATCAGTATGACCCCGCTGCTTCAACTGCGCCATTATCAGTGTGACCCCGCTGCTTCCACTGCGCCATTATCAGTGTGACCCCGCTCCTTCCACTGCACCATTATCAGTATGACCCCGCTCCTTCCACTGCGCCATTATCAGTGTGACCCTGCTGCTTCCACTGCGCCATTATCAGTGTGACCCCGCTGCTTCCACTGTGCCATTATCAGTGTGACCCCGCTGCTTCCACTGTGCCATTATCAGTGTGACCCCGCTGCTTCCACTGTGCCATTATCAGTGTGGCCTCGCTCCTTCCACTGCGCCATTATCAGTATAACCCGGCTCCTTCCACTGCGCCATTATCAGTATAACCCTGCTCCTTCCACTGCGCCATTATTAGTATGACCCCGCTCCTTCCACTGCGCCATTATCAGTGTGACCCCGCTCCTTCCACTGCGCCATTATCAGTATGACCCAGCTCCTTCCACTGCGCCATTATCAGTATGACCCAGCTCCTTCCACTGCGCCATTATCAGTGTGACCCCGCTCCTTCCACTGCACCATTATCAGTGTGACCCCGCTCCTTCCACTGCGCCATTATCAGTGTGACCCCGCTCGATCTACTGCGCCATTATCAGTATGACCCCGCTCCTTCCACTGCGCTATTATCAGAGTGACCCCGCTCCTTCCACTGCGCCATTATCAGTGTGACCCCGCTCCTTCCACTGCGCCATTATCAGTGTGACCCCGCGCCTTCCACTGCGCCATTATCAGTTTTGACCCCGCGCCTTCCACTGCGCCATTATCAGTGTGACCCCGCTCCTTCCACTGCGCCATTATCAGTGTGACCCCGCTGCTTCCACTGCGCCATTATCAGTGTGACCCCGCTGCTTCCACTGCGCCATTATCAGTATGACCCACTGCTCCGGCTCCACAAACATCAGAGCTCAAACCACTCCTGACATACTCTGTGCTGCTGAGAACCACTAAGACCACTGGGAAACAATCACTCAGGGCACGTACAGGTACAAGAGCTGGAAGAAAAGTCAGAAGATGGTCGGGGTCAATGTCACAGGTGACAAAAGTGACAACCAAGAGACAAAGGATCATGCATGGAGGTATGGAAGTAAGACAGGGTATGCAAATATATGTAAATATATGTTAATGCGAGAATAAAATAATTTACTGCCTGTGGAACCTCTCATTTCAAAGGACTTAGACATTTTCCCGCTCACAGATAGAAATCTTAATATTAAGGTTCAGCTATGTCTGGAGCAGCTTCAAGTGCGTTATCTTCTGTTCACAGCTTCCTCCCTCAGTGTTATATCCAGGAAATTACTAATAACCAGGAACACGTTATATAAACTGGAAAACATACCTCCAGATCCAGTCACCATGTCCAGAGTCACAGGCTGCTGAAGGGCCAGCACTCATCCGGCTCAATGGTCCACTGGGTAAAACTAACCAGGCCACAAATTCGTCATTAAATGTTACAGTGACAAGATGAGTCACTGTGCACATACATTACATTACTGATCCTGAGTTACATCCTGTATTATACTCCAGAGCTGCACTCACTATTCTGCTGGTGCAGTCACTGTGTACATACATTACATTGCTGATCCTGAGTTACATCCTGTATTATACTCCAGAGCTGCACTCACTATTCTGCTGGTGCAGTCACTGTGTACATACATTACATTACTGATCCTGAGTTACATCCTGTATTATACTCCAGAGCTGCACTCACTGTTCTGCTGGTGCAATCACTGTGTACATACATTACATTACTGATCCTGAGTTACATCCTGTATTATACTCCAGAGCTGCACTCACTATTCTGCTGGTGCAGTCACTGTGTACATACATTACATTACTGATCCTGAGTTACATCCTGTATTATTCTCCAGAGCTGCACTCACTATTCTGCTAGAGCAGTCACTATGTACATACATTACATTACTGATCCTGAGTTACATCCTGTATTATACCCCAGAGCTGCACTCACCATTCTGCTGGTGCAGCCACTGTGTACATACATTACATTACTGATCCTGAGTTACCTCCTGTATTATACCCCAGAGCTGCACTCACCATTCTGCTGGTGCAGCCACTGTGTACATACATTACATTACTGATCCTGAGTTACATCCTGTATTATACCCCAGAGCTGCACTCACTATTCTGCTGGTGCAGTCACAATGTACATACATTACATTAGTGATCCTGAGTTACCACTTGTATTGTACTCCAGAGCTGCACTCACTATTCTGCTGGTGCAGTCACTGTGTACATACATTACATTACTGACCCTGAGTTACATCCTGTATTATACTCCAGAGCTGCACTCACTATTCTGCTGGTGCAGTCACTGTGTACATACATTACATTACTGATCCTGAGTTACATCCTGTATTATTCTCCAGAGCTGCACTCACTATTCTGCTAGAGCAGTCACTATGTACATACATTACATTACTGATCCTGAGTTACATCCTGTATTATACCCCAGAGCTGCACTCACCATTCTGCTGGTGCAGCCACTGTGTACATACATTACATTACTGATCCTGAGTTACCTCCTGTATTATACCCCAGAGCTGCACTCACCATTCTGCTGGTGCAGCCACTGTGTACATACATTACATTACTGATCCTGAGTTACATCCTGTATTATACCCCAGAGCTGCACTCACTATTCTGCTGGTGCAGTCACAATGTACATACATTACATTAGTGATCCTGAGTTACCACTTGTATTGTACTCCAGAGCTGCACTCACTATTCTGCTGGTGCAGTCACTGTGTACATACATTACATTACTGACCCTGAGTTACATCCTGTATTATACTCCAGAGCTGCACTCACTATTCTGCTGGTGCAGTCACTGTGTACATACATTACATTACTGATCCTGAGTTACATCCTGTATTATACTCCAGAGCTGCACTCACTATTCTGCTGGTGCAGTCACTGTGTACATACATTACATTACTGATCCTGAGTTACATCCTGTATTATACTCCAGAGCTGAACTCACTATTCTGCTGGTGCAGTCACTGTGTACATACATTACATTACTGATCCTGAGTTACATCCTGTATTATACTCCAGAGCTGCATTCACTATTCTGCTGATGCAGTCACTGTGTACATACATTACATGACTGATCCTGAGTTACATCCTGTATTATACCCCAGAACTGCACTCATTATTCTGCTGGTGCAGTCACTCTGTACATACATTACTGATCCTGAGTTACCTCCTGTATTATACCCCAGAGGTGCACTCCCTATTCTGCTGGTGCAGTCACTGTGTACATACATTACAGATCCTGTATTGATCCCGATTTACACCCTGTATTATACTTCAGAGCTGCACTCACTATTCTGCTGGTGCAGTCACTGTGTACATTCATTACATTACTGATCCTGTGCTGATCCTGAGCTACACCCTGTATTATACTAAAGAGCTGCACTCACTATTCTGCTGGTACAGTCACTTTGTATATACATTACTGTTCCTGAGTTACAGCCTGTATTAAACTCCAGAGCTGCACTCACTATTCTGCTGGTGCAGTCACTGTGTACATACATTACATTACTGATCCTGAGTTACATCCTGTATTATACTCCAGAGCTGCACTCACTATTATGCTGGTGCAGTCACTGTGTACATACATTACATTACTGATCCTGAGTTACATTCTGCATTATACCCCAGAGCTGCACTCCCCATTCTGCTGGTGCAGTCACTGTGTACATACATTACATTACTGATCCTGAGTTACATCCTGTATTATACCCCAGAGCTGCACTCACTATTCTGCTGGTACAGTCACTTTGTACATATATTACTGATCCTGAGTTACATCCTGTATTATACTCCAGAGCTGCACTCACTATTCTGCTGGTGCAGTCACTGTGTACATACATTACATTACTCATCCTGAGTTACATCCTGTATTATACCCCAGAGCTGCACTCACTATTCTGCTGGTGCAGTCACTATGTACATATATTACTGATCCTGAGTTACATCCTGTATTATACTCCAGAGCTGCACTCACTATTCTGCTGGTGCAGTCACTGTGTACATACATTACATTACTGATCCTGAGTTACCTCTTGTATTGTACTCCAGAGCTGCACTCACTATTCTGCTGGTGCAGTCATTGTGTACATAGATTGCATTACTGATCCTGAGATACATCCTGTATTATACCCCAGAGCTGCACTCACTATTCTGCTGGTGCAGTCACTGTGTACATACATTACATTACTGATCCTGAGTTACCTCTTGTATTGTACTCCAGAGCTGCACTCACTATTCTGCTGGTGCAGTCACTGTGTACATACATTACATTACTGATCCTGAGTTACATCCTGTATTATACTCCAGAGCTGCACTCACTATTCTGCTGGTGCAGTCACTGTGTACATACATTACTGATCCTGAGTTACATCCTGTATTATACTCCAGAGCTGCACCCACTATTCTGCTGGTGCAGGCACTGTGTACATACATTACATTACTGATCCTGAGTTATATCCTGTATTATACCCCAGAGCTGCACTCACTATTCTGCTGGTGCAGTCACTGTGTACATACATTACATTACTGATCCTGAGATACTGTACATACTATACCCCAGAGCTGCACTCACTATTCTTCTGGTGCAGTCACTCTGTACATACATTACTGATCCTGAGTTACCTCCTGTATTATACCCCAGAGCTGCACTCACTATTCTGCTGGTGCAGTCACGGTGTACATACATTACATTACTGATCCTGAGTTACATCCTGTATTATACTCCAGAGCTGCAGTCACTATTCTGCTGGTGCAGTCACTGTGTACATACGTTACATTACTAATCCTGAGTTACATCCAGTATTATACTCCAGAGCTGCACTCACTATTCTACTGGTGCAGTCATGGTGTACATACATTACTGATCCTGAGTTACATCCTGTATTATACTCCAGAGCTGAACTTACTATTCTGCTATAGTGCTGTCTCACTATTCTGCTATAGCGCCGGTCAGCCGGAAAGCAGAGCGGTGACGTCACCGCTCTGCTTTCCGGCCGCTGTGCTCACAGTCAGTGCAGGAAAGCACAGCGCCGGGGACAGACAGCTGAAGGTAAGTATGTAGTGTTTGTTTTTTTTACTTTTACAATGGTAACCAGGGTAAACATTGGGTTACTAAGCACGGCCCTGCGCTTAGTAACCCGATGTTTACCCTGGTTACCGGCATCGTTGGTCGCTGGAGAGCTGTCTGTGTGACAGCTCTCCAGCGACCAAACAGCGACGCTGCAGCGATCGACATCGTTGTCGGTATCGCTGCAGCGTCGCTGAGTGTGAAGGTACCTTTACATATATTACATACATTACTGATCCTGAGTTACATCCTGTATTATACTCCAGAGCTGCACTTACTATTCTGCTGGTGGTGTCAATGTCTACATACATTGCATTTCTGATCCTGTACTGATCCTGAGCTACACCCTGTATTATACTTCAGAGCTGCACTCACTATTCTGCTGGTGCAGTCACTGTGTACATACATTACTGATCCTGAGTTATATCCTGTATTATACTCCAGAGCTGCACTCACTATTCTGCTGGTGCAGTCACTGTGTACATACATTACTGATCCTGAGTTACTCCCTGTATTATACTTCACAGCTGCGCTCACTATTCTGCTGGTACAGTCACGGTGTACATACATTACTGATCCTGTACAGATCATGACAGCAGCATTAAATGAGCTGCAAAAGTTTCTGACAAGTCCTGGTTATGTACTGCATGTCCGGCGTGTGTTGTAGGGTGACGAGATGGAAGCCGTTTCTTACAAAGAAAAGCATCCAAGCCTGGCTATGTTTTTGCAAAAACCTACATCAAGTCTGCCAAAATCATGTGGCAAAATGTATTATGGTCTGAGGAAACCTAGATTAAACTTTTTGTACAAAGCCAATACTGCACACTAACAAAAAAACACTGTACCAACAGTTAAGCATAGTGGAGGCAGCATGGTCATTTGGGGCTGTTTTCACCAGCTCAAATTGTTGCTTTAGTCACGGTGGAGAGAATTAGGAACAGGCACAGTGTACAATTGTGCTCAAAAGTCAACATACCTCAGCAGAATGTTTGCTTTCTTGGCCTTTTTTCACAATATGAATGATAACACCAAAACCTTTTCTCCTCTCATGGTTAATGGTTGAGTGAAGCCATTTATTGTCAAATTGCTGTGTTTTCTCTTTTTTAAATCATAATAACAACCCAAAATATCCAAATGACCCTGATCAAAAGTTCACATACTCTGGTGATTTTGGCCTGATAACATGCACAGAAATTTACACAAAAGGGTTTGAATGGCTACTAAAGGTGACATCCTCACCTGTGACCTGTTTGCTTGTAATCAGAGTGTGTGCATAAAAGCGGAGTGAGTTTCTGGGATCCAGACAGACTCTTGCATCTTTCATCCAGCCACTGACATTTCTGGATTGTGAGTCATGGGGAAAGCAAAAGAATTGTCAATGGATCTACAGGAAAAGGTAGTTGAACTGTATAAAACAGGAAAGGGATACAAAAAAATATCCAAGGAATTGATAATGCCAGTCAGCAGTGTTCAAACTGTGATTAATAAATGGAAAATCAGAGTCTCTGTAAAAACAAAATCACGGTCAGGTATACCAACAAAATGTTGCCCACAACTGCCAGGAAAATGTTCGGGATGCAAAGAAAAACCCACAAATAACATCAGCTGAAAAACAGGACTCGCTGAAAACTAGCGGCGTGGCTGTTTCAAGATGCACAATAAGGAGGCACATGAAGAAAAATGGGTGCATGGTCGAGTCACCAGAAGAAAGACATTGCTGCGAAAATGCCACAGAGTATCTCGCCTACAATACGCAAAACAGCACAGAGACAAGCCTCAAAACTTCTAGAGCAAGGTAATTTGGAGTGAGGAGACCAAAATTGAACTCTTTTGCCACAACCATAAACTTTACATTTGGAGAGAGGTCAACAAGGCCTATAATGAAAGGAACACCATCCCTACTGTAAAACACGGAGGTGGATCGCTGATGTTTTGGGGATGTGTGAGCTACAAAGGCAGTAGTATGGCCGTGCGTGTCACTAGGATCAGCGGTGTGTGTTCCACTCTGTGAGAAGCCGGTATGTGTTGACGTAGGGGGAGTTTCCTGCAGAGGGGCGGTGCCTGAAGCGTCTGGGGCGTTGTGATGGAGTCTATAGAGAGGCGGCGGTCCGGTGATAGATATATAAGACAGCGCGTGGAAGTGGAGAGATCCAGTGGAGCTAGCCTCGGTGGGAGGTGTTGTGACGAAAAGGTGAAGTCACCTACAACATCAGTATAGTCGGCTCTATAAGAATAATAAATAGTTGTTAGGATTCGAGCCGGAGAAGCAGATTAATAATAGACATAGTCGGCGGCAAATATACAGATAAAGGAATGTAACATATACACCTTCAAATGGAGATTTAGGCTTATACTGGAGTAAAAAAGGTAATAGTTATAGCCGTGAACGGGATGGGAATTAATCACTCAATTACATGTAAGAGACCAACACACATATTACCTATAGTGGTATGGTAATGGAAGGGACCCACAATAGTGGACAGAAAAAAATAAATATACTATAACCTAATCGTAAGAATCATATGAAGGAAGCCAGATCATAGTCTCTATTGAGGCCTTTTGGGTGAAGGGTCTCAAGGTTGTGTATCCAGAAGGCCTCGCGGCGTTTCAATAGGGCAATCCTATTGCCACCACGTCTGAGTGGGGGGTATGTGCTCGATCACCTGAAATCTCAGCTGGGTAATGCTGTGGCCCCGAGTGACAAAATGAAGAGGGATTGGCAAAAGAAGATTTTTGCAACGTATGGTTGACTTGCGTTTTGATATTCTGTCGCGTATGGGTTGTGTCGTTTCCCCCACATACAACAAGGCCGCATGGCCTGTCATTGGCTACAGCAGAACAAAGTGAAGGTTCTGGAGCGGCCATCTCAGTCTCCTGACCTCAATATCATTGAGCCACTCTGGGGAGATCTCAGCGCACAGTTCATGCTAGACAGCCCAGGAATTTACAGGAACTGGAGGCGTTGTGCCAAGAAGAGTGGGCAGCTTTACCATCTGAGAAAATAAAGAACCTCATCCACAACTACCACAAAAGACTTCAAGCTGTCATTGATGTAAGAGGGGGCAATACACGGTATTAAGAAATGGGATTTGTGAACTTTTGATCAGGGTCATTTGGATGTTTTGGGTTGTCATTATGATTTAAAAAGAGAAAACACAGTAGTTTGACAATAAATGGCTTCACCCAACCACTAACCATGAGTGGAGGAAAATTCTTGAGGTTATCATTCATATTCTCTGAAAAAAGGCCAAGAAAGCAAAAATTCTGCCGGGGTATGTAAACTTTTGAGCAAAATTGTATAGGAGATACCCTCACAATCTCACAGAGAGGGCAAAGTTTAACAATTCTAGATGCAATGCTGATAGACTCTTCTAAAAGAAACAGTGCTGCCATAAATTCTTCAACAAAGTATTGGCTTAAAGGTATTTAGATTGATGCAACCACATTATTTAGGTCTTTTTTCCACCTGAAAAGATTTTATATGTGGATGTATTATTTCTGAGTACATTATATACAGTGCCTTGCGAAAGTATTCGGCCCCCTGGAACTTTTCAACCTTTTCCCACATATCATGCTTCAAACATAAAGACACCAAATGTAAACTATTTACATGTACTAGATAGCAGTAATATATGTGTGTGATATGTCCATATGCATGCATACAGTATGAGATTATAGTTATGACATTGTGGTCACAGTATGATGGGACCCTGACAACTTTTTCACCATAAACAATGAATCTTTAGCTACAACTCCACTATTTATCTATCATCAGTTTTCCAAGAAATGATATAAACTAATTAAAATGACCAGAAATCTTGTAAACTAATAATAGAAAACTGTTCCTACTGGAGCAGATAATCTTCCACAAGTGGGAAATTATCTGACCATAATGTTTTACTGTTGTTTTCATATTTTGCAATAATTTCAGTGCCAAGAAAATTTCAAAGAAATTCCACAAATGCCAAAGAATGCAAAAAACAACCAGATGACCATGAATCTGTTGCGGGTTACATTGTCTGAGGGAGGCACTTCTCATGTATGCATAAAGGGGGTTCCCGTTTTAAATTTCATCAGTCACAAAAGGTCTGATCTCTTCAAAGTAGAAAAACTGCAAGACGGATTTAAAACGTTATGGCCCCATTTACAAGAAAATAACTACTATAGTACGGCCCCTATGTACAGAATATAACTACTATAATACTGCCCCTATGTACAAGAATAGAACTACTATAATACTGCCCCTATGTACAAGAATATAACTACTGTAATACTGCTCCTATGTACAAGAATATAACTACTATAATACTGCCCCTATGTACAAGAATATAAGTACTATAATACTGCTCCTATGTACAAGAATATAACTACTATAATACTGCTCCTATGTACAAGAATATAACTACTATAATACTGCCCCTATGTACAAGAATATAAGTACTATAATACTGCTCCTATGTACAAGAATATAACTACTATAATACTGCCCCTATGTACAAGAATATAACTACTATAATACTGCCCCTATGTACAAGAATATAACTACTATAATACTGCTCCTATGTACAAGAATATAACTACTATAATACTGCTCCTATGTACAAGAATATAACTACTATAATACTGCCCCTATGTACAAGAATATAACTACTGTAATCCTGCTCCTATGTACAAGAATATAACTACTATAATACTGCCCCTATGTACAAGAATATAACTACTATAATACTGCCCCTATGTACAAGAATATAACTACTATAATACTGCTCCTATGTACAAGAATATAACTACTATAATACTGCTCCTATGTACAAGAATATAACTACTGTAATACTGCCCCTATGTACAAGAATATAACTACTATAATACTGCCCCTATGTACAAGAATATAAGTACTATAATACTGCTCCTATGTACAAGAATATAACTACTATAATACTGCCCCTATGTACAAGAATATAACTACTATAATACTGCCCCTATGTACAAGAATATAACTACTATAATACTGCTCCTATGTACAAGAATATAACTACTATAATACTGCTCCTATGTACAAGAATATAACTACTATAATACTGCCCCTATGTACAAGAATATAACTACTGTAATCCTGCTCCTATGTACAAGAATATAACTACTATAATACTGCCCCTATGTACAAGAATATAACTACTGTAATACTGCCCCTATGTACAAGAATATAACTACTATAATACTGCCCCTATGTACAAGAATATAACTACTGTAATACTGCCCCTATGTACAAGAATATAACTACTATAATACTGCCCCTATGTACAAGAATATAACTACTATAATACTGCTCCTTTGTACAGAATATAACTACTATAATACTGCTCCTATGTACAGAATATAACTACTATAATACTGCCCCTATGTACAAGAATATAACTACTGTAATACTGCCCCTATGTACAAGAATATAACTGCTATAATACTGTCCCTGTGTACAAGAATATAACTACTATAATGCTGCCCCTATGTACAAGAATATAACTACTATAATGCTGCCCCTATGTACAAGAATATAACTACTATAATACTGCCCCTATGTACAAGAATATAACTACTGTAATACTGCCCCTATGTACAAGAATATAACTACTATAATACTGCCCCTATGTACAAGAATATAACTACTATAATACTGCTCCTATGTACAGAATATAACTACTATAATACTGCTCCTATGTACAGAATATAACTACTATAATACTGCCCCTATGTACAAGAATATAACTACTGTAATACTGCCCCATGTACAAGAATATAACTGCTATAATACTGTCCCTGTGTACAAGAATATAACTACTGTAATACTGCCCCATGTACAAGAATATAACTGCTATAATACTGACCCGTGTACAAGAATATAACTACTATAATGCTGCCCCTATGTACAAGAATATAACTACTGTAATCCTGCTCCTATGTACAAGAATATAACTACTATAATACTGCCCCTATGTACAAGAATATAACTACTATAATACTGCTCCTATGTACAAGAATATAACTACTATCATACTGCTCCTATGTACAAGAATATATCTACTATAATACTGCTCC
Source organism: Ranitomeya imitator (assembly GCF_032444005.1). Taxonomy (NCBI): domain Eukaryota; kingdom Metazoa; phylum Chordata; class Amphibia; order Anura; family Dendrobatidae; genus Ranitomeya; species Ranitomeya imitator. Next base: position 1,236,707,306 of record NC_091282.1, on the reverse strand, counting down.
TATGTACAAGAAAATAACTACTATAATACTGCTCCTATGTACAAGAATATAACTACTGTAATCCTGCTCCTATGTACAAGAATATAACTACTATACTACTGCTCCTATGTACAAGAATATAACTACTATAATACTGCCCCTATGTACAAGAATATAACTACTATAATACTGCCCCCTATGTACAAGAATATAACTACTATAATACTGCCCCCTATGTACAAGAATATAACTACTGTAATACTGCCCCTATGTACAAGAATATAACTACTATAATACTGCTCCTATGTACAAGAATATAACTACTGTAATCCTGCTCCTATGTACAAGAATATAACTACTATAATACTGCCCCTATGTACAAGAATATAACTACTGTAATACTGCCCCTATGTACAAGAATATAACTACTACTAGCTATTGAACCCGTTCTACGCCCGGGTGGCGAGCATTTATATTGGTATATTGTCTTCATCATGGTATGTGCTGCTCCATCCTGCGTCCCCATCCTGTCATGCGCTGCTCCATCCTGTGTCCCCATCCTGTCATGTGCTGCTCCATCCTGCGTCCCCATCCTGTCATGCGCTGCTCCATCCTGCGTTCCCTTTCCTGTCATGCGCTGCTCCCATCCTGCGTCCCCATCCTGTCATGCGCTGCTCCCATCCTGCGTCCCCATCCTGTGATGCGCTGCTCCCATCCTGCGTCCCCATCCTGTCATGCGCTGCTCCATCATGCGTCCCCATCCTGTCATGCGCTGCTGCATCCTGCGTCCCCATCCTTATGTGCTGCTGCATCCTGCGTCCCCATCCTGTCATGCGCTGCTGCATCCTGCGTCCCCATCCTTAGGTGCTGCTGCATCCTGCGTCCCCATCCTTATGTGCTGCTGCATCCTGCGTCCCCATCCTTATGTGCTGCTCCATCCTGCGTCCCCATCCTTATGTGCTGCTCCATCCTGCGTCCCCATCCTTATGTGCTGCTCCATCCTGCGTCCCCATACTGTTATGTGCTGCTCCATCCTGCGTCCCCATCCTTATGTGCTGCTCCATCCTGCGTCCCCATCCTTATGTGCTGCTCCATCCTGCGTCCCCATCCTTATGTCCTGCTCCATCCTGCGTCCCCATACTGTTATGTGCTGCTCCATCCTGCGTCCCCATCCTTATGTGCTGCTGCATCCTGCGTCCCCATCCTTATGTGCTGCTCCATCCTGCGTCCCCATCCTTATGTGCTGCTGCATCCTGCGTCCCCATCCTGTGATGCGCTGCTCCCATCCTGCGTCCCCATCCTGTCATGCGCTGCTCCATCATGCGTCCCCATCCTGTCATGCGCTGCTGCATCCTGCGTCCCCATCCTTATGTGCTGCTGCATCCTGCGTCCCCATCCTGTCATGCGCTGCTGCATCCTGCGTCCCCATCCTTAGGTGCTGCTGCATCCTGCGTCCCCATCCTTATGTGCTGCTGCATCCTGCGTCCCCATCCTTATGTGCTGCTCCATCCTGCGTCCCCATCCTTATGTGCTGCTCCATCCTGCGTCCCCATCCTTATGTGCTGCTCCATCCTGCGTCCCCATACTGTTATGTGCTGCTCCATCCTGCGTCCCCATCCTTATGTGCTGCTCCATCCTGCGTCCCCATCCTTATGTGCTGCTCCATCCTGCGTCCCCATCCTTATGTCCTGCTCCATCCTGCGTCCCCATACTGTTATGTGCTGCTCCATCCTGCGTCCCCATCCTTATGTGCTGCTGCATCCTGCGTCCCCATCCTTATGTGCTGCTCCATCCTGCGTCCCCATCCTTATGTGCTGCTGCATCCTGCGTCCCCATCCTTATGTGCTGCTCCATCCTGTGTCCCCATTTTTATGTGCTGTTCCATCCTGCGTCCCCATCCTTATGTGCTGCTGCATCCTGCGTCCCCATCCTTATGTGCTGCTCCATCCTGCGTCCCCATCCTTATGTGCTGCTGCATCCTGCGTCCCCATCCTTATGTGCTGCTCCATCTTGCGTCCCCATCCTTATGTGCTGCTGCATCCTGCGTCCCCATCCTTATGTGCTGCTCCATCCTGTGTCCCCATTTTTATGTGCTGTTCCATCCTGCGTCCCCATCCTTATGTGCTGCTGCATCCTGCGTCCCCATCCTTATGTGCTGCTCCATCCTGTGTCCCCATTTTTATGTGCTGCTCCATCCTGCGTCCCCATCCTTATGTGCTGCTGCATCCTGCGTCCCCATCCTTATGTGCTGCTCCATCCTGCGTCCCCATCCTTATGTGCTGCTCCATCCTGCGTCCCCATCCTTATGTGCTGCTCCATCCTGTGTCCCCATTTTTATGTGCTGTTCCATCCTGCGTCCCCATCCTTATGTGCTGCTGCATCCTGCGTCCCCATCCTTATGTGCTGCTCCATCCTGCGTCCCCATTTTTATGTGCTGCTCCATCCTGCGTCCCCATCCTTATGTGCTGCTGCATCCTGCGTCCCCATCCTTATGTGCTGCTCCATCCTGCGTCCCCATCCTTATGTGCTGCTCCATCCTGCGTCCCCATCCTTATGTGCTGCTGCATCCTGCGTCACCATCCTTATGTGCTGCTGCATCCTGCGTCCCCATCCTTATGTGCTGCTCCATCCTGCGTCCCCATCCTTATGTGCTGCTCCATCCTGCGTCCCCATCCTTATGTGCTGCTCCATCCTGCGTCCCCATCCTTATGTGCTGCTCCATCCTGCGTCCCCATCCTTATGTGCTGCTCCATCCTGCGTCCCCATCCTTATGTGCTGCTGCATCCTGCGTCCCCATACTGCTGGGGGGCCTGAGCAGGCGGGGACACCGGCGCGCTGTGGGGGTCAGGTGCCGGTATCGCCGCCAGCTCAGGCCCCCCAGCACTTACTATACTCTCCTGTCCGGCGTTCCATCGCTGAGCGCCGCCATCTTCCCGGTCTCCTGGCTGTGACTGTTCAGTCAGAGGGCGGCGCCGGCGCGCATTAAGCACGTCATCGCGCCCTCTGAACTGAAGGCCACAGACCGAAGACCGGGAAGATGGCGCCGCTCAGCGATGGAACGGGGACAGGTGAATATAGGCCGATACTCACCCTCCTGGCGGTCCCTGCTTCTGCGGTGGAGATCGCGGTGTGCGTTCAGTGTGAACGCACACCGCGATCTCCCGGGAGCGTCGCTCTGTGAGGCCCAGACTGCGCTTGCGCTTGCGCAGTCTATAGAGGCTTCGGACAGAGTGACGCTCCCAGCGTTATATTATAGATAATACTGCTCCTATGTACAAGAATATTACTACTGTAATACTGCTCCCTATGTACAAGAATATAACTACTATAATACTGCTCCCTATGTACAAGAATATTACTACTATAATACTGCCCCTATGTACAAGAATATAACTACTATAATACTGCTCCCTATGTACAAGAATATAACTACTATAATACTGCCCCTATGTACAAGAATATAACTACTATAATACTGCTTCCTATGTACAAGAATATAACTACTATAATACTGCCCCTATGTACAAGAATATAACTACTATAATACTGCTCCTATGTACAAGAATATAACTACTATAATACTGCCCCTATATACAAGAATATAACTACTATATTACTGCTCCTATGTACAAGAATATTACTACTATAATACGCACTTCAGGCGCCATTTTGTAATTTATGCATCCGGGGATGAGGATTGTGGCCCCGGAGTTTTTATACTGAATACATATAGAAAATACGTCAGCGCAGAAAGCCAGTGACTTTTTACTGCACATGACAGAATGGGGGCGCAGGATGGGAGCAGCACATGACAGGATGGGGGTGCAGGATGAGAGCAGCACATGACAGGATGGGGGTGCAGGATGAGATCAGCACATGACAGGATGGGGTGCAGGATGGGTGCAGCACATAACAGAATGGGGGTGCAGGATTGGAGCAGCACATGACAGGATGGGGCGCAGGATGGGGGCAGCGCATTACAGAATAGGGGTGCAGGATGAGAACAGCATGACAGATTGGGGGTGCAGGATGAGAGCAGCACATGACAGAATGGGGCGCAGGATGAGAGCAGCACATGACAGGATGGCGGCGCAGGATAAGAGCAGCACATGACAGGATGGCGGCGCAGGATGAGAGCAGCACATGACAGGATGGGGACGCAGGATGAGAGCAGCACATAACAGAATGGGGGCGCAGGATGAGAGCAGCACATGACAGGATGGGGGCGCAGGATGAGAGCAGCACATGACAGGATGGGGGCGCAGGATGAGAGCAGCACAACAGATTTGGGGCGCAGGATGAGAGCAGCACATGACAGGATGGGGCGCAGGATGAGAGCAGCATATGACAGGATGGCGGCGCAGGATAAGAGCAGCACATGACAGGATGGGGACGCAGGATGAGAGCAGCACATGACAGAATGGGGGCGCAGGATGAGAGCAGCACATGACAGGATGGGGGCGCAGGATAAGAGCAGCACATGACAGGATGGGGGCGCAGGATAAGAGCAGCACATGACAGGATGGGGCGCAGGATGAGGGCAGCACATGACAGGATGGGGCGCAGGATGGGGCAGCACATAACAGAATGGGGGCGCAGGATAAGAGCAGCACATGACAGGATGGGGGCGCAGGATGAGAGCAGCACATGACAGGATGGGGGCGCAGGATGAGAGCAGCACATGACAGGATGGGGGCGCAAGATGAGAGCAGCACGACAGATTGGGGGCGGAGGATGAGAGCAGCACATGACAGGATGGGGGCGCAGGATGGGTGCAACACATGACAGAATGGGGGTGCAGGATGGGAGCAGCACATGACAGGATGGGGCGCAGGATGGGTGCAACACATGACAGAGTGGGGGTGCAGGATGGGAGCAGCACATGACAGGATGGGGCGCAAGATGGGGGCAGTGCATTGCAGAATGGGGGTGCAGGATGAGAGCAGCATGACAGATTGGGGGTGCAGGATGAGAGCAGCACATGACAGGATGGGGCGTAGGATGAGAGCAGCACATGACAGGATGGCGGCGCAGGATGAGAGCAGCACATGACAGGATGGGAGCAGCACATGACAGGATGGGGCGCAGGATAACATAATAACATAGTAAGGCCGAAAAAAGACATTTGTCCATCCAGTTCAGCCTATATTCCATCATAATAAATCCCCAGATCTTCGTCCTTCTACAGAACCTAATAATTGTATGATACAATATTGTTCTGCTCCAGGAAGACATCCAGGCCTCTCTTGAACCCCTCGACTGAGTTCGCCATCACCACCTCCTCAGGCAAGCAATTCCAGATTCTCACCGCCCTAACAGTAAAGAATCCTCTTCTATGTTGGTGGAAAAACCTTCTCTCCTCCAGACGCAAAGAATGCCCCCTTGTGCCCGTCACCTTCCTTGGTATAAACAGATCCTCAGCGAGATATTTGTATTGTCCCCTTATATACTTATACATGGTTATTAGATCGCCCCTCAGTCGTCTTTTTTCTAGACTAAATAATCCTAATTTCGCTAATCTATCTGGGTATTGTAGTTCTCCCATCCCCTTTATTAATTTTGTTGCCCTCCTTTGTACTCTCTCTAGTTCCATTATATCCTTCCTGAGCACCGGTGCCCAAAACTGGACACAGTACTGGTCCCCAAAACTGGACACAGTACTCCATGTGCGGTCTAACTAGGGATTTGTACAGAGGCAGTATAATGCTCTCATCATGTGTATCCAGACCTCTTTTAATGCACCCCATGATCCTGTTTGCCTTGGCAGCTGCTGCCTGGCACTGGCTGCTCCAGGTAAGTTTATCATTAACTAGGATCCCCAAGTCCTTCTCCCTGTCAGATTTACCCAGTGGTTTCCCATTCAGTGTGTAATGGTGATATTGATTCCTTCTTCCCATGTGTATAACCTTACATTTATCATTGTTAAACCTCATCTGCCACCTTTCAGCCCAAGTTTCCAACTTATCCAGATCCATCTGTAGCAGAATACTATCTTCTCTTGTATTAACTGCTTTACACAGTTTTGTATCATCTGCAAATATCGATATTTTACTGTGTAAACCTTCTACCAGGTCATTAATGAATATGTTGAAGAGAACAGGTCCCAATACTGACCCCTGCGGTACCCCACTGGTCACAGCGACCCAGTTAGAGACTATATACCATTTATAACCACCCTCTGCTTTCTATCACTAAGCCAGTTACTAACCCATTTACACACATTTTCCCCCAGACCAAGCATTCTCATTTTGTGTACCAACCTCTTGTGCGGCACGGTATCAAACGCTTTGGAAAAATCGAGATATTCCACGTCCAATGACTCACCGTGGTCCAGCCTATAGCTTACCTCTTTATAAAAACTGATTAGATTGGTTTGACAGGAGCGATTTCTCATAAACCCATGCTGATATGGAGTTAAACAGTTATTCTCATTGAGATAATCCAGAATAACATCCCTCAGAAACCCTTCAAATATTTTACCAACAATAGAGGTTAGACTTACTGGCCTATAATTTCCAGGATGGGGCAGCACATTACAGAATGGGGGCGCAGGATAAGAGCAGCACGACAGATTGGGGGCGGAGGATGAGAGCAGCACATGACAGGATGGGGGCGCAGGATGGGTGCAACACATGACAGAATGGGGGTGCAGGATGGGAGCAGCACATGACAGGATGGGGCGCAGGATGGGGCAGTGCATTGCAGAATGGGTGTGCAGGATGAGAGCAGCATGACAGATTGGGGGTGCAGGATGAGAGCAGCACATGACAGGATGGTGGCGCAGGATGAGAGCATCACATGACAGGATGGGGTGCAGGATGAGAGCAGCACATGACAGGATGGGGCGCAGAATGGGGGCAGCACATTACAGAATGGGGGCGCAGGATGAGAGCAGCACGACAGATTGGGGTGCAGGATGAGAGCAGCACATGACAGGATGGGGGCGCAAGATGAGAGCAGCACATGACAGGATGGGGGTGCAGGATGAGAGCAGCACATGACAGGATGGGGGCGCAGGATGAGAGCAGCACATGATAGGATGGGGCGCAGGATGAGAGCAGCACATGACAGGATGGGGGCGCAAGATGAGAGCAGCACATGACAGGATGGGGGCGCAAGATGAGAGCAGCACATGACAGAATGGGGGCGCAGGATGGGGCAGCACATGACAAAATGGGGGCGCAGGATAAGAGCAGCACGACAGATTGGGGGCGCAGGATGAGAGCAGCACATGACAGGATGGGGGCGCAGGATAAGAGCAGCACATGACAGGATGGGGCGCAGGATGAGAGCAGCATATGACAGGATGGGGCGCAGGATGGGAGCAGCACATGACAGGATGGGGCGCAGGATGGGGCAGCACGTTACAGAATGGGGGCGCAGGATAAGAGCAGCATGACAGATTGGGGGTGGAGGATGAGAGCAGCACATCACAGGATGGGGCGCAGGATGAGAGCAGCACATGACAGGATGGGGGCGAAAGATGAGAGCAGCACATGACAGGATGGGGGCACAGCATGGGAGCACATGATGGGATGGGGGCGCAGGATGAGAGCAGCACATGACAGGATGGGGCGCAGGATGAGAGCAGCACATGACAGGAGGGGGCACAAAATGAGAGCAGCACATGACAGGATGGGGCACAAAATGAGAGCAGCACATGACAGGATGGGGGTGCAGGATGAGAGCAGCACATGACAGGATGGTGGCGCAGGATGAGAGCATCACATGACAGGATGGGGCGCAGGATGAGAGCAGCACATGACAGGAGGGGGCACAAAATGAGAGCAGCACATGACAGGATGGGGGTGCAGGATGAGAGCAGCACATGACAGGATGGTGGCGCAGGATGAGAGCATCACATGACAGGATGGGGTGCAGGATGAGAGCAGCACATGACAGGATGGGGCGCAGAATGGGGGCAGCACATTACAGAATGGGGGCGCAGGATGAGAGCAGCACGACAGATTGGGGTGCAGGATGAGAGCAGCACATGACAGGATGGGGGCGCAAGATGAGAGCAGCACATGACAGGATGGGGGTGCAGGATGAGAGCAGCACATGACAGGATGGGGGCGCAGGATGAGAGCAGCACATGATAGGATGGGGCGCAGGATGAGAGCAGCACATGACAGGATGGGGGCGCAAGATGAGAGCAGCACATGACAGGATGGGGGCGCAAGATGAGAGCAGCACATGACAGAATGGGGGCGCAGGATGGGGCAGCACATGACAAAATGGGGGCGCAGGATAAGAGCAGCACGACAGATTGGGGGCGCAGGATGAGAGCAGCACATGACAGGATGGGGGCGCAGGATAAGAGCAGCACATGACAGGATGGGGCGCAGGATGAGAGCAGCATATGACAGGATGGGGCGCAGGATGGGAGCAGCACATGACAGGATGGGGCGCAGGATGGGGCAGCACGTTACAGAATGGGGGCGCAGGATAAGAGCAGCATGACAGATTGGGGGTGGAGGATGAGAGCAGCACATCACAGGATGGGGCGCAGGATGAGAGCAGCACATGACAGGATGGGGGCGAAAGATGAGAGCAGCACATGACAGGATGGGGGCACAGCATGGGAGCACATGATGGGATGGGGGCGCAGGATGAGAGCAGCACATGACAGGATGGGGCGCAGGATGAGAGCAGCACATGACAGGAGGGGGCACAAAATGAGAGCAGCACATGACAGGATGGGGCGCAGGATGAGAGCAGCACATGACAGGATGGGGCGCAGGATGGGAGCAGCACATTACAGAATGGGGACATAGGATGAGAGCACCACATGACAGCACGGGGCGCAGGATGGGTGCAGCACATGACAGAATGGGGGTGCAGGATGGGAGCAGCACATGACAGGATGGGGCGCAGGATGGGGGTAGCACAATACAGAATGGGGCGCAGGATAAGAGCAGCACAACAGATTGGGGGCACAGGATGAGAGCAGCACATGACAGGATGGGGGCGCAGCATGGGAGCAGCACATGACAGGTTGGGGGCACAGCATGGGAGCACATGACGGGATGGGGGTGCAGGATGAGAGCAGCACATGACAGGAGGGGGGCGCAGGATGAGAGCAGCACATGACAGGATGGGGCGCAGGATGAGAGCAGCACATGACAGGATGGGGCGCAGGATGGGTGCAACACATGACAGAATGGGGCGCAAGATGGGAGCAGCACATTACAGAATGAGGACATAGGATGAGAGCACCACATGACAGCACGGGGCGCAGGATGGGTGCAGCACATGACAGAATGGGGGTGCAGGATGGGAGCAGCACATGACAGGATGGGGCGCAGAATGGGGGTAGCACATTACAGAATGGGGCGCAGGATAAGAGCAGCACAACAGATTGGGGCACAGGATGAGAGCAGCACATGACAGGATGGGGGCGCAGAATGGGAGCAGCACATGACAGGATGGGGGCGCAGCATGGGAACACATGACAGGATGAGAGTACAGGATGGGAGCAGCACATGACAGAATGGGGGCGCAGGATGAGAGCAGCACATGACAGGATGGGGGCGCAGGATGGGAGCAGCACATGACAGGATGGGGGCACAGCATGGGAGCACATGATGGGATGGGGGCGCAGGATGAGAGCAGCACATGACAGGATGGGGCGCAGGATGAGAGCAGCACATGACAGGAGGGGGCACAAAATGAGAGCAGCACATGACAGGATGGGGCGCAGGATGAGAGCAGCACATGACAGGATGGGGCGCAGGATGGGAGCAGCACATGACAGAATGGGGGCGCAGGATGAGAGCAGCACATGACAGGATGGGGCGCAGGATGGGAGCAGCACATGACAGAATGGGGGCGCAGGATGAGAGCAGCACATGACAGAATGGGGGCGCAGGATGGGAGCAGCACATGACAGGATGACAAACATAGGGGAAAATACACTGCTGATTTTGCAAGTTTTCCCACCTACAAAGAATGGAGAGGTCTGTAATTTTTATCGTAGGTACACTTCAAGTGCGAGAGACTGAATCTAAAAATAAAAAAATAGGAAATCACATTGTATGATTTAAATACTTACATTGTATGAAATAAGTATTTGATCACCGACCAACCAGCAAGAATTCTGTCTCTCACAGACCTGTTAGTTTTACTGTAAGGCCGGGGTCACACTTGCGAGTGCAATGCAAGCAACTCGCGAGTCTCTCACATCAATATTCTGGCACAGCCGCCGGCACTCGGGACCATAGTGTGCACTGCAGTTACACAGAAATACATGCAGTAGCACTCTCCGGTCCTGAGTGCTGGGTATTGAGGCGCGAGTTTCTCACATTACACTCGCAAGTGTGACCCCGGGCCTAAGAAGCCTCCTACTCTGCACTAATTACTTCTATTAATTGCACCTGATTGAACTCGTTACCTGTGTAAAAGACACCTCTCCACACACAATCACATTTCATACTCTCTACCATGGCCAAGATCAAAGAGCTGTCTAAGAACACAAGGGACAAAATTGTAGACCTGCACAAGGCTGGCATGGGCTACCGGACAATAGGCAAGTAGCTTGGTGAAAAGGAAACAACTGTTGGCACAATTATTAGAAAATGGATGAAACACAAGATGACTGTCAATCTTCCTCAGTCTGGGGCTCCATGCAAGATCTCGCCTTGTGGGGTAAGAGGATTCTGAGAAAATTAAGGAATCAGCCCAGAACTACATAGGAGGACCTGGTCAATGACTTGAAGAGAGCTGGGACCAAAGTCTCAAATATCACTGTGACTAACACACTATGCCATCATGGATTAAATTCCTGCAGGGCACCTAAGATCCCCCTGCTCACACCAACACACGTCCAGGCCCGTTTGAAGTTCGCCAATGGCCATCTGGATGATCCAGAGGAGGTATGGGAGAAGGTTATGTGGTCAGATGAGACCAAAATAGAGGGAAATAAATCTTTCCCTCACTTCCGGTATTTTTCCCTCCTCATTTAAGCATGCCATCATACATCCATTGCTTAAAAAACCATCCCTCGACCAAAACTGTGCCGCTAATTATAGACCTGTTTCTAATCTTCCCTTCATCTCTAAACTCCTCGAACGCCTGGTCCACTCCCGTCTTACCCGCTATCTCTCAGATAACTCTCTTCTCGACCCTCTTCAATCTGGTTTCCGCTCTTTACACTCTACTGAAACTGCCCTCACTAAAGTCTCTAATGACCTACTAACAGCTAAATCTAATGGTCACTACTCCATGCTAATTCTCTTGGATCTCTCTGCAGCATTTGATACTGTGGATCATCAGCTCCTCCTCACTATGCTCCGCTCCATCGGCCTCAAGGACACCGTTCTCTCCTGGTTCTCCTCCTATCTCTCTGACCGATCCTTCACTGTATGTTTCGCTGGTTCCTCCTCCTCTCACCTTCCCCTTACTGTTGGGGTTCCTCAAGGATCAGTCCTAGGCCCCCTCCTCTTCTCTTTGTATACTGCCCCTATTGGACAAACAATCAGTAGATTTGGCTTCCAGTACCATCTCTATGCTGACGACACCCAACTATACACTTCTTCTCCTGATCTCACGCCTGCCTTATTAGAAAACACCAGTGATTGTCTTACCGCTGTCTCTAGCATCATGTCCTCCCTCTATCTGAAACTAAACCTGTCAAAAACTGAACTCCTCGTGTTTTCTCCCTCTACTAACCTACCTTTGCCTGACATTGCCATCTCCGTTTGCGGTTCCACCATTACTCCAAAGCAACATGCCCGCTGCCTTGGGGTCATCCTTGATTCTGACCTTTCATTCACCCCCCACATCCGATCACTGGCTCGCTCTTCTTACCTGCATCTCAAAAACATTTCTAGAATTCGCCCTTTTCTTACTTTCGACTCTGCAAAAACTCTTACTGTTTCACTTATTCATTCTCGTCTGGACTATTGTAACTCTCTACTAATTGGCCTCCCTCTTACCAAACTCTCCCCGCTCCAATCTGTCCTGAATGCTGCTGCCAGGATCATATTCCTCACCAACCGTTACACCGATGCCTCTACCTTGTGCCAGTCATTACACTGGTTACCCATCCACTCAAGAATCCAGTACAAAACTACTACCCTCATCCACAAAGCACTCCATGGCTCAGCACCACCCTACATCTCCTCTCTGGTCTCAGTCTACCACCCTACCCGTGCCCTCCGCTCCGCTGATGACCTCAGGTTAGCATCCTCAATAATCAGAACCTCCCACTCCCGTCTCCAAGACTTTACACGTGCTGCGCCGATTCTTTGGAATGCACTACCTAGGATAATACGATTAATCCCCAATCCCCACAGTTTTAAGCGTGCCCTAAAAACTCATTTGTTCAGACTGGCCTACCGCCTCAATGCATTAACCTAACGAGCCCTGTGTGGCCTATATTAAAAAAAAAAAAAAAAAAAAAAAAATTAACTGGTTCATGCAGCTTTACATGAACACCCAAGCCTTACACTATGGCTGGTCCGAATAACTATAGCAATTGTTACCATCCACCTCTCGTGTCTCCCCTTTTCCTCATAGTTTGTAAGCTTACGAGCAGGGCCCTCACTCCTCTTGATATCTGTTTTGAACTGTATTTCTGTTATGCTGTAATGTCTATTGTATGTACAAGTCCCCTCTATAATTTGTAAAGCGCTGCGGAATATGTTGGCGCTATATAAATAAAAATTATTATATTATTATTATTAAAATAGATCTTTTTGGCATCAATTCCACTCGCTGTGGTTGGAGGAAGAAAAAGGATGAGTACAACCTCAAGAACACCATCCCAACCATAAAGCATGGTGGGGAAAACATCATTCTTTGGGAATGCTTTTTTGCAAAGGGGACAGGCCGACTGCACCGTACTGAAGGGAGGATAGATGGGGGTCATGTATTCCAAGATTTTTGCCAACCTATTTCCTTCAGTCAGAGCATTGAAGATGGGTTGTGGCTGGGTCTTTCAGCATGACAATTGTTGTGACCTGGTGGTTAGGACAATAATGGACCTGGTGGTTAAGAGCACACGGAATGACCTGATAGTTACTAATAATACAGGACAAGCTCTGAGACGTGGGAACTCTGCTGACCGCAATCCCTAATCCTATCACACACACTAGAAATAGCCGTGGATTGCTCCTAACGCTCCCTATGCAACTCGTCACAGCCTAAGGAACTAGCTAGCCCTAGAGATAGAAAAATAAAGCCTACCTTGCCTCAGAGAAATTCCCCAAAGGAAAAGGCAGCCCCCCACATATAATGACTGTGAGTTAAGATGGAAATTACAAACACAGAGATGAAATAGATTTAGCAAAGTGAGGCCCGACTTACTGAACAGACAGAGGATAGGAAAGGTAACTTTGCGGTCAGCACAAAAACTACAAAAAGACCACACAGAGGGCGCAAAAAGACCCTCCGCACCGACTCACGGTGCGGAGGCGCTCCCTCTGCATCCCAGAGCTTCCAGCAAGCAAGACAAAAATCAAAATAGCAAGCTGGACAGAAAAATAACAAACCAGAGAATAACAAGCAGGAACTTAGCTTCTGCTGGGAAGACAGGTCACAAGAACGATCCAGGAGCGAACTAGACCAATACTGGAACATTGACAGGTGGCATGGAGCAATGATCTAAGTGGAGTTAAATAGAGCAGCCAGCTAACGAATTAACCTAGTCACCTGTGGAAGGAAACTCAGAAGCCGCAGCCCCACTCACAACCACCAGAGGAAGCCCATGTACAGAACCAGCCGAAGTACCATTCATGACCACAGGAGGGAGCTTGACAACAGAATTCACAACAATGACCAGAAACACACAGCCAGAGTAGCTAATGGGTGGCTCCATAAGAACAATTTTAAGGTCCAGGAGTAGCCTAGTCAGTCTCCAGACTTCAACCCAATAGAAAATCTTTGGAGGGAGCTGAAACGCAATGGCGCCCATCAACAGCCCCCAAACCTGAAGGATATGGAGATCATCTGTATGGAGAAGGGGGCCAAAATCCCTGCCGCAGTGTTTGCAAACTTGGTCAAGAACTACAGAAACATCTGACCTCTGTAATTGCAAACAAAGGTTTCCGTACAAGATATTAAGTTCTGTTTCTCTGTATCAAATGCTTATTTCTTGCAATAAAATGCTAATTATGTCAATATTATACAATGTGATTTTCTGGTTTTTTTTTTGTTTTTTTTTTTTAGATTCTGTCTCTCACAAGTGAAGTGAACCTACGATAAAAATTACAGACCTCTCCATTCCTTATAGGTGGGAAAACTTGCAGAGCAGCAGTGTATCAAAGACACTTTTCCCCACTGTAAATACTATGTGATAGATGATTTTCCTCTCCGAGTTCTCACATGCAGTGTGTGCTATAGATCAGGTTTCCGGTGTCACTTCTGTCGTGACCTTGTGTTAAGGAAAATTACTCAATGCACAAAAATGTAAACTAAGAGAATAAAAATAGAAGATTTTTTTTTTTTCATTTATCCAGATGCTTCACCGGAAACGGAGCTCAGATTCTTCACTTCGCCTTACGCGGGGTCCATCCTGGATGAAAGGGAACAAAACAAAGGCATTTTGCCTGACCTTCCCTTGATGATACAGCTGATGACCCCCACAAGTAACAAGTAAGATGAGCAACAGTACACCTATCGGCCATCAGTCCCATTCATTGCCGAACTGTCCCATGAACCAAAATGGAATAGTGGAGGAATTTATGGTTGCCTTACATTAGTCTAGGTTAGTGGAGAAGCTAATGCTCATTTTATGAGTGGTATAAATTAGTGAAAGGTTTAATAACTGCTTCCTTGATGCTGAGAGTATTAGATCTGGTGGTCTAGGCTCACAGACCAGTTACATTCTGCTTTCCTGGTGGCCTAGACGCAAAGACCAGTTACATTCTGCTTCCCCGGTGGTCTAGGCTCAAAGACCAGTTACATTCCGCTGTCCTGATGGTGTAGGCTCAAAGACAAGTTACATTCTGCTTCCCCGGTGGTCTAGGCTCAAAGACCAGTTACATTCTGCTTCCCCGGTGGTCTAGGCTCAAAGACAAGTTACATTCTGCTTCCCCGGAGGTCTAGGCTCAAAGCCCAGTTACGCTCTGCTTCCCGGTGGTCTAGGCTTAAAGACCAGTTACATTCTGCTTCCCCGGTGGTCTAGGCTCAAAGACCAGTTACATTCTGCTTCCCCGGTGGTCTAGGCTCAAAGACAAGTTACATTCTGCTTCCCCGGAGGTCTAGGCTCAAAGCCCAGTTACACTCTGCTTCCCGGTGGTCTAGGCTTAAAGACCAGTTACATTCTGCTTCCCCGGTGGTCTAGGCTCAAAGACAAGTTACATTCTGCTCCCCTAGTGGTCTAGGCTCAAAGACCAGTTACATTCTGCTTCCCTTGTGGTCTAGGCTCAAAGACCAGTTACACTCTGCTTCCCCGGTGGTCTAGGCTCAAAGACCAGTTATACTCTGCTTCCCCAGAGGTCTAGGCTCAAAGACAAGTTACATTCTGCTTCCATGGTGGTCTAGGCTCAAAGACAAGTTACATTCTGCTTCCCTGGTGGTCTAGGCTCAAAGACAAGTTACATTCTGCTCCCCTGGTGGTCTAGGCTCAAAGACCAGTTACATTCTGCTTTCCTGCTTCCTTGATGCTGAGAGTATTAGATCTGGTGGTCTAGGCTCACAGACCAGTTACTTTCTGCTTTCCTGGTGGCCTAGACGCAAAGACCAGTTACATTCCGCTGTCCTGATGGTGTATGCTCAAAGTCCAGTTACATTCTTCTTCCCTGGTGGTCTAGGCTCAAAGACCAGTTACATTCTGCTCCCATTGTGGTCTAGGCTCAAAGACCAGTTACACTCTGCTCCCCTGGTGGTCTCGGCTCAAAGACCAGTTACATTCTGCTTTCCTGGTGGTCTAGGCTCAAAGACCAGTTACATTCCGCTGTCCTGATGGTCTAGGCTTCATGTCCAGTTACATTCTGCTTTCCTGGTGGTCTAGGCTCTAAGTCCAGTTTCATTCTGCTTTCCTGGTTGTCTAGATTCAAAGACCAGTTATATTCCGCTTCCCTGGTTGTCTAGGGCAGAAACTTGTTTGCAAAAAATGCTTCACTGAAATCTAAATACGATTGTGGGAGGATGGTGAAATCTTGGTGAAAAGAAACAATGATGACATTCTTGGGTAAGTTTTATCAGGGGAGGACCTGGTAATATCCTGGGCAGTGTGTGTGTGTGGGGGTGGGGGGTGGAGGGGGTTTGGTTAGCACGGGCCCAGGGTCATGGGACTAGGAGGGTGTGATCACATCACTTCTGTCTTCTTCCAGTTTCATTTTTACTCTCAGGGAGAATGATGTCACAGTTTGCTGATTATAATCTGCTTTGTAGATAAGTAAAAAAAAAAAGTTTAAGGGGATTTCCAGGATGAGTACAAGAATATAAAAAAAAGTTTATAGCCTGCCATTACATTAAAACCATGTGATTTGAAGAGTTATATTAGGTCTTGTGGGGTACTTCTCATATACAAAAGGTGTTGGGGGCATGTTCCAGTAGCTCTGAACTATGATTAAGAACAAGTCGGTTTGAGATGCGTAAGGCCATGAGTTTCCTGGGTTACTTGCCTATTTTATAAACTTTTACACCACAATTTTAACTATGTTCTACATTAAAGATTTTTGTTTTTAAATAATTATTCACCAATGGATCTGTTGCTGGATACCTTTCCTTCTTTGATACAGGTGTTCCCCGCACACTACAGGTGTTGGGGGGAGGGTGTTCCCCGTATACTACAGGTGTTGGGGGGAGGGTGTTCCCCGTATACTACAGGTGTTGGGGGGAGGGTGTTCCCCGTATACTACAGGTGTTGGGGGGAGGGTGTTCCCCGTATACTACAGGTGTTGGGGGGGAGGGTGCTCCCCGTATACTACAGGTGTTGGGGGGGAGGGTGCTCCCCGTATACTACAGGTGTTGGGGGGGAGGGTGCTCCCCGTATACTACAGGTGTTGGGGGGGGAGGGTGTTCCCCGTATACTACAGGTGTTGGGGGGGAGGGTGTTCCCCGTATACTACAGGTGTTGGGGGGGAGGGTGTTCCCCGTATACTACAGGTGTTGGGGGGGAGGGTGCTCCCCATATACTTCAGGTGTTGGGGGGGAGGGTGTTCCCCATATACTACAGGTGTTGGGGGGGAGGGTGTTCCCCGTATACTACAGGTGTTGGGGGGGAGGGTGTTCCCCGTATACTACAGGTGTTGGGGGGGGGTGCTCCCCATATACTACAGGTGTTGGGGGGGGGGGTGCTCCCCATATACTACAGGTGTTGGGGGGGGAGGGTGTTCCCCGTATACTACAGGTGTTGGGGGGAGGGTGTTCCCCGTATACTACAGGTGTTGGGGGGGAGGGTGCTCCCCATATACTACAGGTGTTGGGGGGGGGTGTTCCCCATATACTACAGGTGTTGGGGGGGGAGGGTGCTCCCCGTATACTACAGGTGTTGGGGGGGGAGGGTGCTCCCCGTATACTACAGGTGTTGGGGGGGGGGGTGCTCCCCATATACTACAGGTGTTGGGGGGGGGAGGGTGTTCCCCATATACTACAGGTGTTGGGGGGAGGGTGTTCCCCATATACTACAGGTGTTGGGGGAGGGTGTTCCCCGTATACTACAGGTGTTGGGGGGGGGGGAGGGTGCTCCCCATATATTACAGGTGTTGGGGGGGGGAGGGTGTTCCCCGTATACTGCAGGTGTTGGGGGGGGGGGGAGGCTGTTCCCCATATACTACAGGTGTTGGGGGAAGGGTGTTCCCCATATACTACAGGTGTTGGGGGGGGGATGGTGTTCCCCATATACTACAGGTGCTGGGGGGAGGGTGTTCCCCATATACTACAGGTGTTGGGGGGGGAGGGTGCTCCCCATATATTACAAATGTTGGGGGGGGGGGTGTTCCCCGTATACTACAGGTGTTGGGGGGGGGGGGGGAGGTTGTTCCCCATATACTACAGGTGTTGGGGGGAGGGTGTTCCCCGCATACTACAAGTGTTGGGGGGAGGGTGTTCCCCATATACTACAGGTGTTGGGGGGAGGGTGTTCCCCGCATACTACAAGTGTTGGGGGGAGGGTGTTCCCCATATACTACAGGTGTTGGGGGGAGGGTGTTCCCCATATACTACAGGTGTTAGGGGGGGGGGGGGGAGGGTGTTCCCCGTATGCTACAGTTGTGTTCTGGTAAAATAATCGGTGCCATTCTAAACTAACAACTCGTCCTACAAAGAGTTGATGAAAAAAATAATTCTTTGAAAAGAATGCAAAAAAAGAAAAGCAGCTCGGCCCCCAAGGGGTGAAAGTCCATAAGATGCTTTATTTTAGACCACATTCATGAAAACTGGTTTTATTTTTTTTTTAAAAAAACCTTCTTATGTTACCACAACAACCAATCACAGCAAAGGTTTCAGGTTACCGCGACTGTGTACAAAATGAAAGCTGGGCTGTGATTGGTTGCAATGGGCAGCAGAGCTTTTCTTGATCAATGCGGCCTATGGTTTATACTGTGGCCTGCTCTTCAGCGGCCGGTGACTACACAGGACATGATGGCGTCACATGCGGCCTCGGAGAGTTTACACTGCATGTGACGGTCACACCAGGGGAAGGACGCAGGTTATTGGGGGCAGGAGTTTAGTTTTTATCCCCATTAAGATGAAACTACGTTATTGTTGCTTTATCCTTATAGACTGATGCTGGCGGAGCGGATATTTATTATCAGCAGCGATCTGACAGTAATGGTGCATGGAGTCATCTGCACTATATGAAGAGAAGTATGTGCCCCCTCCTCATATCACCTAAAGGTGAAGGGTCGAGGGACCTGGTGTTCGACAGCGGAGGGGGAAGAGGTACAGACGCTATACACCAGGGGCCATGGAACGGGATGCTACACTCTGGGGGTGGGTAATGAGGCAGGAGGTTATACACCGGGGGTGTAATGGGGCTGGAGGTTATACACCGGGGGTGTAATGGGGCTGGAGGTTTATACACCGGGGGTGTAATGGGGCTGGAGGTTTATACACCGGGGGTGTAATGGGGCAGGAGGTTATACACCGGAGGTGTAATGGAGCTGGAGGTTATACACCGGGGGTGTAATGGGGCTGGAGGTTATACACCGGGGGTGTAATGGGGCTGGAGGTTATACACCGGGGGTGTAATGGGGCTGGAGGTTATACACCGGGGGTGTAATGGGGCTGGAGGTTATACACCGGGGGTGTAATGGGGCTGGAGGTTTATACACCGGGGGTGTAATGGGGCTGGAGGTTTATACATCGGGGGTGTAATGAGGCAGGAGGTTATACACCGGGGGTGTAATGGGGCTGGAGGTTATACACCGGGGGTGTAATGGGGCTGGAGGTTATACACCGGGGGTGTAATGGGGCTGGAGGTTATACACCGGGGGTGTAATGGGGCTGGAGGTTTATACACCGGGGGTGTAATGGGGCAGGAGGTTATACACCGGGGGTGTAATGGAGCTGGAGGTTATACACCGGGGGTGTAATGGGGCTGGAGGTTATACACCGGGGGTGTAATGGAGCAGAAGGTTATACACCGGGGGTGTAATGGGGCAGGAGGTTATACACCAGAAAGGGGCCAGATGTGATTGGCTGGAGGCCATGGTACTGGATGTTATACACCAGGGTCAAGGGGCCAGAGGTTATACACTGGGGTTACGAGGAGGCGGAGGTAATACTCTGCGGGGATGAGGGGCCAAATGTTATACACTGGGGGTAATAGGGAGAGAGGTTAACCTGAAGGGTGAGGGACAAGATGTTACACACCGGAGGGGGAACATCGAGGGACCAGATGTTATACACCAGGGGCCATGGGACTGGATGTTATATGCCGGGAGGGAGGGGTGCCAGATGTTCTACACCAGGGGAGGGTAATGGGTCAGGAAGTTATACGCCAGAGGGGGCGAGGGGCCAGATGTTATACACCGGAGGGGGCAAGGGGCCAGATGTTATACACCGGAGGGGGCAAGGAGCCAGATGTTATACAACGGAGGGGGCAAGGGGCCAGATGTTATACACCGGAGGGGGCAAGGGGCCAGATGTTATACACCGGAGGGGGCGAGGAGCCAGATGTTATACACCGGAGGGGGCGAGGGGCCAGAAGATTTTTTTTTTTTCATTTATCCAGATGCTTCACCGGAAACGGAGCTCAGATTCTTCACTTCGCCTTACGCGGGGTCCATCCTGGATGAAAGGGAACAAAACAAAGGCATTTTGCCTGACCTTCCCTTGATGATACAGCTGATGACCCCCACAAGTAACAAGTAAGATGAGCAACAGTACACCTATCGGCCATCAGTCCCATTCATTGCCGAACTGTCCCATGAACCAAAATGGAATAGTGGAGGAATTTATGGTTGCCTTACATTAGTCTAGGTTAGTGGAGAAGCTAATGCTCATTTTATGAGTGGTATAAATTAGTGAAAGGTTTAATAACTGCTTCCTTGATGCTGAGAGTATTAGATCTGGTGGTCTAGGCTCACAGACCAGTTACATTCTGCTTTCCTGGTGGCCTAGACGCAAAGACCAGTTACATTCTTCTTCCCCGGTGGTCAAGGCTCAAAGATCAGTTACACTCTGCTTGCCCGGTGGTCTAGGCTCAAAGACCAGTTACATTCTGCTTCCCCGGTGGTCTAGGCTCAAAGACAAGTTACATTCTGCTTCCCCGGAGGTCTAGGCTCAAAGCCCAGTTACACTCTGCTTCCCGGTGGTCTAGGCTTAAAGACCAGTTACATTCTGCTTCCCCGGTGGTCTAGGCTCAAAGACCAGTTACATTCTGCTTCCCCGGTGGTCTAGGCTCAAAGACAAGTTACATTCTGCTTCCCCGGAGGTCTAGGCTCAAAGCCCAGTTACACTCTGCTTCCCGGTGGTCTAGGCTTAAAGACCAGTTACATTCTGCTTCCCCGGTGGTCTAGGCTCAAAGACCAGTTACATTCTGCTTCCCCGGTGGTCTAGGCTCAAAGACAAGTTACATTCTGCTTCCCCGGAGGTCTAGGCTCAAAGCCCAGTTACACTCTGCTTCCCGGTGGTCTAGGCTTAAAGACCAGTTACATTCTGCTTCCCCGGTGGTCTAGGCTCAAAGACAAGTTACATTCTGCTCCCCTAGTGGTCTAGGCTCAAAGACCAGTTACATTCTGCTTCCCTTGTGGTCTAGGCTCAAAGACCAGTTACACTCTGCTTCCCCGGAGGTCTAGGCTCAAAGACCAGTTATACTCTGCTTCCCCGGAGGTCTAGGCTCAAAGACAAGTTACATTCTGCTTCCATGGTGGTCTAGGCTCAAAGACAAGTTACATTCTGCTTCCCTGGTGGTCTAGGCTCAAAGACAAGTTACATTCTGCTCCCCTGGTGGTCTAGGCTCAAAGACCAGTTACATTCTGCTTTCCTGCTTCCTTGATGCTGAGAGTATTAGATCTGGTGGTCTAGGCTCACAGACCAGTTACTTTCTGCTTTCCTGGTGGCCTAGACGCAAAGACCAGTTACATTCCGCTGTCCTGATGGTGTATGCTCAAAGTCCAGTTACATTCTTCTTCCCTGGTGGTCTAGGCTCAAAGACCAGTTACATTCTGCTCCCATTGTGGTCTAGGCTCAAAGACCAGTTACACTCTGCTCCCCTGGTGGTCTCGGCTCAAAGACCAGTTACATTCTGCTTTCCTGGTGGTCTAGGCTCAAAGACCAGTTACATTCCGCTGTCCTGATGGTCTAGGCTTCATGTCCAGTTACATTCTGCTTTCCTGGTGGTCTAGGCTCTAAGTCCAGTTTCATTCTGCTTTCCTGGTTGTCTAGATTCAAAGACCAGTTATATTCCGCTTCCCTGGTTGTCTAGGGCAGAAACTTGTTTGCAAAAAATGCTTCACTGAAATCTAAATACGATTGTGGGAGGATGGTGAAATCTTGGTGAAAAGAAACAATGATGACATTCTTGGGTAAGTTTTATCAGGGGAGGACCTGGTAATATCCTGGGCAGTGTGTGTGTGTGGGGGTGGGGGTTGGAGGGGGTTTGGTTAGCACGGGCCCAGGGTCATGGGACTAGGAGGGTGTGATCACATCACTTCTGTCTTCTTCCAGTTTCATTTTTACTCTCAGGGAGAATGATGTCACAGTTTGCTGATTATAATCTGCTTTGTAGATAAGTAAAAAAAAAAAAGTTTAAGGGGATTTCCAGGATGAGTACAAGAATATAAAAAAAAGTTTATAGCCTGCCATTACATTAAAACCATGTGATTTGAAGAGTTATATTAGGTCTTGTGGGGTACTTCTCATATACAAAAGGTGTTGGGGGCATGTTCCAGTAGCTCTGAACTATGATTAAGAACAAGTCGGTTTGAGATGCGTAAGGCCATGAGTTTCCTGGGTTACTTGCCTATTTTATAAACTTTTACACCACAATTTTAACTATGTTCTACATTAAAGATTTTTGTTTTTAAATAATTATTCACCAATGGATCTGTTGCTGGATACCTTTCCTTCTTTGATACAGGTGTTCCCCGCACACTACAGGTGTTGGGGGGAGGGTGTTCCCCGTATACTACAGGTGTTGGGGGGGAGGGTGCTCCCCGTATACTACAGGTGTTGGGGGGGGAGGGTGTTCCCCGTATACTATAGGTGTTGGGGGGGAGGGTGTTCCCCGTATACTACAGGTGTTGGGGGGGAGGGTGTTCCCCGTATACTACAGGTGTTGGGGGGGAGGGTGCTCCCCATATACTACAGGTGTTGGGGGGGAGGGTGTTCCCCGTATACTACAGGTGTTGGGGGGGAGGGTGTTCCCCGTATACTACAGGTGTTGGGGGGGAGGGTGCTCCCCATATACTACAGGTGTTGGGGGGGGGGTGTTCCCCATATACTACAGGTGTTGGGGGGGAGGGTGCTCCCCGCATACTACAGGTGTTGGGGGGGGAGGGTGCTCCCCATATACTACAGGTGTTGGGGGGGGGAGGGTGTTCCCCATATACTACAGGTGTTGGGGGGAGGGTGTTCCCCGTATACTACAGGTGTTGGGGGGGAGGGTGTTCCCCATATACTACAGGTGTTGGGGGGAGGGTGTTCCCCATATACTACAGGTGTTGGGGGGAGGGTGTTCCCCATATACTACAGGTGTTGGGGGGAGGGTGTTCCCCGTATACTACAGGTGTTGGGGGGGAGGGTGCTCCCCACATACTACAGGTGTTGGGGGGGGGGGGTGTTCCCCATATACTACAGGTGTTGGGGGGGGAGGGTGCTCCCCGTATACTACAGGTGTTGGGGGGGAGGGTGTTCCCCATATACTACAGGTGTTGGGGGGGGGGGGGGGGGGGGGAGTTCCCCATATACTACAGGTGTTGGGGGGGGAGGGTGCTCCCCGTATACTACAGGTGTTGGGGGGGGAGGGTGCTCCCCGTATACTACAGGTGTTGGGGGGGGGGGGGTGCTCCCCATATACTACAGGTGTTGGGGGGGGGAGGGTGTTCCCCATATACTACAGGTGTTGGGGGGAGGGTGTTCCCCATATACTACAGGTGTTGGGGGAGGGTGTTCCCCGTATACTACAGGTGTTGGGGGGGGGGGTGTTCCCCATATACTACAGGTGTTGGGGGGGGAGGGTGCTCCCCATATACTACAGGTGTTGGGGGGAGGGTGTTCCCCGCATACTACAAGTGTTGGGGGGAGGGTGTTCCCCATATACTACAGGTGTTGGGGGGAGGGTGTTCCCCATATACTACAGGTGTTGGGGGGGGGGGGGGGGGAGGGTGTTCCCCGTATGCTACAGTTGTGTTCTGGTAAAATAATCGGTGCCATTCTAAACTAACAACTCGTCCTACAAAGAGTTGATGAAAAAAATAATTCTTTGAAAAGAATGCAAAAAAAGAAAAGCAGCTCGGCCCCCAAGGGGTGAAAGTCCATAAGATGCTTTATTTTAGACCACATTCATGAAAACTGGTTTTATTTTTTTTTTTTAAAAAACCTTCTTATGTTACCACAACAACCAATCACAGCAAAGGTTTCAGGTTACCGCGACTGTGTACAAAATGAAAGCTGGGCTGTGATTGGTTGCTATGGGCAGCAGAGCTTTTCTTGATCAATGCGGCCTATGGTTTATACTGTGGCCTGCTCTTCAGCGGCCGGTGACTACACAGGACATGATGGCGTCACATGCGGCCTCGGAGAGTTTACACTGCATGTGACGGTCACACCAGGGGAAGGACGCAGGTTATTGGGGGCAGGAGTTTAGTTTTTATCCCCATTAAGATGAAACTACGTTATTGTTGCTTTATCCTTATAGACTGATGCTGGCGGAGCGGATATTTATTATCAGCAGCGATCTGACAGTAATGGTGCATGGAGTCATCTGCACTATATGAAGAGAAGTATGTGCCCCCTCCTCATATCACCTAAAGGTGAAGGGTCGAGGGACCTGGTGTTCGACAGCGGAGGGGGAAGAGGTACAGACGCTATACACCAGGGGCCATGGAACGGGATGCTACACTCTGGGGGTGGGTAATGAGGCAGGAGGTTATACACCGGGGGTGTAATGGGGCTGGAGGTTATACACCGGGGGTGTAATGGGGCTGGAGGTTATACACCGGGGGTGTAATGGGGCTGGAGGTTATACACCGGGGGTGTAATGGGGCAGGAGGTTATACACCGGGGGTGTAATGGGGCTGGAGGTTATACACCGGGGGTGTAATGGGGCTGGAGGTTATACACCGGGGGTGTAATGGGGCTGGAGGTTATACACCGGGGGTGTAATGGGGCTGGAGGTTTATACACCGGGGGTGTAATGGGGCAGGAGGTTATACACCGGGGGTGTAATGGAGCTGGAGGTTATACACCGGGGGTGTAATGGGGCTGGAGGTTATACACCGGGGGTGTAATGGAGCAGAAGGTTATACACCGGGGGTGTAATGGGACAGGAGGTTATACACCAGAAAGGGGCCAGATGTGATTGGCTGGAGGCCATGGTACTGGATGTTATACACCAGGGTCAAGGGGCCAGAGGTTATACACTGGGGTTACGAGGAGGCGGAGGTAATACTCTGCGGGGATGAGGGGCCAAATGTTATACACTGGGGGTAATAGGGAGAGAGGTTAACCTGAAGGGTGAGGGACAAGATGTTACACACCGGAGGGGGAACATCGAGGGACCAGATGTTATACACCAGGGGCCATGGGACTGGATGTTATATGCCGGGAGGGAGGGGTGCCAGATGTTCTACACCAGGGGAGGGTAATGGGTCAGGAAGTTATACGCCAGAGGGGGCGAGGGGCCAGATGTTATACACCGGAGGGGGCAAGGGGCCAGATGTTATACACCGGAGGGGGCAAGGAGCCAGATGTTATACACCGGAGGGGGCAAGGGGCCAGATGTTATACACCGGAGGGGGCGAGGAGCCAGATGTTATACACCGGAGGGGGCGAGGGGCCAGATGTTATACACCGGAGGGGGCAAGGGGCCAGATGTTATACAACGGAGGGGCCAGATGTTATACACCGGAGGGGGCAAGGGGCCAGATGTTATACACCGGAGGGGCCAGATGTTATACACCGGAGGGGGCAAGATGTTATACACCGGAGGGGGCAAGATGTTATACACCGGAGGGGGCAAGATGTTATACACCAGAGGGGGCGAGGGGCCAGATATTTTACACCGGAGGCAAGGGGCCAGATGTTATACACCGGAGGGGGCAAGGGGCCAGATGTTATACACCGGAGGGGGCCAGATGTTATACACCGGAGGGGGCGAGGGGCCAGATGTTATACACCGGAGGGGGCGAGGGGCCAGATGTTATACACCGGAGGGGCGAGAGGCCAGATGTTATAGGCCAGGGACCATGGGACAAAGCAGATAGGGAAGGGGGCTGGCTTACCTATTGAAATCTCCACCCAAGCTGGAACTCTGCTGATATGTGATCACTGTAATAAGTCCACATAACACTTATATACATGTGTAAAGTTTTGTTTTGAATGTTTGGCCTAATGGATGGACAAAGGGGATGAGTAGGGAGCGATGAGCTCTTTTTGGGCGGACTGGATTATGTGTTGGGGTTGTGCCTCTTCCTTTTAGCTTTTCAAACCACTTGAACTTGATGGACACTTGTGCTGTTTGACCTCATTGAGATGTTCAGTAATGGTCGCTTGTATGCCACATGTATAGGATGGAGTAATCCCACTGCGCCATCTAGTGTACAGGAAGGGAACAGCAGCAGATAATCCCAAAAACGTAAATTAGTCCTTACGTGTACAGGTAATTAGGTCTCTGTGATACATGGAGCCACAAGAGGTCATCCTTGGGGTGCACGGGTCTTACTCTACCTCTGGGGTGATAATCGTGGCGTGTTTATCTTCATGATGCAGTTTAAAGTATGGAGAATATCGGGAAGCAAAGCACCAAAACATAGTCCGCCTGCACACGTGATAAATGAAAATACATGGAAGCCACAGGTAAAGTTTAGAAACATACTGACATTTTATTAGAAAATGTACAAAATGTGAAGATCCAGTAGTTCAAAGATTGATTTTAGACACGCAAGACAGCTGGGAGGCGGGGCACAGGGCAGGAGGCGGGGCACAAGGCAGTACATACATTGCAAGATTCCGCATGCAAAAAGCTGACTGACCAGACCACAGGGGAGGTCTTTAAAAAGAAAGCATGGGGTAATGACAAAACACTTAGGGGGTCTACTTGTACATGTCCCTCTCTGAAATTATTCATGCTCTTGTAGCACTTACCTATGAAGTGCACTCTGGGGAGGAGGAGCTTCACGCCACTGGTCAGTGATTGGCTGAAAAGACTCCTCCCTTTTAGTTCCCTCCTCAGCGGTCAGACATGACAGGTAGCGCCCCTTGTGACATCAGAATTACCAGAGTAGAGCACTGAAGGCGAGGAGTGCATAGATGTGGTCACAGTTGTAGTTTTGCTGTCATCCTATACAGTGAGATACCCGGGGTTCAGCGTCGCCAGGATCCGATCAGTGTGGGATTTTCACATCCTCTTTAGGTCTTGATACGTTATTACCAGACTGGATTATCCGGTGCCGGATTACGGGGATTCCTCTGTATATGTTCTCAGTTCACGGAGCATAACCAGAAAACATGGCGCTAAGTTCATCATTCTGTGGGGCGCGGACAATACAGCGTCACATGTGGCTGCCACCAATCACTCATCTTTTCAGTGCAGGACAGGGGACCAGCCAGGAGGACAGGGGACCAGCCAGGAGGACAGGGGACCAGCCAGGAGGACAGGGGACCAGCCAGGAGGACAGGGGACCAGCCAGGAGGACAGGGGACCAGCCAGGAGGACAGGGGACCAGCCAGGAGGACAGGGGACCAGCCAGGAGGACAGGGGACCAGCCAGGAGGACAGGGGACCAGCCAGGAGGACAGGGGACCAGCCAGGAGGACAGGGGGCCAGCCAGGAGGACAGGGGGCCAGCCAGGAGGACAGGGGGCCAGCCAGGAGGACAGGGGGCCAGCCAGGAGGACAGGGCGCCAGCCAGGAGGACAGGGGACCAGCCAGGAGGACAGGGGACCAGCCAGGAGGACAGGGGGCCAGCCAGGAGGACAGGGCGCCAGCCAGGAGGACAGGGCGCCAGCCAGGAGGACAGGGCGCCAGCCAGGAGGACAGGGCGCCAGCCAGGAGGACAGGGCGCCAGCCAGGAGGACAGGGGGCCAGCCAGGAGGACAGGGCGCCAGCCAGGAGGACAGGGGGCCAGCCAGGAGGACAGGGCGCCAGCCAGGAGGACAGGGCGCCAGCCAGGAGGACAGGGGGCCAGCCAGGAGGACAGGGGACCAGCCAGGAGGACAGGGGGCCAGCCAGGAGGACAGGGCGCCAGCCAGGAGGACAGGGCGCCAGCCAGGAGGACAGGGCGCCAGCCAGGAGGACAGGGCGCCAGCCAGGAGGACAGGGGGCCAGCCAGGAGGACAGGGGGCCAGCCAGGAGGACAGGGCGCCAGCCAGGAGGACAGGGCGCCAGCCAGGAGGACAGGGGGCCAGCCAGGAGGACAGGGGACCAGCCAGGAGGACAGGGGACCAGCCAGGAGGACAGGGGACCAGCCAGGAGGACAGGGGACCAGCCAGGAGGACAGGGGACCAGCCAGGAGGACAGGGGACCAGCCAGGAGGACAGGGGACCAGCCAGGAGGACAGGGGACCAGCCAGGAGGACAGGGGACCAGCCAGGAGGACAGGGGACCAGCCAGGAGGACAGGGGACCAGCCAGGAGGACAGGGGGCCAGCCAGGAGGACAGGGGGCCAGCCAGGAGGACAGGGGGCCAGCCAGGAGGACAGGGGGCCAGCCAGGAGGACAGGGGACCAGCCAGGAGGACAGGGGACCAGCCAGGAGGACAGGGGACCAGCCAGGAGGACAGGGGACCAGCCAGGAGGACAGGGGACCAGCCAGGAGGACAGGGGACCAGCCAGGAGGACAGGGGACCAGCCAGGAGGACAGGGGACCAGCCAGGAGGACAGGGGGCCAGCCAGGAGGACAGGGGGCCAGCCAGGAGGACAGGGGGCCAGCCAGGAGGACACACCCTGTAATTCAATAAATCACTAATGCCCTAATGCCACAGATAGAGACAGGAAGTGCCCTCCTGTCCAACCGACACCTTGTAAAAAGGAGAGGGACCGATCTGCCAAACCGATACCTTGTAAAAGGGGAGGGGCCAATGTGCCAAACTGACACATTGTAAAAAGGGGACGGGCCGATGTGCCAAACCGATACCTTGTAAAAAGGGAAGGGGCCGATGTACCCAACCAACACCTTGTAAAAAGAGTAGAGGACTATCACTTTGTGACTGCTACCTTGTCAAAAGGGGAAGGACCCATTGGTCCATGACTCACATTGTAAAAAGAGGAGTGGCCTATTGTTACATGACTGTCAAAAAAGTGACCAATATGCCCAACTGACACCTTGTCAAAAGGGGAGTGGCCCATTGGTCCATGCCTATCACAAAAAAGGGGAGGGGTCTATTGGTGTGTGGCTCACCTTGTACACAGATGGGAGGGGCTGACTGCTACCTTGCAAAAACGGGAGGAGCCAATCTGCCCCTGACTGGCACTTTGGTGACATTTTATAAGAGTATTCCCTTCATCTAATGCGATCCCTACAGACCCAGAAAAAGAAGGGACAACACCCCCTTCGCCATTCCCCCCGCAAAACATCCCCTAACTGTACGTGAGCCCCCTAGCACCGTCTCTAACCAGCTGCGAGCTTCTGCTCCCATAAACCAACCAAAAAGCAATCGTGCGCCCTGTATAGCGCCACCAAATACCCTAGAAAAATTGGGCGACTAAGGGGATTATAACCAGATGGGTTAGAGAAAATAGATTTAAAGGGGTTGCCCTTGAAGAAGTCCTAAGTTTTTTCTGGATGGAAGGCCTCATTCACACATCAGTATTTGTCTGCCAAAATCGGGAGTGTTTCCAAAACACAGAACCGCTGTCAATCTTACACTTAGTTTTCTCAGTAAGTGCCGCTCCTGGCTTTGATGTGTGAATGAGGCTTTACCGTGACATGGAGACATTACGAGGTACAGATAGCGACGCTGGACTGACTGTTCACCGCGGATATCCTGAGGCACTGCGGATATCGTCATTCTTGTATCACAGTGAACAAAGGATGCAGATAAGTATAAAAATAATAAACCGTGAGTGTAATACATTCATTATGGCGCCAACACGGAGTGACGGTGCGCTCGCTCCATCACCGGCGCACATGGGCGCTCTGCTCCAAGGGTGACTGACCTGAGGCTGTCCTGCTAGAAGTTACGAGGGGAGAGCGCCACAGTGTACATTGCATGCTTACACCACCACCTTAAGGGTACCTTACAGGCATTACTTTAAACCTTTAACAATGGGCTGGACTCCCACCCATCCTCCTATATCATTCCTATAGGAGCCAGCACTGAGAGGTAGAGATGGGGAGAAGGAGCCCAGAAGTAACAGTCAGTGAGTCGGCGGCGCGGCCTGTAGTGCAAAACATTAGGTAGATAAGGCTTTGGCCGTATGTTGGGACGTCGACCATGTTGTCAGGTTGTGCTCAGCAACTCCAGCAATGCCCCGACTGCTCCGAAGTAACCCTGAAATGAGAGACAAGGGTCAGTCACAAGCGGGTTATGCTTCAACTTTTGGGAAGGATGGGCGACTAACGATACGGCCTGTCACATCTCACATGACTTTTAGAATGGACGCCTTAACCAGAGAGTCTATACCAGCCTCACTACAGGGGAGCTCTCCGTTATGGCGGTAATACAGCACTAGATAGGTTAGAAAGTTGTCAAAAACAGCTGCAAATAAAATCAATCGCTGGAGCTCTGATGGGTCCCTCCAGCGGTAAGAATGTGACCAGTGCCGGCCAATCAATGGCTTTAGCAGTCATGTGCTGCCGAGCACAGACAAGCAGAGTGAGCAGCAGTCACATGATGACAAAAACAAAGATCGAAAAGTGCTAGAACCCCGTCCATATGGGTGAGAGTGTATGAGCGGGCTCAGGAGCTGTGCCCGCTGCCCACAACATACACAGTAGATGTCGCACCTGACTAACAACAGTGACCAGGGTTGCTGTTTAACCAGATGCCACTGTCAATTTCAGCTACATTTCAATGGGTGTAATCGTGTAGACAATGGGTTACCATGGCAGCCAGAGGCCTACTGATGGTACCCATGGCGGTCACCTTTGTATGCCAAGCCTATGGAGAGGACATTGATAAATTCTCCTATATAATGTAATCATATATTGCATCTAAAAAATTTAAAATAAATACAAGTTTGGATCCCACCCTTTTCCCAATTGAAAAGTAAAACTTATTTGGCTTCAAAATATAAAATTAATTAATCCATGTGATCAATCACTTAAAGGGATCCCAACAGCTTACATCTGATCCTCCAAGCGTCAGGGCTGACTCTCTGAGCACGCGCAGTGCACCGAAAAATGTCCACACAAAGTTAAGATTTTTTTTAATTTAAACATTTACAAAAAAAAAAAAAGGTTAAGGGTCCTAAAAAGTTACCTCGTGCTCCAGGAAAAGGGCTTTGAGCTGCCCCTTTGACCAGTAGTCCAGCGCGTAGGCCAAGAGCTTGATGGAAATGGTGTTAATCCTGAGAAAGTTGCCAACAAACACCACGCGGCTGATGTTCTGGTGGAGGCAGAAGAGACTTTTCAGACATCTAGATGGATACGGACCATGAAAATAAAGGTCACGGCGATCTTATGGTCGAGAAGCGCAGAGTCCGCTATAATAGAGGAAGCTGTCATACTGGCGTCTGGCCACCAGAGGGAGCGTCTCCGGGACGGGGCGTGAAGACTTCTGCTCTCTCATAGCCCTGTACAATGCTGCTTGACTTAGAAGCTACAAGGCAGCACTGTAAAGAAGCTGAGAGCTCAGAGCTGGCAGTACATCGGGAAACACGGCCATGCAGGTCCGATCACTGCGCTATGCTGGGAATGCGTCGGGTCATCAGACGTAGCCCGACACGCTCTGTCCGCGGGGTTTACCTCGTTCACTGCGCACATCCTCGCCAAGGAGCCAATGTTATTGGTGATGGTGATGAGGGTGGCCCGCGCAAGGTCTTCTTTGCTCACCAGATCCCTCCTCTCCTTGCTCATCATATTCCCAAAGCTGGAGATGGAAGAGAAGTTTAAGAGGGGACACGGGATCCGCCAGAGATCACCACCTCCTCTACAGGGGGGAAAGAAGGATTTGATACGCTGCCGATTTTGCAAATTATCCCACCTACAAAGAATGGAGAGATCTGTAATTTTTATCGTAGGTACACTGTGAGACACAGAATCTAACAATAAATCCAGAAAATTACATTGTATGATTTTTACATAATTAATTTGCATTTTATTGCATGAAATAAGTATTTGTGATCACCGACGAACCGGCAAGAATTCTGGCTCTCACGGACCCGTTAGTGTTTCTGTAAGAAGCCTCCTACTCTGCACTCTCTCGTTACCTGTATAAAAGACACCTGTCCACACACAACCACACTCCAACCTCTCCTCCATGGCCAAGACCAAAGAGCTGACTAAGGACACCAGGGACAAAATTGTAGACCTGAACAAGGCTGGGATGGACTGCACCACAATAGGCAAGTAGCTTGGTGAGAAGGCAGCAACTGCTGGCACAACTATTAGAAAAAGGAAGAAACACAAGATGACTGTCAATCTTCCTCGGTCTGGGGTTCCATGCAAGTTCTCGCCTCGTGGGGAAAGGATGATTCTGAGAAAGGTCAGGACCTGGTCAATGACCTGAAGACAGCTGGGACCACAGACTCACACATTACCATTAGTAACACACTACAGTCATGGATTAAAATCCTGCAGGGCACGCAAGAACACCCGGATCATGCCAGAACATGTCCAGGCCCATTTGAAGTTCACGAATTACAATCTGGATGATCCAGAGATGTCGCACCCAGGTGTTAATATGTACATTCCTGGGACAAGTAGAATTCTGTCTCCAATCTCACCAAGGGGTCCTGCTAGAAGCCGAGAAGAAAGGGAACATTTGACACCTCCTAGCTCTTGGAAGAGAGATGTTAATTACGGCCTGATAGTATCTCTGTGAGAACGTTTACACAAAGGATCTCAAGAGAAAAAGCGGCCGTGGTAAAATCAAAAAACAAGCAGTTATGATATTAACCTGAGGGGCTGGTCTAGAAATCTGACCTGCAGACCAAAGCTATCAATTAGACCTGTATTCAGGGAATCCTGTTCACATGTGAGGGCAGCCTGAGAGGCTGATGTGTTCCACCAACTCCATTCACCCCCTTCCCCCCCCCCCTCAGGGAGCAGAAAGCAAACTACCAGTTAGATAATTTCTGTATGTTTTCTCCTATTTTGATACTGTTTTGCATAAATTGTCTTTTTATTATCATCTTTTATACCTTTTCTTACTGTAAGCACTGAACCTTTTGTTATTAAAGTATAAAACTTTAACAAGTTGAACCTTGAATGTTCTAAAAGAATCCATAGCCTAAGGTGTGTGAGCCTTATGAGTGGTAGACATTAGTAGTAATAATTTTCCGGGACTCATCGCCCGTGTATTCGGTGAGTGGTGGCAGCGTGTATGAGCGGGTGTGTGATTTATGCTCCCATTGCAGCATAGGACAGAGGTTGAATGCTGGACTGAGAGTGGGAAGATGGGTTGTGCCTGCAAGGGTTAATCTAAGTCACTTGCTGAGAGCGGACACATGACGAAATAGTGACTCCACGGAGTAGGGATCTGTAATATGAGGCATGGGAGAAGATCACGTGGTCAGATAAGACCAAAATAGAACTTTTTGGCCTAATTTCCACTTGCCCTGTTTGGAGGAAGAAGAAAAATGAGAACAACCCTAAGAACACCATCCCAACAGTGAAGCATGGCGGGGAACAATCACACTTTAAGGTTGCTCTTCTGCAAAGGGGAGAGGACAACTGAATTGTACTGAAGGGAGGATGGATGGGGTCATACATCGCAAGATTTTGGCCAACAACCTCCTTCCCTAAGTAAGAGTATTGAAGACGGGTTGTGGCTGGTTCTTACAGTATGACAATAACCCGAAAAACACAGAAAGGGCAACTAAGGAGTGGCTCTGTAAGAAACATTTCAAGGTCCTGAAGTGGCCTAGCCAGTCTCCAGACCTAAACCCTATAGAAAATCTATGGAGGGAGCTGAAACTTAATGTTGCCCATGAACAGCCCCGAAACCTGAAAGATCTGGAGATCATCTGTATGGAGGAGGGGGCCAAAATCCCTGCTGCAGCGTGGGCAAACTTGGTCAAGAACTACAGGAAACGTCTGACCTCTGTAATTCCAAATAAAAGGTTTCTGTACCAAATATTAAAGTTTTGTTTTTCTACTGTATCAAATACTAATTTCATGCAATAAAATGCAAATTATGTAAAAATCATACAATGATTTTCTGTTTTTTATTTTTAGATTCTGTCTCTCAGAGGTGAAGTGAACCTATGATAAAAGTTACAGTCCTCTACATTCTTTGTAGGTGGGAAAACGTACAAATTTGGCAGTATATCAAATACTTATTTTCCAAACTGTGTATATATACCGTACATATAGACGAGGCAATCAGACAGCAGCTTTTATTTCCAAATATGCCAGACACATAAAAGCTGTAATGTGACTGGCAGCTGCAAGCCCCGCCCCCTTACCATTAGCAGTGGCTGGCTGTGATGTTAGCTGTAATGTGACAGGCTGCTGCAAGCCCCACCCCTTCCCGTTAGCAGTGACTGGCTGTGATGTCAGCTGTAATGACTGGCAGCTGCAAGCCCCGCCCCCTTCCCGTTAGCAGTGGTTGGTGTGATGTCGGCCTTACCTGGAGGCCACTGCGTAGCCCGGTAGCCCAAATCTCTCGTAGTCTCCTCCGTAGATGTCCCGCACCAGCTTGTCCACTTTAGTGCTATCGCCCAGAGCGGCCATTTCTAGAGCCTCTTCGAAGGTGGAGCATCCGGTCAGAAGGCAGCACAAGCCAAAGAACGTTCCGCCCCCGAGACTGGGAGGAAGATGATACCCGACAATTAGTGTCCTCCAGCACATAGCAAAACAGAGGTTAATATTTGTTCAACTAAATACTATTAGAAATAGAGAGTTTTTACATTTTCTCCAGCTTCTCTGCCGTCTCTATCTCCTGGTCTCTCACAACAAACAAAGTGACAGCTCAGCCTATCAGCAGCTATGCTGTGACGAATCAGTGATTGGCTGCAGCGGTCAAGTCTATGTACATTTTGTCATCACTACAGCAAGCAATAAAGACAAGCGGGGCACCGGACAGCAATGGACTAGGAGCAGAGGGGCATACATAGTTTATAACCCATCCTGAGGTTATAAGAGGCCACTCTCACTGCTGTCCACCCTGTATATATAATCTAATAGTGGAGATACCAGGATGACTGAGGCAAGAAGAGACTGCTCACACTGCTGTCCACCCTGTCTATATAATCTAATAGTGGAGATACCAGGATTACTGAGGCAAGAAGAGACTGCTCACACTGCTGTCCACTCTGTCTATATAATCTAATAGTGGAGATACCAGGATGACTGAGGCAAGAAGAGGCTGCTCACACTGCTGTCCACCCTGTCTATATAATCTAATAGTGGAAATACCAGGGGTGCTGAGGCAAGAAGAGACTGCTCACACTGCTGTCCACCCTGTCTATATAATCTAATACTGGAGATACCAGGGGTGCTGAGGCAAGAAGAGACTGCTCACACTGCTGTCCACCCTGTCTATATAATCTAATAGTGGAGATACCAGGATGACTGAGGCAAGAAGAGGCTGCTCACACTGCTGTCCACATAATCTAATAGTGGAAATACCAGGGGTGCTGAGGCAAGAAGAGACTGCTCACACTGCTGTCCACCCTGTCTATATAATCTAATAGTGGAGATACCAGGATTACTGAGGCAAGAAGAGACTGCTCACACTGCTGTCCACCCTGTCTATATAATCTAATAGTGGAGATACCAGGATTACTGAGGCAAGAAGAGACTGCTCACACTGCTGTCCACCCTATCTATATAATCTAATAGTGGAGATACCAGGATTACTGAGGCAAGAGGCTGCTCACACTGCTGTCCACCCTGTATATATAATCTAATAGTGGAGATACCAGGATTACTGAGGCAAGAAGAGACTGCTCACACTGCTGTCCACCCTGTCTATATAATCTAATAGTGGAGATACCAGGATGACTGAGGCAAGAAGAGACTGCTCACACTGCTGTCCACCCTGTCTATATAATCTAATAGTGGAGATACCAGGATTACTGAGGCAAGAAGAGACTGCTCACACTGCTGTCCACCCTGTCTATATAATCTAATAGTGGAGATACCAGGATTACTGAGGCAAGAAGAGACTGCTCACACTGCTGTCCACCCTATCTATATAATCTAATAGTGGAGATACCAGGATTACTGAGGCAAGAAGAGACTGCTCACACTGCTGCCCACCCTATCTATATAATCTAATACTGGAGATAGCAGGGGTGTTGAGGTAAGAAGAGGCTGCTCACACTGCTGTCCACCCTGTCTATATAATCTAATAGTGGAGATACCAGGATTACTGAGGCAAGAAGAGACTGCTCACACTGCTGCCCACCCTATCTATATAATCTAATACTGGAGATAGCAGGGGTGTTGAGGTAAGAAGAGGCTGCTCACACTGCTGTCCACCCTATCTATATAATCTAATAGTGGAGATACCAGGATTACTGAGGCAAGAAGAGACTGCTCACACTGCTGCCCACCCTATCTATATAATCTAATACTGGAGATAGCAGGGGTGTTGAGGTAAGAAGAGACTGCTCACACTGCTGTCCACCCTATCTATATAATCTAATAGTGGAGATACCAGGATTACTGAGGCAAGAAGAGACTGCTCACACTGCTGCCCACCCTATCTATATAATCTAATACTGGAGATAGCAGGGGTGTTGAGGTAAGAAGAGGCTGCTCACACTGCTGTCCACCCTGTCTATATAATCTAATAGTGGAGATACCAGGATTACTGAGGCAAGAAGAGACTGCTCACACTGCTGTCCACCCTGTCTATATAATCTAATAGTGGAGATACCAGGATTACTGAGGCAAGAAGAGACTGCTCATACTGCTGTCCACCCTATCTATATAATCTAATAGTGGAGATACCAGGATTACTGAGGCAAGAAGAGACTGCTCACACTGCTGCCCACCCTATCTATATAATCTAATACTGGAGATAGCAGGGGTGTTGAGGTAAGAAGAGGCTGCTCACACTGCTGTCCACCCTGTCTATCTGATCTAATACTGGAGATACCAGGGGTGTTGAGGTAAGAAGAGGCTGCTCACACTGCTGTTCACCCTGTCTATCTGATCTAATACTGGAGATACCAGGGGTGTTGAGGTAAGAAGAGGCTGCTCACACTGCTGTACATCCTGTCTATCTGATGGAATACTAGATACCAGGGTGCTGAGGAAGAAGAGGCTGCTCACACTGCTGTCCACCCAGTCTTTGAAGCAAAAGATGTGATCTGAAGATGACCTATACTACTGTGCAAGTTTTAGGCATGAGCGGGAAAAAAAATGCTGGACAGCAAAGCTATGTTCACAAGTTGATTTTTTTTCTGCAGGCAAAACATGTCTTGGTTGTCATGAAGCTGCTTACAAAAAGCAGGTTTTGTTGCGTTTTTATTGTGAATGCTGATAAAGTTTAGTGACCCAATGAAACATGCTACTTCTATAGGTTTTGCACTTATCCCTTCCTTTCTATGTGTGAAAAAAAAACAGTAAAAAAATGCAGAAAGAAGTGACATACTGCAGTTAGCAAAAATGGAGCAGTTTTGCCATTCGGTTAGAATAAAAAAATAAGACAAAAACATGCATGAGACATCTGAAATTTCATAGCTTTTGCTGGTACTGTAAAATGCAATGTGTGAACATAGCCTAATAATGCTTTAAAAAAATCTTAATATTTGTTTAATAACAATTAAAAAAACAAAAAGTGAATGAAGATGAACATAAACCAAATGAATATTGGGTGTAACCGACCTGTGTGTTTAAAACAGCATCAAAAGTATCAGTTCTTTTAGGTACGGAACTCGGCAGGAGATTGTTCCAAAACTCCTGCAGGACCGGCCCCAGATCTTCTGTGTATGAGGCTTGTGCGGATCCTTCTGTGTCTTCATGTGATCCCAGACAGACA
Source organism: Ranitomeya imitator (assembly GCF_032444005.1). Lineage (NCBI taxonomy): Eukaryota > Metazoa > Chordata > Amphibia > Anura > Dendrobatidae > Ranitomeya > Ranitomeya imitator. The sequence continues at coordinate 1,236,669,679 of NC_091282.1, read as the reverse complement.
GGATGATGTGAGATCAGGGCTCTGTGGGGGCCGGATCATCACCTCCAGGACTCCGTTATTGACATTGGCTGGATATTTGGGGTTGTTCTGATGCAGTATGAATCTGGAACCAATCAGACGCCTCCTGATGGTATTATATGATGGATACGTATCTACCTGGATTTCACTATCAAATACCCAACTCCTGTGACTGAAATGCAGCCCCAAACTTGCAGGACCCTCCACCATGCTTCACTGTTCCTGAAGACCCTCATTATTGTACTGATCTTCAGCCCTTCAGCAAACAAACTGCATTCTGTCCCAGCCAAATATTTCACATTTTGACTCATCAGTCCAGACCCCCCCCCCCCCAGTTCCTATGTTTTTGTGCACTGTTGAGGCGATTACTGTAGCCCTGTTTCTATGTAGAAGGTCTGGCTTTTTGGTCACAATCACTTCATGCCGAAGTTCAACAGAAGATATATGTATCTTGGTCTCACTTGTTGTTGCAAGTTCTGAGTTGACGGCACTGCTGGACATCTGTCGATTATAAAGATGTGGTTCTCATGTGCTGCACTAAGTTTCCTTGGCCACTGTGTTGACATTCCTCAACTTTGCCCATCTCTTGGTGCGGCTTCAAAAGAAAGCAGAGAAACCATAAAAACCCAAGTCTACTTAGAACTTTTTGTCTGGGACAGACCTTGCTGATGCAGTATAACTACCTTGTGCCTTGTTGCTGTGCTCAGTCTTGCCACAATGTATGACCATGACATGAAAAAAGAGCAAGGTGTCCATGAAGAGATGATCCGGCTCCACAGACCTCAACATCATCCAGTCTATCTGGGATCACTTGAAGAGACAGCGGGATCTGCACAAGCGACATCCACAGAAGATCTGTGGTCAGATATCCAAGATGTTTGGAGCAACCTCCAAGATGTTTGGAGCAACCTCCAAGATGTTTGGAGCAACCTCCAAGATGTTTGGAGCAACCTCCAAGATGTTTGGAGCAACCTCCAAGATGTTTGGAGCAACCTCCAAGATGTTTGGAGCAACCTCCAAGATGTTTGGAGCAACCTCCAAGATGTTTGGAGCAACCTCCAAGATGTTTGGAGCAACCTCCAAGATGTTTGGAGCAGCCTCCAAGATGTTTGGAGCAACCTCCGGCAAGTAAAACTGTGTGTCATCTGACAAACTAGACCCGCTACTGGGGCTCCCTGTGCCTGGTGATGGGGGCCAAAGACTTACTGGGTTACACCATTACAAGGCCTTATGTGCTGTATACATGTGATTCACTGCTACATCCATCATATCATACTCCTATACACAAGCTGTTACGCACTTTATAGCAGTCTATACACTGTACATATTAATGTATACAGCCCACAGAAATGTTCAATTTAAGTAGCAAAAATCTATTTTTTTTATTACTAAAAGGCACCATATTTCTTCTTTTTCCTCCCCATAGAACTTGGTGATACAATTTGCTTCCACAAAAGCTCCCCAAAACACGCACCTTGTGCCTGACACCCGTTTGTAGTCGTTCTGGGAGTACACGGCCAGTATACTGACGCCAGACCCAATGTTAACCAGCAGCAGGGGGTAAGGGTTCTCCAGGGTGTAAGGGATTTTCTGACACTTCTCAGGGTCCTTTGGGTTTTCCAGGTAAAAACACTGAGATAATCCATTAAATCCGACAGACTCGATAAACAGGACGCCTTTAATGAGGCAATCAAGTTCATCCAACTTCCAGAGCTGAAGTCCCCCGACCTGGAAACAAGACACGGCCAACGAGGACATTATATAAGGTTTCTCTGTATGGAGCAGTATTATAGTAGTTATATTCTTGTACATAGGAGCAGTATTATAGTAGTTATATTCTTGTACATAGGAGCAGTATTATAGTAGTTATATTCTTGTACATAGGAGCAGTATTATAGTAGTTATATTCTTGTACATAGGGGCAGTATTATAGTAGCTATATTCCTTTACATAGGGGCTGTATTATAGTAGTTATATTCTTGTACATAGGGGCAGTATTATAGTAGTTATATTCTTGTACATAGGAGCAGTATTATAGTAGCTATATTCTTTTACATAGGGGCAGTATTATAGTAGTTATATTCTTTTACATAGGGGCAGTATTATAGTAGTTATATTCTTTTACATAGGGGCAGTATTATAGTAGTTATATTCTTTTACATAGGGGCAGTATTATAGTAGTTATATTCTTTTACATAGGGGCAGTATTATAGTAGTTATATTCTTGTACATAGGGGCAGTATTATAGTAGTTATATTCTTGTACATAGGGGCAGTATTATAGTAGTTATATTCTTGTGTATAGGAGCCAGTATTATGGTAGTTATATTCTTGTACATAGGAGCAGTATTATAGTAGTTATATTCTTTTACATAGGGGCAGTATTATAGTAGTTATATTCTTGTACATAGGAGCAGTATTATAGTAGTTATATTCTTGTACATAGGAGCAGTATTATAGTAGTTATATTCTTGTACATAGGAGCAGTATTATAGTAGTTATATTCTTGTACATAGGGGCAGTATTATAGTAGTTATATTCTTGTACATAGGAGCAGTATTATAGTAGCTATATTCTTTTACATAGGGGCAGTATTATAGTAGTTATATTCTTTTACATAGGGGCAGTATTATAGTAGTTATATTCTTTTACATAGGGGCAGTATTATAGTAGTTATATTCTTTTACATAGGGGCAGTATTATAGTAGTTATATTCTTTTACATAGGGGCAGTATTATAGTAGTTATATTCTTGTACATAGGGGCAGTATTATAGTAGCTATATTCTTTTACATAGGGGCTGTATTATAGTAGTTATATTCTTGTACATACGAGCAGTATTATAGTAGTTATATTCTTGTACATAGGAGCAGTATTATAGTAGTTATATTCTTTTACATAGGGGCAGTATTATAGTAGTTATATTCTTTTACATAGGGGCAGTATTATAGTAGTTATATTCTTGTACATAGGAGCAGTATTATAGTAGTTATATTCTTGTACATAGGGGCAGTATTATAGTAGTTATATTCTTGTACATAGGAGCAGTATTATAGTAGTTATATTCTTGTACATAGGAGCAGTATTATAGTAGTTATATTCTTGTACATAGGAGCAGTATTATAGTAGTTATATTCTTGTACATAGGGGCAGTATTATAGTAGTTATATTCTTGTACATAGGGGCAGTATTATAGTAGTTATATTCTTGTACATAGGAGCAGTATTATAGTAGTTATATTCTTGTACATAGGAGCAGTATTATAGTAGTTATATTCTTGTACATAGGGGCAGTATTATAGTAGTTATATTCTTGTACATAGGAGCAGTATTATAGTAGTTATATTCTTTTACATAGGGGCAGTATTATAGTAGTTATATTCTTGTACATAGGAGCAGTATTATAGTAGTTATATTCTTGTACATAGGAGCAGTATTATAGTAGTTATATTCTTGTACATAGGAGCAGTATTATAGTAGTTATATTCTTGTACATAGGGGCAGTATTATAGTAGTTATATTCTTGTACATAGGGGCAGTATTATAGTAGTTATATTCTTGTACATAGGAGCAGTATTATAGTAGTTATATTCTTGTACATAGGAGCAGTATTATAGTAGTTATATTCTTGTACATAGGGGCAGTATTATAGTAGTTATATTCTTGTACATAAGGGCAGTATTATAGTAGTTATATTCTTGTACATAGGGGCAGTATTATAGTAGTTATATTCTTGTGTATAGGAGCCAGTATTATGGTAGTTATATTCTTGTACATAGGGGCAGTATTATAGTAGTTATATTCTTGTACATAGGAGCAGTATTATAGTAGTTATATTCTTGTACATAGGGGCAGTATTATAGTAGTTATATTCTTGTACATAGGAGCAGTATTATAGTAGCTATATTCTTGTACATAGGAGCAGCATTATAGTAGTTATATTCTTGTACATAGGAGCAGCATTATAGTAGCTATATTCTTGTACATAGGAGCAGCATTATAGTAGTTATATTCTTGTACATAGGGGCAGTATTATAGTAGTTATATTCTTGTACATAAGGGCAGTATTATAGTAGTTATATTCTTGTACATAGGGGCAGTATTATAGTAGTTATATTCTTGTACATAGGGGCAGTATTATAGTAGTTATATTCTTGTACATAAGGGCAGTATTATAGTAGTTATATTCTTGTACATAGGGGCAGTATTATAGTAGTTATATTCTTGTGTATAGGAGCCAGTATTATAGTAGTTATATTCTTGTACATAGGGGCAGTATTATAGTAGTTATATTCTTGTACATAGGAGCAGTATTATAGTAGTTATATTCTTGTACATAGGGGCAGTATTATAGTAGTTATATTCTTGTACATAGGAGCAGCATTATAGTAGTTATATTCTTGTACATAGGAGCAGCATTATAGTAGCTATATTCTTGTACATAGGAGCAGCATTATAGTAGTTATATTCTTGTACATAGGGGCAGCATTATAGTAGTTATATTCTTGCACATAGGGGCAGTATTATAGTAGTTATATTCTTGTACATAGGGGCAGTATTATAGTAGTTATATTCTTGTACATAGGAGCAGTACTATAGTAGTTATATTCTTGTACATAGGGGCAGTATTATAATAGTTATATTCTTGTACATAGGAGCAGTATTATAGTAGTTATATTCTTGTACATAGGGGCATTATTATAGTAGTTATATTCTTGTACATAGGGGCAGTATTATAGTAGTTATATTCTTGTACATAGGAGCAGCATTATAGTAGTTATATTCTTGTACATAGGAGCAGCATTATAGTAGCTATATTCTTGTACATAGGAGCAGCATTATAGTAGTTATATTCTTGTACATAGGGGCAGCATTATAGTAGTTATATTCTTGCACATAGGGGCAGTAGAGTCCACGTACTGCAGCTATTTTCGGCACATGTAGTGTGTATGGTTAGGCAGTATACTTGACTTTACAGTCTTATATTGGACCGATAGAACCCTAACCCTCACATTACTTACAGTTAAGAACTCCTCTTCGAACTTGTAAGCTCCGCCACCGGTGGCACATAGGGATGTGTGAAGGCTAGAAAACTGCTTATCTCGTGCCATGAGGATGAAGACAGACATGTCCTGGGTGGGAAATCGGATGAAGTGTAGGTTTCCCTTCCGACCACACAAGGTCAGATCCTTCAGCTCCAGGTGGACGTCACGTAAGCCAGTTTGCCCATAAGCCACGTTGGACATGAGATACTTCCGGATGCTCTTCAGGCTTTCCACTTCTTCCTGCTCCTCTTCAGTTGTGATATCTCTGGGTTCAAAATAGACAAGTTTGACCAGCGTCCCACCAATATCCAAGCCAAACCAAGGGAAGGCTAGGACAAAAGACACACACGTATTAGTGCCCGGGCCGCAGAGGTGGAGCAGCAAACAGCACAACTATAGACATAGCGTGTATCTAACTCCGCCCCTCATTACACGCAACCCTGCATCTCTAACCCCGCCCCCTCATTATCCACACCTCCCTGTATCTATAGCCACGCCCCCTCATTATCCACACCTCCTTGTATCTATAGCCCCACCCCCTCATTATCCACACCTCCCTGTATCTATAGCCCCGCCCCTCATTATCCACACATCTCTGTATAGCCCCGCCCCCTCATCCACACCTCCCTGTATCTATAGCCCCGCCCCTCATTATCCACACATCTCTGTATAGCCCCGCCCCCTCATCCACACCTCCCTGTATCTATAGCCCCGCCCCTCATCCACACCTCCCTGTATCTATAGCCCCGCCCCCTCATTCACACCTCCCTGTATCTATAGCCCCGCCCCCTCATCCACACCTCCCTGTATCTATAGCCCCGCCCCCTCATTCACACCTCCCTGTATCTATAGCCCCACCCCCTCATTATCCACACCTCCCTTTATCAATAAGCCGCGCCCCCTCATTCACAACTCCCTGTATCTATAGCCCCACCCCCTCATTATCCACACCTCCTTGTATCTATAGCCCCACCCCCTCATTATCCACACCTCCCTGTATCTATAGCCCCGCCCCTCATTATCCACACATCTCTGTATAGCCCCGCCCCCTCATCCACACCTCCCTGTATCTATAGCCCCGCCCCTCATTATCCACACATCTCTGTATAGCCCCGCCCCCTCATTCACACCTCCCTGTATCTATAGCCCCGCCCCCTCATTCACAACTCCCTGTATCTATAGCCCCGCCCCCTCATCCACAACTCCCTGTATCTATAGCCCCGCCCCCTCATCCACACCTCCCTGTATCTATAGCCCCACCCCCTCATTATCCACACCTCCCTGTATCTATAGCCCCACCCCCTCATTATCCACACCTCCCTGTATCTATAGCCCCACCCCCTCATTATCCACACCTCCCTGTATCTATAGCCCGCCCCTCATTATCCACACCTCCCTGTATCTATAGCCCGCCCCTCATTATCCACACATCTCTATAGCCTCGCTCCCATTATACACCACCCTGTGTATGACCCTGCCTCTCACACACCTCCCTATATGACACCGCCACTCATTATACACACTCCTCCCTATGACCCCGCCCCCTCATTATACACACTCCTCCCTATGACCCGCCCCTTATTATACACTCCTCCACGTCTATGACCCCACCCCTCATTATACAGACTTCTCCCTGCATATGACCCCGCCCCTCATTATACAGACTCCTCCCTGCCTATGACCCACCCCTCATTATACACTCCTCCCTGTCTATGACCCCGCCCCTCATTATACACACTCCTCCCTGTCTATGACCCCGCCCCTCATTATAGACTCCTCCCTGCCTATGACCCCACCCCTCATTATACACTCCTCCCTGCCTATGACCCCACCCCTCATTATACACACTCCTCCCTGTCTATGACCCCGCCCCTCATTATACACACTCCTCCCTGTCTATGACCCCGCCCCTCATTATAGACTCCTCCCTGCCTATGACCCCACCCCTCATTATACACTCCTCCCTGTCTATGACCCCACCCCTCATTATACACTCCTCCCTGTCTATGACCCCGCCCCTCATTATACACACTCCTCCCTGTCTATGACCCCGCCCCTCATTATACACACTCCTCTCTGTCTATGACCCCGCCCCTCATTATACACACTCCTCTCTGTCTATGACCCCGCCCCTCATTATACACACTCCTCTCTGTCTATGACCCGCCCCCTCATTATACACACTCCTCCCTATGACCCGCCCCTTATTATACACTCCTCCCTGTCTATGACCCCGCCCCTCATTATACACACTCCTCTCTGTCTATGACCCCGCCCCTCATTATACACACTCCTCCCTGTCTATGACCCCGCCCCTCATTATACACACTCCTCCCTATGACCCCGCCCCTCATTATACACACTCCTCTCTGTCTATGACCCCGCCCCTCATTATACACACTCCTCCCTGTCTATGACCCCGCCCCTCATTATACACACTCCTCCCTGTCTATGACCCTGCCCCTCATTATACACACTCCTCTCTGTCTATGACCCCGCCCCTCATTAAACACACTCCTCTCTGTCTATGACCCCGCCCCTCATTATACACACTCCTCCCTGTCTATGACCCCGCCCCTCATTATACACACTCCTCCCTATGACCCCGCCCCTCATTATACACATTCCTCTCTGTCTATGACCCCGCCCCTCATTATACACACTCCTCCCTGTCTATGACCCCGCCCCTCATTATACACACTCCTCCCTGTCTATGACCCCGCCCCTCATTATACACACTCCTCCCTGTCTATGACCCCGCCCCTCATTATACACACTCCTCCCTGTCTATGACCCCGCCCCTCATTATACACACTCCTCCCTGTCTATGACCCCGCCCCTCATTATACACACTCCTCCCTGTCTATGACCCCGCCCCTCATTATACACACTCCTCCCTGTCTATGACCCCGCCCCTCATTATACACACTCCTCCCTGTCTATGACCCCGCCCCTCATTATACACACTCCTCCCTGTCTATGACCCCGCCCCTCATTATACACACTCCTCCCTGTCTATGACCCCGCCCCTCATTATACACACTCCTCCCTGTCTATGACCCCGCCCCTCATTATACACACTCCTCCCTGTCTATGACCCCGCCCCTCATTATACACACTCCTCCCTGTCTATGACCCCGCCCCTCATTATACACACTCCTCCCTGTCTATGACCCCGCCCCTCATTATACACACTCCTCCCTGTCTATGACCCCGCCCCTCATTATACACACTCCTCCCTGTCTATGACCCCGCCCCTCATTATACACACTCCTCCCTGTCTATGACCCCACCCCTCATTATACACACTCCTCCCTGTCTATGACCCCGCCCCTCATTATACACACTCCTCCCTGTCTATGACCCCGCCCCTCACTATACACACTCCTCCCTGTCTATGACCCCGCCCCTCATTATACACACCTTACTGTATGACCAAGCTTTATAAGACCCGCCCATTTCACAGTAAACACGCCCACATTACTACACGTACTGTAAACAAACACGCCCCTGTCCCCGATCATGCTAATAATACAACGCCCCATGATGTTATGGCCACGCCCCTTTGTGGTAACCCCTTACTGTCCGGCCTCCCACACGCGCACAATCATGACCGCCGCTTCTTTCCTATCCTGTCACTGCCGCCCGTGTCCCTCCACCCGCCACTTACGCGGCCTGTTTTTCCGCAGAGAGTCGAGGCGCGGTCGAGGCCGGGGCATCGAATTCAGCCGTTCCCGGGAAGCTCCGGTAGAAGCCGATGGAGCCTCGGTGGCGCTGATTCTACGGCGGAAAACCGAGTCCTGTCCTCCCGCCTCATCGTTATCGGGAGCGTTCTGCGCCATCACCGCCCCCCGCCGCCGGCTCCCAGCAGCAGCCCGTCACTGACGGTCTGCGCATGCTCACTGGGTCCTGCCCGACTTGTCAGCCAATCAGAGCTGAGAGGACGAGTTACAGGCGTGATGCGCAGCCAATCGTGGCCGATATTACTCTGGCGGTGGGCGGGTCTGGCTGCTGAGTGACAGGTGGACGGTGTCCATGGTAACGGCAGAGGATGTCAGTCAGGAGCCTCTGGAGGGGCTATTTTTGGAAGCAGAAGAAGCTGAGACTTCAGTGTACATCCTCATTGTTACCGGGGAGAAGGCGAAACCTCCCCCGTCACGTCTGCAGCCGGTCCGTGACCGCAGGAGAAATACGGCCCTAAGTGGGAAACCACGTAATAACGCCTCAGAAATCCCATAAGATGGAATCCGGGGGAGAAACAAATGTAATCAATGGCGAGGCACCAGTGTAGTGGGAAAATGGTGGCGGGAAGCGCGAAGGAGGCGAGAGAAAGGCGACATGGAGGCCGGGGCGCGAGCTGTGCTATGGCGGTGGTGGCCGCGGGCACGGGGGAGGCACGGGACAAAGCTAGGTCAGAGGTGTATGGAGGAGATGGGCCGGAGATCTGGTCAGAGGTGTATGGAGGAGATGGGCCGGAGATCTGGTCAGAGGTGTATGGAGGAGATGGGCCGGAGATCTGGTCATAGACGTATGGAGGAGATGGGCCGGAGATCTGGTCAGAGGTGTATGGAGGAGATGGGCCGGAGATCTGGTCAGAGGTGTATGGAGGAGATGGGCCGGAGATCTGGTCATAGACGTATGGAGGAGATGGGCCGGAGATCTGGTCAGAGGTGTATGGAGGAGATGGGCCGGAGATCTGGTCAGAGGTGTATGGAGGAGATGGGCCGGAGATCTGGTCAGAGACGTATGGAGGAGATGGGCCGGAGATCTGGTCAGAGGTGTATGGAGGAGATGGGCCGGAGATCTGGTCAGAGGTGTATGGAGGAGATGGGCCGGAGATCTGGTCATAGACGTATGGAGGAGATGGGCCGGAGATCTGGTCAGAGACGTATGGAGGAGATGGGCCGGAGAGCTGGTCAGAGGTGTATGGAGGAGATGGGCCGGAGATCTGGTCAGAAACGTATAGAGGAGATGGGCCGGAGATCTGGTCACAGACGTATGGAGGAGATGGGCCGGAGATCTGGTCAGAGGTGTATGGAGGAGATGGGCCGGACATCTGGTCAGAGACTTATGGAGGAGATGGGCCGGAGATCTGGTCAGAGGTGTATGGAGGAGATGGGCCGGAGATCTGGTCAGAGACGTATGGAGGAGATGGGCCGGAGATCTGGTCACAGACGTATGGAGGAGATGGGCCGGAGATCTGGTCACAGACGTATGGAGGAGATGGGCCGGAGATCTGGTCAGAGGTGTATGGAGGAGATGGGCCGGAGATCTGGTCAGAGGTGTATGGAGGAGATGGGCCGGAGATCTGGTCACACACGTATGGAGGAGATGGGCCGGAGATCTGGTCACAGACGTATGGAGGAGATGGGCCGGAGATGTATGGAGGAGATGGGCCGGAGATCTGGTCACACACGTATGGAGGAGATGGGCCGGAGATCTGGTCACAGACGTATGGAGGAGATGGGCCGGAGATGTATGGAGGAGATGGGCCGGAGATCTGGTCAGAAACGTATGGAGGAGATGGGCCGGAGATCTGGTCACAGACGTATGGAGGAGATGGGCCGGAGATCTGGTCACAGACGTATGGAGGAGATGGGCCGGAGATCTGGTCACAGACGTATGGAGGAGATGGGCCGGAGATCTGGTCACAGACGTATGGAGGAGATGGGCCGGAGATCTGGTCATAGACGTATGGAGGAGATGGGCCGGAGATCTGGTCACAGACGTATGGAGGAGATGGGCCGGAGATCTGGTCAGAGGTGTATGGAGGAGATGGGCCGGAGATCTGGTCACAGACGTATGGAGGAGATGGGCCGGGCCGGAGATGTATGGAGGAGATGGGCCGGAGATCTGGTCAGAAACGTATGGAGGAGATGGGCCGGAGATCTGGTCACACGTATGGAGGAGATGGGCCGGAGATCTGGTCATAGACGTATGGAGGAGATGGGCCGGAGATCTGGTCACAGACGTATGGAGGAGATGGTACGGGCCGGAGATCTGGTCAGAGACGTATGGAGGAGATGGGCCGGAGATCTGGTCACAGACGTATGGAGGAGATGGGCCGGAGATCTGGTCAGAAACGTATGGAGGAGATGGGCCGGAGATCTGGTCAGAAACGTATGGATGGGCCGGAGATCTGGTCAGAAACGTATGGAGGAGATCTGGTCACAGACGTATGGAGGAGATGGGCCGGGCCGGAGATCTGGTCAGAAACGTATGGAGGAGATGGGCCGGGCCGGAGATCTGGTCAGAAACGTATGGAGGAGATGGGCCGGGCCGGAGATCTGGTCAGAAACGTATGGAGGAGATGGGCCGGAGATCTGGTCAGAGGTGTATGGAGGAGATGGGCCGGAGATCTGGTCACAGACGTATGGAGGAGATGGGCTGGGCCGGAGATCTGGTCAGAGGTGTATGGAGGAGATGGGCCGGAGATCTGGTCACAGACATATGGAGGAGATGGGCCGGAGATCTGGTCAGAGACGTATGGAGGAGATGGGCCGGAGATCTGGTCAGAGATGTATGGAGGAGATGGGCCGGAGATCTGGTCAAACACGTATGGAGGAGATGGGCCGGAGATCTGGTCACAGACGTATGGAGGAGATGGGCCGGAGATCTGGTCATAGACGTATGGAGGAGATGGGCCGGAGATCTGGTCAGAGGTGTATGGAGGAGATGGGCCGGAGATCTGGTCAGAAACGTATGGAGGAGATGGGCCGGAGATCTGGTCACAGACGTATGGAGGAGATGGGCCGGAGATCTGGTCACAGACGTATGGAGGAGATGGGCCGGAGATCTGGTCACAGACGTATGGAGGAGATGGGCCGGAGATCTGGTCATAGACGTATGGAGGAGATGGGCCGGAGATCTGGTCACAGACGTATGGAGGAGATGGGCTGGAGATCTGGTCAGAGGTGTATGGAGGAGATGGGCCGGAGATCTGGTCACAGACGTATGGAGGAGATGGTACGGGCCGGAGATCTGGTCAGAGACGTATGGAGGAGATGGGCCGGAGATCTGGTCACAGACGTATGGAGGAGATGGGCCGGAGATCTGGTCAGAAACGTATGGAGGAGATGGGCAGGAGATCTGGTCAGAAACGTATGGATGGGCCGGAGATCTGGTCAGAAACGTATGGAGGAGATGGGCCGGAGATCTGGTCAGAAACGTATGGAGGAGATGGGCCGGAGATCTGGTCACAGACGTATGGAGGAGATGGGCCGGAGATCTGGTCAGAGGTGTATGGAGGAGATGGGCCGGAGATCTGGTCAGAGGTGTATGGAGGAGATGGGCCGGAGATCTGGTCACAGACGTATGGAGGAGATGGGCCGGAAATCTGGTCATAGACGTATGGAGGAGATGGGCCGGAGATCTGGTCACAGACGTATGGAGGAGATGGGCCGGAGATCTGGTCATAGACGTATGGAGGAGATGGGCCGGAGATCTGGTCACAGACGTATGGAGGAGATGGGCCGGAGATCTGGTCAGAGGTGTATGGAGGAGATGGGCCGGAGATCTGGTCAGAAACGTATGAAGGAGATGGGCCGGAGATCTGGTCACAGACGTATGGAGGAGATGGGCCGGAGATCTGGTCACAGACGTATGGAGGAGATGGGCCGGAGATCTGGTCACAGACGTATGGAGGAGATGGGCCGGAGATCTGGTCACAGACGTATGGAGGAGATGGGCCGGAGATCTGGTCATAGACGTATGGAGGAGATGGGCCGGAGATCTGGTCACAGACGTATGGAGGAGATGGGCCGGAGATCTGGTCAGAGGTGTATGGAGGAGATGGGCCGGAGATCTGGTCACAGACGTATGGAGGAGATGGGCCGGGCCGGAGATGTATGGAGGAGATGGGCCGGAGATCTTGTCAGAAACGTATGGAGGAGATGGGCTGGAGATCTGGTCACACGTATGGAGGAGATGGGCCGGAGATCTGGTCATAGACGTATGGAGGAGATGGGCCGGAGATCTGGTCACAGACGTATGGAGGAGATGGTACGGGCCGGAGATCTGGTCAGAGACGTATGGAGGAGATGGGCCGGAGATCTGGTCACAGACGTATGGAGGAGATGGGCCGGAGATCTGGTCAGAAACGTATGGAGGAGATGGGCCGGAGATCTGGTCAGAAACGTATGGATGGGCCGGAGATCTGGTCAGAAACGTATGGAGGAGATCTGGTCACAGACGTATGGAGGAGATGGGCCGGGCCGGAGATCTGGTCAGAAACGTATGGAGGAGATGGGCCGGGCCGGAGATCTGGTCAGAAACGTATGGAGGAGATGGGCCGGGCCGGAGATCTGGTCAGAAACGTATGGAGGAGATGGGCCGGAGATCTGGTCAGAGGTGTATGGAGGAGATGGGCCGGAGATCTGGTCACAGACGTATGGAGGAGATGGGCTGGGCCGGAGATCTGGTCAGAGGTGTATGGAGGAGATGGGCCGGAGATCTGGTCACAGACATATGGAGGAGATGGGCCGGAGATCTGGTCAGAGACGTATGGAGGAGATGGGCCGGAGATCTGGTCAGAGATGTATGGAGGAGATGGGCCGGAGATCTGGTCAAACACCTATGGAGGAGATGGGCCGGAGATCTGGTCAGAGACGTATGGAGGAGATGGGCCGGAGATCTGGTCAGAGACGTATGGAGGAGATGGGCCGGAGATCTGGTCAGAGACGTATGGAGGAGATGGACCGGAGATCTGGTCAAACACGTATGGAGGAGATGGGCCGGAGATCTGGTCAGAGACGTATGGAGGAGATGGGCCAGAGATCTGGTCAGAAACGTATGGAGGAGATGGGCCGGAGATCTGGTCAGAGACGTATGGAGGAGATGGGCCGGAGATCTGGTCAGAGACGTATGGAGGAGATGGGCCGGAGATCTGGTCAGAGACGTATGGAGGAGATGGGCCGGAGATCTGGTCAAACACGTATGGAGGAGATGGGCCGGAGATCTGGTCAGAGACGTATGGAGGAGATGGGCCGGAGATCTGGTCAGAGACGTATGGAGGAGATGGGCCGGAGATCTGGTCAAAGACGTATGGAGGAGATGGGCCAGAGATCTGGTCAGAGACGTATGGAGGAGATGGGCCGGGCCGGAGATCTGATCAGAGACCTATGGAGGAGATGGGCCGGAGATCTGGTCACAGACGTATGGAGGAGATGGGCCGGAGATCTGGTCAGAAACGTATGGAGGAGATGGGCCGGAGATCTGGTCACAGACGTATGGAGGAGATGGGCCGGAGATCTGGTCACAGATGTATGGAGGAGATGGGCCGGAGATCTGGTCAGAGGTGTATGGAGGAGATGGGCCGGGCCGGAGATCTGGTCACAGACGTATGGAGGAGATGGGCCGGGCCGGAGATCTGGGCAGAAACGTATGGAGGAGATGGGCCGGGCCGGAGATCTGGTCAGAGGTGTATGGAGGAGATGGGCCGGGCCGGAGATCTGGTCACAGACGTATGGAGGAGATGGGCCGGGCCGGAGATCTGGGCAGAGGTGTATGGAGGAGATGGGCCGGGCCGGAGATCTGGTCACAGACGTATGGAGGAGATGGGCCGGGCCGGAGATCTGGGCAGAAACGTATGGAGGAGATGGGCCGGGCCGGAGATCTGGTCAGAGACGTATGGAGGAGATGGGCCGGAGATCTGGTCAGAGACGTATGGAGGAGATGGGCCGGAGATCTGGTCAGAGACGTATGGAGGAGATGGGCCGGAGATCTGGTCACAGACGTACGGAGGAGATGGGCCGGACCGGAGATCTGGTCAGAGACGTATGGAGGAGATGGGCCGGAGATCTGGTCACAGACGTATGGAGGAGATGGGCCGGGCCGGAGATCTGGTCAGAAACGTATGGAGTAGATGGGCCGGGCCGGAGATCTGGTCAGAGACGTATGGAGGAGATGGGCCGGAGATCTGGTCACAGACGTATGGAGGAGATGGTACGGGTCGGAGATCTGGTCAGAGACGTACGGAGGAGATGGGCCGGGTCGTTGATCTGGTCAGAGACGTATGGAGGAGATGGACCGGAGATCTGGTCAGAGATGTATGGAGGAGATGGGCCGAGCCGGAGATCTGGGCAGAGACGTATGGAGGAGATGGGCCGGAGATCTGGTCAGAGACGTATGGAGGAGATGGGCCGGAGATCTGGTCAGAGACGTATGGAGGAGATGGGCCGGAGATCTGGTCAGAGACGTATGGAGGAGATGGGCGGGGCCGGAGATCTGGTCAGAGACGTATGGAGGAGATGGGCCGGAGATCTGGTCACAGACGTACGGAGGAGATGGGCCGGGCCGGAGATCTGGTCAGAGACGTATGGAGGAGATGGGCCGGAGATCTGGTCACAGACGTATGGAGGAGATGGGCCGGGCCGGAGATCTGGTCAGAAACGTATGGAGGAGATGGGCCGGGCCAGAGATCTGGTCAGAGACGTATGGAGGAGATGGGCCGGAGATCTGGTCACAGACGTATGGAGGAGATGGTACGGGTCGGAGATCTGGTCAGAGACGTACGGAGGAGATGGGCCGGGTCGTTGATCTGGTCAGAGACGTATGGAGGAGATGGACCGGAGATCTGGTCAGAGATGTATGGAGGAGATGGGCCGAGCCGGAGATCTGGGCAGAGACGTATGGAGGAGATGGGCCGGAGATCTGGTCAGAGACGTATGGAGGAGATGGGCCGGAGATCTGGTCAGAGACGTATGGAGGAGATGGGCCGGAGATCTGGTCAGAGACGTATGGAGGAGATGGGCGGGGCCGGAGATCTGGTCAGAGACGTATGGAGGAGATGGGCCGGGTCGGAGATGTACGGAGGAGATGGGCCGGGTCGGAGATCTGGTCACAGACGTATGGAGGAGATGGGCCGGGGCGGAGATCTGGTCAGAGACGTATGGAGGAGGTGGGCCGGGTCGGAGATCTGGTCAGAGACGTATGGAGGCGATGGGCCGGGCCGGAGATCTGGTCAGAGATATATGGAGGAGATGGGTCGGAGATCTGGTCAGAGACGTATGGAGGAGATGGTACGGGTCGGAGATCTGGTCAGAGACGTACGGAGGAGATGGGCCGGGTCGTTGATCTGGTCAGAGACGTACGGAGGAGATGTGCCGGAGATCTGGTCAGAGACATATGGAGGAGATGGGCCGGAGATCTGATCACAGACGTATGGAGGAGATGGGCCGGAGATCTGGTCAGAGACGTATGGAGGAGATGGGCCGGAGATCTGGTCAGAGACGTATGGAGGAGATGGGCCGGGTCGGAGATGTACGGAGGAGATGGGCCGGGTCGGAGATCTGGTCACAGACGTATGGAGGAGATGGGCCGGGGCGGAGATCTGGTCAGAGACGTATGGAGGAGGTGGGCCGGGTCGGAGATCTGGTCAGAGACGTATGGAGGCGATGGGCCGGGCCGGAGATCTGGTCAGAGATATATGGAGGAGATGGGTCGGAGATCTGGTCAGAGACGTATGGAGGAGATGGTACGGGTCGGAGATCTGGTCAGAGACGTACGGAGGAGATGGGCCGGGTCGTTGATCTGGTCAGAGACGTACGGAGGAGATGTGCCGGAGATCTGGTCAGAGACATATGGAGGAGATGGGCCGGAGATCTGATCACAGACGTATGGAGGAGATGGGCCGGAGATCTGGTCAGAGACGTATGGAGGAGATGGGCCGGAGATCTGGTCAGAGACGTATGGAGGAGATGGGCCGGAGATCTGGTCACAGACGTATGGAGGAGATGGGCCGGCCGGAGATCTGGTCAGAGGTGTATGGAGGAGATGGGCCGGGCCGGAGATCTGGTCACAGACGTATGGAGGAGATGGGCCGGAGATCTGGTCACAGACGTATGGAGGAGATGGGCCGGAGATCTGGTCAGAGGTGTATGGAGGAGATGGGCCGGAGATCTGGTCACAGACGTATGGAGGAGATGGGCCGGGCCGGAGATGTATGGAGGAGATGGGCCGGAGATCTGGTCAGAAACGTATGGAGGAGATGGGCCGGAGATCTGGTCACACGTATGGAGGAGATGGGCCGGAGATCTGGTCATAGACGTATGGAGGAGATGGGCCGGAGATCTGGTCACAGACGTATGGAGGAGATGGTACGGGCCGGAGATCTGGTCAGAGACGTATGGAGGAGATGGGCCGGAGATCTGGTCACAGACGTATGGAGGAGATGGGCCGGAGATCTGGTCAGAAACGTATGGAGGAGATGGGCCGGAGATCTGGTCAGAAACGTATGGATGGGCCGGAGATCTGGTCAGAAACGTATGGAGGAGATCTGGTCACAGACGTATGGAGGAGATGGGCCGGGCCGGAGATCTGGTCAGAAACGTATGGAGGAGATGGGCCGGGCCGGAGATCTGGTCAGAAACGTATGGAGGAGATGGGCCGGGCCGGAGATCTGGTCAGAAACGTATGGAGGAGATGGGCCGGAGATCTGGTCAGAGGTGTATGGAGGAGATGGGCCGGAGATCTGGTCACAGACGTATGGAGGAGATGGGCTGGGCCGGAGATCTGGTCAGAGGTGTATGGAGGAGATGGGCCGGAGATCTGGTCACAGACGTATGGAGGAGATGGGCCGGAGATCTGGTCAGAAACGTATGGAGGAGATGGGCCGGAGATCTGGTCAGAGGTGTATGGAGGAGATGGGCCGGAGATCTGGTCAGAGACGTATGGAGGAGATGGGCCAGAGATCTGGTCAAACACGTATGGAGGAGATGGGCCAGAGATCTGGTCAAACACGTATGGAGGAGATGGGCCGGAGATCTGGTCAGAGACGTATGGAGGAGATGGGCCGGAGATCTGGTCAGAGACGTATGGAGGAGATGGGCCGGAGATCTGGTCAAAGACGTATGGAGGAGATGGGCCAGAGATCTGGTCAGAGGTGTATGGAGGAGATGGGCCGGGCCGGAGATCTGGTCAGAGACGTATGGAGGAGATGGGCCAGAGATCTGGTCAGAGACGTATGGAGGAGATGGGCCAGAGATCTGGTCAGAGACGTATGGAGGAGATGGGCCGGAGATCTGATCAGAGACCTATGGAGGAGATGGGCCGGAGATCTGGTCACAGACGTATGGAGGAGATGGGCCGGAGATCTGGTCAGAAACGTATGGAGGAGATGGGCCGGAGATCTGGTCAGAGACGTATGGAGGAGATGGGCCGGAGATCTGGTCACAGACGTATGGAGGAGATGGGCCGGGCCGGAGATCTGGTCAGAGGTGTATGGAGGAGATGGGCCGGGCCGGAGATCTGGTCACAGACGTATGGAGGAGATGGGCCGGGCCGGAGATCTGGGCAGAAACGTATGGAGGAGATGGGCCGGGCCGGAGATCTGGTCAGAGACGTATGGAGGAGATGGGCCGGAGATCTGGTCAGAGACGTATGGAGGAGATGGGCCGGAGATCTGGTCAAACACGTATGGAGGAGATGGGCCGGAGATCTGGTCAGAGACGTATGGAGGAGATGGGCCAGAGATCTGGTCAGAAACGTATGGAGGAGATGGGCCGGAGATCTGGTCAGAGACGTATGGAGGAGATGGGCCGGAGATCTGGTCAGAGACGTATGGAGGAGATGGGCCGGAGATCTGGTCAGAGACGTATGGAGGAGATGGGCCGGAGATCTGGTCAAACACGTATGGAGGAGATGGGCCGGAGATCTGGTCAGAGACGTATGAAGGAGATGGGCCGGAGATCTGGTCAGAGACGTATGGAGGAGATGGGCCGGAGATCTGGTCAAAGACGTATGGAGGAGATGGGCCAGAGATCTGGTCAGAGACGTATGGAGGAGATGGGCCGGGCCGGAGATCTGATCAGAGACCTATGGAGGAGATGGGCCGGAGATCTGGTCAGAGACGTATGGAGGAGATGGGCCGGAGATCTGGTCAGAAACGTATGGAGGAGATGGGCCGGAGATCTGGTCACAGACGTATGGAGGAGATGGGCCGGATATCTGGTCACAGACGTATGGA
Source organism: Ranitomeya imitator (assembly GCF_032444005.1). Lineage (NCBI taxonomy): Eukaryota > Metazoa > Chordata > Amphibia > Anura > Dendrobatidae > Ranitomeya > Ranitomeya imitator. The sequence goes on along the minus strand of NC_091282.1, from coordinate 1,236,650,656 downwards.
GGAGATGGGCCGGGCCGGAGATCTGGTCAGAGGTGTATGGAGGAGATGGGCCGGGCCGGAGATCTGGTCACAGACGTATGGAGGAGATGGGCCGGGCCGGAGATCTGGGCAGAAACGTATGGAGGAGATGGGCCGGGCCGGAGATCTGGTCAGAGACGTATGGAGGAGATGGGCCGGAGATCTGGTCAGAGACGTATGGAGGAGATGGGCCGGAGATCTGGTCAGAGACGTATGGAGGAGATGGGCCGGAGATCTGGTCACAGACGTACGGAGGAGATGGGCCGGACCGGAGATCTGGTCAGAGACGTATGGAGGAGATGGGCCGGAGATCTGGTCACAGACGTATGGAGGAGATGGGCCGGGCCGGAGATCTGGTCAGAAACGTATGGAGTAGATGGGCCGGGCCGGAGATCTGATCAGAGACGTATGGAGGAGATGGGCCGGAGATCTGGTCACAGACGTATGGAGGAGATGGTACGGGTCGGAGATCTGGTCAGAGACGTACGGAGGAGATGGGCCGGAGATCTGGTCAGAGACGTATGGAGGAGATGGGCCGGAGATCTGGTCAGAGACGTATGGAGGAGATGGGCCGGAGATCTGGTCAGAGACGTATGGAGGAGATGGGCCGGAGATCTGGTCAAACACGTATGGAGGAGATGGGCCGGAGATCTGGTCAGAGACGTATGAAGGAGATGGGCCGGAGATCTGGTCAGAGACGTATGGAGGAGATGGGCCGGAGATCTGGTCAAAGACGTATGGAGGAGATGGGCCAGAGATCTGGTCAGAGACGTATGGAGGAGATGGGCCGGGCCGGAGATCTGATCAGAGACCTATGGAGGAGATGGGCCGGAGATCTGGTCAGAGACGTATGGAGGAGATGGGCCGGAGATCTGGTCAGAAACGTATGGAGGAGATGGGCCGGAGATCTGGTCACAGACGTATGGAGGAGATGGGCCGGATATCTGGTCACAGACGTATGGAGGAGATGGGCCGGGCCGGAGATCTGGTCAGAGGTGTATGGAGGAGATGGGCCGGGCCGGAGATCTGGTCACAGACGTATGGAGGAGATGGGCCGGGCCGGAGATCTGGGCAGAAACGTATGGAGGAGATGGGCCGGGCCGGAGATCTGGTCAGAGACGTATGGAGGAGATGGGCCGGAGATCTGGTCAGAGACGTATGGAGGAGATGGGCCGGAGATCTGGTCAGAGACGTATGGAGGAGATGGGCCGGAGATCTGGTCACAGACGTACGGAGGAGATGGGCCGGACCGGAGATCTGGTCAGAGACGTATGGAGGAGATGGGCCGGAGATCTGGTCACAGACGTATGGAGGAGATGGGCCGGGCCGGAGATCTGGTCAGAAACGTATGGAGTAGATGGGCCGGGCCGGAGATCTGATCAGAGACGTATGGAGGAGATGGGCCGGAGATCTGGTCACAGACGTATGGAGGAGATGGTACGGGTCGGAGATCTGGTCAGAGACGTACGGAGGAGATGGGCCGGGTCGTTGATCTGGTCAGAGACGTATGGAGGAGATGGACCGGAGATCTGGTCAGAGATGTATGGAGGAGATGGGCCGAGCCGGAGATCTGGGCAGAGACGTATGGAGGAGATGGGCCGGAGATCTGGTCAGAGACGTATGGAGGAGATGGGCCGGAGATCTGGTCAGAGACGTATGGAGGAGATGGGCCGGAGATCTGGTCAGAGACGTATGGAGGAGATGGGCGGGGCCGGAGATCTGGTCAGAGACGTATGGAGGAGATGGGCCGGAGATCTGGTCACAGACGTACGGAGGAGATGGGCCGGGCCGGAGATCTGGTCAGAGACGTATGGAGGAGATGGGCCGGAGATCTGGTCACAGACGTATGGAGGAGATGGGCCGGGCCGGAGATCTGGTCAGAAACGTATGGAGGAGATGGGCCGGGCCAGAGATCTGGTCAGAGACGTATGGAGGAGATGGGCCGGAGATCTGGTCACAGACGTATGGAGGAGATGGTACGGGTCGGAGATCTGGTCAGAGACGTACGGAGGAGATGGGCCGGGTCGTTGATCTGGTCAGAGACGTATGGAGGAGATGGACCGGAGATCTGGTCAGAGATGTATGGAGGAGATGGGCCGAGCCGGAGATCTGGGCAGAGACGTATGGAGGAGATGGGCCGGAGATCTGGTCAGAGACGTATGGAGGAGATGGGCCGGAGATCTGGTCAGAGACGTATGGAGGAGATGGGCCGGAGATCTGGTCAGAGACGTATGGAGGAGATGGGCGGGGCCGGAGATCTGGTCAGAGACGTATGGAGGAGATGGGCCGGGTCGGAGATGTACGGAGGAGATGGGCCGGGTCGGAGATCTGGTCACAGACGTATGGAGGAGATGGGCCGGGGCGGAGATCTGGTCAGAGACGTATGGAGGAGGTGGGCCGGGTCGGAGATCTGGTCAGAGACGTATGGAGGCGATGGGCCGGGCCGGAGATCTGGTCAGAGATATATGGAGGAGATGGGTCGGAGATCTGGTCAGAGACGTATGGAGGAGATGGTACGGGTCGGAGATCTGGTCAGAGACGTACGGAGGAGATGGGCCGGGTCGTTGATCTGGTCAGAGACGTACGGAGGAGATGTGCCGGAGATCTGGTCAGAGACATATGGAGGAGATGGGCCGGAGATCTGATCACAGACGTATGGAGGAGATGGGCCGGAGATCTGGTCAGAGACGTATGGAGGAGATGGGCCGGAGATCTGGTCAGAGACGTATGGAGGAGATGGGCCGGAGATCTGGTCACAGACGTATGGAGGAGATGGGCCGGCCGGAGATCTGGTCAGAGGTGTATGGAGGAGATGGGCCGGGCCGGAGATCTGGTCACAGACGTATGGAGGAGATGGGCCGGAGATCTGGTCACAGACGTATGGAGGAGATGGGCCGGAGATCTGGTCAGAGGTGTATGGAGGAGATGGGCCGGAGATCTGGTCACAGACGTATGGAGGAGATGGGCCGGGCCGGAGATGTATGGAGGAGATGGGCCGGAGATCTGGTCAGAAACGTATGGAGGAGATGGGCCGGAGATCTGGTCACACGTATGGAGGAGATGGGCCGGAGATCTGGTCATAGACGTATGGAGGAGATGGGCCGGAGATCTGGTCACAGACGTATGGAGGAGATGGTACGGGCCGGAGATCTGGTCAGAGACGTATGGAGGAGATGGGCCGGAGATCTGGTCACAGACGTATGGAGGAGATGGGCCGGAGATCTGGTCAGAAACGTATGGAGGAGATGGGCCGGAGATCTGGTCAGAAACGTATGGATGGGCCGGAGATCTGGTCAGAAACGTATGGAGGAGATCTGGTCACAGACGTATGGAGGAGATTGGCCGGGCCGGAGATCTGGTCAGAAACGTATGGAGGAGATGGGCCGGGCCGGAGATCTGGTCAGAAACGTATGGAGGAGATGGGCCGGGCCGGAGATCTGGTCAGAAACGTATGGAGGAGATGGGCCGGAGATCTGGTCAGAGGTGTATGGAGGAGATGGGCCGGAGATCTGGTCACAGACGTATGGAGGAGATGGGCTGGGCCGGAGATCTGGTCAGAGGTGTATGGAGGAGATGGGCCGGAGATCTGGTCACAGACGTATGGAGGAGATGGGCCGGAGATCTGGTCAGAAACGTATGGAGGAGATGGGCCGGAGATCTGGTCAGAGGTGTATGGAGGAGATGGGCCGGAGATCTGGTCAGAGACGTATGGAGGAGATGGGCCAGAGATCTGGTCAAACACGTATGGAGGAGATGGGCCGGAGATCTGGTCAGAGACGTATGGAGGAGATGGGCCGGAGATCTGGTCAGAGACGTATGGAGGAGATGGGCCGGAGATCTGGTCAGAGACGTATGGAGGAGATGGGCCGGAGATCTGGTCAAAGACGTATGGAGGAGATGGGCCAGAGATCTGGTCAGAGGTGTATGGAGGAGATGGGCCGGGCCGGAGATCTGGTCAGAGACGTATGGAGGAGATGGGCCAGAGATCTGGTCAGAGACGTATGGAGGAGATGGGCCAGAGATCTGGTCAGAGACGTATGGAGGAGATGGGCCGGAGATCTGATCAGAGACCTATGGAGGAGATGGGCCGGAGATCTGGTCACAGACGTATGGAGGAGATGGGCCGGAGATCTGGTCAGAAACGTATGGAGGAGATGGGCCGGAGATCTGGTCAGAGACGTATGGAGGAGATGGGCCGGAGATCTGGTCACAGACGTATGGAGGAGATGGGCCGGGCCGGAGATCTGGTCAGAGGTGTATGGAGGAGATGGGCCGGGCCGGAGATCTGGTCACAGACGTATGGAGGAGATGGGCCGGGCCGGAGATCTGGGCAGAAACGTATGGAGGAGATGGGCCGGGCCGGAGATCTGGTCAGAGACGTATGGAGGAGATGGGCCGGAGATCTGGTCAGAGACGTATGGAGGAGATGGGCCGGAGATCTGGTCAAACACGTATGGAGGAGATGGGCCGGAGATCTGGTCAGAGACGTATGGAGGAGATGGGCCAGAGATCTGGTCAGAAACGTATGGAGGAGATGGGCCGGAGATCTGGTCAGAGACGTATGGAGGAGATGGGCCGGAGATCTGGTCAGAGACGTATGGAGGAGATGGGCCGGAGATCTGGTCAGAGACGTATGGAGGAGATGGGCCGGAGATCTGGTCAAACACGTATGGAGGAGATGGGCCGGAGATCTGGTCAGAGACGTATGGAGGAGATGGGCCGGAGATCTGGTCAGAGACGTATGGAGGAGATGGGCCGGAGATCTGGTCAAAGACGTATGGAGGAGATGGGCCAGAGATCTGGTCAGAGACGTATGGAGGAGATGGGCCGGGCCGGAGATCTGATCAGAGACCTATGGAGGAGATGGGCCGGAGATCTGGTCAGAGACGTATGGAGGAGATGGGCCGGAGATCTGGTCAGAAACGTATGGAGGAGATGGGCCGGAGATCTGGTCACAGACGTATGGAGGAGATGGGCCGGATATCTGGTCACAGACGTATGGAGGAGATGGGCCGGGCCGGAGATCTGGTCAGAGGTGTATGGAGGAGATGGGCCGGGCCGGAGATCTGGTCACAGACGTATGGAGGAGATGGGCCGGGCCGGAGATCTGGGCAGAAACGTATGGAGGAGATGGGCCGGGCCGGAGATCTGGTCAGAGACGTATGGAGGAGATGGGCCGGAGATCTGGTCAGAGACGTATGGAGGAGATGGGCCGGAGATCTGGTCAGAGACGTATGGAGGAGATGGGCCGGAGATCTGGTCACAGACGTACGGAGGAGATGGGCCGGACCGGAGATCTGGTCAGAGACGTATGGAGGAGATGGGCCGGAGATCTGGTCACAGACGTATGGAGGAGATGGGCCGGGCCGGAGATCTGGTCAGAAACGTATGGAGTAGATGGGCCGGGCCGGAGATCTGGTCAGAGACGTATGGAGGAGATGGGCCGGAGATCTGGTCACAGACGTATGGAGGAGATGGTACGGGTCGGAGATCTGGTCAGAGACGTACGGAGGAGATGGGCCGGGTCGTTGATCTGGTCAGAGACGTATGGAGGAGATGGACCGGAGATCTGGTCAGAGATGTATGGAGGAGATGGGCCGAGCCGGAGATCTGGGCAGAGACGTATGGAGGAGATGGGCCGGAGATCTGGTCAGAGACGTATGGAGGAGATGGGCCGGAGATCTGGTCAGAGACGTATGGAGGAGATGGGCCGGAGATCTGGTCAGAGACGTATGGAGGAGATGGGCGGGGCCGGAGATCTGGTCAGAGACGTATGGAGGAGATGGGCCGGGTCGGAGATGTACGGAGGAGATGGGCCGGGTCGGAGATCTGGTCACAGACGTATGGAGGAGATGGGCCGGGGCGGAGATCTGGTCAGAGACGTATGGAGGAGGTGGGCCGGGTCGGAGATCTGGTCAGAGACGTATGGAGGCGATGGGCCGGGCCGGAGATCTGGTCAGAGACATATGGAGGAGATGGGTCGGAGATCTGGTCAGAGACGTATGGAGGAGATGGTACGGGTCGGAGATCTGGTCAGAGACGTACGGAGGAGATGGGCCGGGTCGTTGATCTGGTCAGAGACGTACGGAGGAGATGTGCCGGAGATCTGGTCAGAGACATATGGAGGAGATGGGCCGGAGATCTGATCACAGACGTATGGAGGAGATGGGCCGGAGATCTGGTCAGAGACGTATGGAGGAGATGGGCCAGAGATCTGGTCAGAAACGTATGGAGGAGATGGGCCGGAGATCTGGTCAGAGACGTATGGAGGAGATGGGCCGGAGATCTGGTCAGAGACGTATGGAGGAGATGGGCCGGAGATCTGGTCAGAGACGTATGGAAGAGATGGGCCGGAGATCTGGTCAAACACGTATGGAGGAGATGGGCCGGAGATCTGGTCAGAGACGTATGGAGGAGATGGGCCGGAGATCTGGTCAGAGACGTATGGAGGAGATGGGCCGGAGATCTGGTCAAAGACGTATGGAGGAGATGGGCCAGAGATCTGGTCAGAGACGTATGGAGGAGATGGGCCGGGCCGGAGATCTGATCAGAGACCTATGGAGGAGATGGGCCGGAGATCTGGTCAGAGACGTATGGAGGAGATGGGCCGGAGATCTGGTCAGAAACGTATGGAGGAGATGGGCCGGAGATCTGGTCACAGACGTATGGAGGAGATGGGCCGGATATCTGGTCACAGACGTATGGAGGAGATGGGCCGGGCCGGAGATCTGGTCAGAGGTGTATGGAGGAGATGGGCCGGGCCGGAGATCTGGTCACAGACGTATGGAGGAGATGGGCCGGGCCGGAGATCTGGGCAGAAACGTATGGAGGAGATGGGCCGGGCCGGAGATCTGGTCAGAGACGTATGGAGGAGATGGGCCGGAGATCTGGTCAGAGACGTATGGAGGAGATGGGCCGGAGATCTGGTCAGGGACGTATGGAGGAGATGGGCCGGAGATCTGGTCACAGACGTACGGAGGAGATGGGCCGGACCGGAGATCTGGTCAGAGACGTATGGAGGAGATGGGCCGGAGATCTGGTCACAGACGTATGGAGGAGATGGGCCGGGCCGGAGATCTGGTCAGAAACGTATGGAGTAGATGGGCCGGGCCGGAGATCTGGTCAGAGACGTATGGAGGAGATGGGCCGGAGATCTGGTCACAGACGTATGGAGGAGATGGTACGGGTCGGAGATCTGGTCAGAGACGTACGGAGGAGATGGGCCGGGTCGTTGATCTGGTCAGAGACGTATGGAGGAGATGGACCGGAGATCTGGTCAGAGATGTATGGAGGAGATGGGCCGAGCCGGAGATCTGGGCAGAGACGTATGGAGGAGATGGGCCGGAGATCTGGTCAGAGACGTATGGAGGAGATGGGCCGGAGATCTGGTCAGAGACGTATGGAGGAGATGGGCCGGAGATCTGGTCAGAGACGTATGGAGGAGATGGGCGGGGCCGGAGATCTGGTCAGAGACGTATGGAGGAGATGGGCCGGGTCGGAGATGTACGGAGGAGATGGGCCGGGTCGGAGATCTGGTCACAGACGTATGGAGGAGATGGGCCGGGGCGGAGATCTGGTCAGAGACGTATGGAGGAGGTGGGCCGGGTCGGAGATCTGGTCAGAGACGTATGGAGGCGATGGGCCGGGCCGGAGATCTGGTCAGAGACATATGGAGGAGATGGGTCGGAGATCTGGTCAGAGACGTATGGAGGAGATGGGCCGGGTCGGAGATGTACGGAGGAGATGGGCCGGGTCGGAGATCTGGTCACAGACGTATGGAGGAGATGGGCCGGGGCGGAGATCTGGTCAGAGACGTATGGAGGAGGTGGGCCGGGTCGGAGATCTGGTCAGAGACGTATGGAGGAGATGGGCCGGGTCGTTGATCTGGTCAGAGACGTACGGAGGAGATGTGCCGGAGATCTGGTCAGAGACATATGGAGGAGATGGGCCGGAGATCTGATCACAGACGTATGGAGGAGATGGGCCGGAGATCTGGTCAGAGACGTATGGAGGAGATGGGCCGGAGATCTGGTCACAGACGTATGGAGGAGATGGGCCGGAGATCTGGTCACAGACGTATGGAGGAGATGGGCCGGAGATCTGGTCAGAGGTGTATGGAGGAGATGGGCCGGAGATCTGGTCACAGACGTATGGAGGAGATGGGCCGGGCCGGAGATGTATGGAGGAGATGGGCCGGAGATCTGGTCAGAAACGTATGGAGGAGATGGGCCGGAGATCTGGTCACACGTATGGAGGAGATGGGCCGGAGATCTGGTCATAGACGTATGGAGGAGATGGGCCGGAGATCTGGTCACAGACGTATGGAGGAGATGGTACGGGCCGGAGATCTGGTCAGAGACGTATGGAGGAGATGGGCCGGAGATCTGGTCACAGACGTATGGAGGAGATGGGCCGGAGATCTGGTCAGAAACGTATGGAGGAGATGGGCCGGAGATCTGGTCAGAAACGTATGGATGGGCCGGAGATCTGGTCAGAAACGTATGGAGGAGATCTGGTCACAGACGTATGGAGGAGATGGGCCGGGCCGGAGATCTGGTCAGAAACGTATGGAGGAGATGGGCCGGGCCGGAGATCTGGTCAGAAACGTATGGAGGAGATGGGCCGGGCCGGAGATCTGGTCAGAAACGTATGGAGGAGATGGGCCGGAGATCTGGTCAGAGGTGTATGGAGGAGATGGGCCGGAGATCTGGTCACAGACGTATGGAGGAGATGGGCTGGGCCGGAGATCTGGTCAGAGGTGTATGGAGGAGATGGGCCGGAGATCTGGTCACAGACGTATGGAGGAGATGGGCCGGAGATCTGGTCAGAAACGTATGGAGGAGATGGGCCGGAGATCTGGTCAGAGGTGTATGGAGGAGATGGGCCGGGCCGGAGATCTGGTCAGAGACGTATGGAGGAGATGGGCCAGAGATCTGGTCAAACACGTATGGAGGAGATGGGCCGGAGATCTGGTCAGAGACGTATGGAGGAGATGGGCCGGAGATCTGGTCAGAGACGTATGGAGGAGATGGGCCGGAGATCTGGTCAAAGACGTATGGAGGAGATGGGCCAGAGATCTGGTCAGAGGTGTATGGAGGAGATGGGCCGGGCCGGAGATCTGGTCAGAGACGTATGGAGGAGATGGGCCAGAGATCTGGTCAGAGACGTATGGAGGAGATGGGCCAGAGATCTGGTCAGAGACGTATGGAGGAGATGGGCCGGAGATCTGATCAGAGACCTATGGAGGAGATGGGCCGGAGATCTGGTCACAGACGTATGGAGGAGATGGGCCGGAGATCTGGTCAGAAACGTATGGAGGAGATGGGCCGGAGATCTGGTCAGAGACGTATGGAGGAGATGGGCCGGAGATCTGGTCACAGACGTATGGAGGAGATGGGCCGGGCCAGAGATCTGGTCAGAGGTGTATGGAGGAGATGGGCCGGGCCGGAGATCTGGTCACAGACGTATGGAGGAGATGGGCCGGGCCGGAGATCTGGGCAGAAACGTATGGAGGAGATGGGCCGGGCCGGAGATCTGGTCAGAGACGTATGGAGGAGATGGGCCGGAGATCTGGTCAGAGACGTATGGAGGAGATGGGCCGGAGATCTGGTCAGAGACGTATGGAGGAGATGGGCCGGAGATCTGGTCACAGACGTACGGAGGAGATGGGCCGGGCCGGAGATCTGGTCAGAGACGTATGGAGGAGATGGGCCGGAGATCTGGTCACAGACGTATGGAGGAGATGGGCCGGGCCGGAGATCTGGTCAGAAACGTATGGAGGAGATGGGCCGGGCCGGAGATCTGGTCAGAGACGTATGGAGGAGATGGGCCGGAGATCTGATCACAGACGTATGGAGGAGATGGTACGGGTCGGAGATCTGGTCAGAGACGTACGGAGGAGATGGGCCGGGTCGTTGATCTGGTCAGAGACGTATGGAGGAGATGGACCGGAGATCTGGTCAGAGATGTATGGAGGAGATGGGCCGAGCCGGAGATCTGGGCAGAGACGTATGGAGGAGATGGGCCGAACCGGAGATCTGGTCAGAGACGTATGGAGGAGATGGGCCGGAGATCTGGTCAGAGACGTATGGAGGAGATGGGCCCGAGATCTGGTCAGAGACGTATGGAGGAGATGGGCGGGGCCGGAGATCTGGTCAGAGACGTATGGAGGAGATGGGCCGGAGATCTGGTCAGAGACGTATGGAGGAGATGGGCCGGAGATCTGGTCAGAGACGTATGGAGGAGATGGGCCGGAGATCTGGTCAGAGACGTATGGAGGAGATGGGCCGGAGATCTGGTCAAACACGTATGGAGGAGATGGGCCGGAGATCTGGTCAGAGACGTATGGAGGAGATGGGCCGGAGATCTGGTCAGAGACGTATGGAGGAGATGGGCCGGAGATCTGGTCAAAGACGTATGGAGGAGATGGGCCAGAGATCTGGTCAGAGACGTATGGAGGAGATGGGCCGGGCCGGAGATCTGATCAGAGACCTATGGAGGAGATGGGCCGGAGATCTGGTCAGAGACGTATGGAGGAGATGGGCCGGAGATCTGGTCAGAAACGTATGGAGGAGATGGGCCGGAGATCTGGTCACAGACGTATGGAGGAGATGGGCCGGATATCTGGTCACAGACGTATGGAGGAGATGGGCCGGGCCGGAGATCTGGTCAGAGGTGTATGGAGGAGATGGGCCGGGCCGGAGATCTGGTCACAGACGTATGGAGGAGATGGGCCGGGCCGGAGATCTGGGCAGAAACGTATGGAGGAGATGGGCCGGGCCGGAGATCTGGTCAGAGACGTATGGAGGAGATGGGCCGGAGATCTGGTCAGAGACGTATGGAGGAGATGGGCCGGAGATCTGGTCAGAGACGTATGGAGGAGATGGGCCGGAGATCTGGTCACAGACGTACGGAGGAGATGGGCCGGACCGGAGATCTGGTCAGAGACGTATGGAGGAGATGGGCCGGAGATCTGGTCACAGACGTATGGAGGAGATGGGCCGGGCCGGAGATCTGGTCAGAAACGTATGGAGTAGATGGGCCGGGCCGGAGATCTGGTCAGAGACGTATGGAGGAGATGGGCCGGAGATCTGGTCACAGACGTATGGAGGAGATGGTACGGGTCGGAGATCTGGTCAGAGACGTACGGAGGAGATGGGCCGGGTCGTTGATCTGGTCAGAGACGTATGGAGGAGATGGACCGGAGATCTGGTCAGAGATGTATGGAGGAGATGGGCCGAGCCGGAGATCTGGGCAGAGACGTATGGAGGAGATGGGCCGGAGATCTGGTCAGAGACGTATGGAGGAGATGGGCCGGAGATCTGGTCAGAGACGTATGGAGGAGATGGGCCGGAGATCTGGTCAGAGACGTATGGAGGAGATGGGCGGGGCCGGAGATCTGGTCAGAGACGTATGGAGGAGATGGGCCGGAGATCTGGTCACAGACGTACGGAGGAGATGGGCCGGGCCGGAGATCTGGTCAGAGACGTATGGAGGAGATGGGCCGGAGATCTGGTCACAGACGTATGGAGGAGATGGGCCGGGCCGGAGATCTGGTCAGAAACGTATGGAGGAGATGGGCCGGGCCAGAGATCTGGTCAGAGACGTATGGAGGAGATGGGCCGGAGATCTGGTCACAGACGTATGGAGGAGATGGTACGGGTCGGAGATCTGGTCAGAGACGTACGGAGGAGATGGGCCGGGTCGTTGATCTGGTCAGAGACGTATGGAGGAGATGGACCGGAGATCTGGTCAGAGATGTATGGAGGAGATGGGCCGAGCCGGAGATCTGGGCAGAGACGTATGGAGGAGATGGGCCGGAGATCTGGTCAGAGACGTATGGAGGAGATGGGCCGGAGATCTGGTCAGAGACGTATGGAGGAGATGGGCCGGAGATCTGGTCAGAGACGTATGGAGGAGATGGGCGGGGCCGGAGATCTGGTCAGAGACGTATGGAGGAGATGGGCCGGGTCGGAGATGTACGGAGGAGATGGGCCGGGTCGGAGATCTGGTCACAGACGTATGGAGGAGATGGGCCGGGGCGGAGATCTGGTCAGAGACGTATGGAGGAGGTGGGCCGGGTCGGAGATCTGGTCAGAGACGTATGGAGGCGATGGGCCGGGCCGGAGATCTGGTCAGAGATATATGGAGGAGATGGGTCGGAGATCTGGTCAGAGACGTATGGAGGAGATGGTACGGGTCGGAGATCTGGTCAGAGACGTACGGAGGAGATGGGCCGGGTCGTTGATCTGGTCAGAGACGTACGGAGGAGATGTGCCGGAGATCTGGTCAGAGACATATGGAGGAGATGGGCCGGAGATCTGATCACAGACGTATGGAGGAGATGGGCCGGAGATCTGGTCAGAGACGTATGGAGGAGATGGGCCGGAGATCTGGTCAGAGACGTATGGAGGAGATGGGCCGGAGATCTGGTCACAGACGTATGGAGGAGATGGGCCGGCCGGAGATCTGGTCAGAGGTGTATGGAGGAGATGGGCCGGGCCGGAGATCTGGTCACAGACGTATGGAGGAGATGGGCCGGAGATCTGGTCACAGACGTATGGAGGAGATGGGCCGGAGATCTGGTCAGAGGTGTATGGAGGAGATGGGCCGGAGATCTGGTCACAGACGTATGGAGGAGATGGGCCGGGCCGGAGATGTATGGAGGAAATGGGCCGGAGATCTGGTCAGAAACGTATGGAGGAGATGGGCCGGAGATCTGGTCACACGTATGGAGGAGATGGGCCGGAGATCTGGTCATAGACGTATGGAGGAGATGGGCCGGAGATCTGGTCACAGACGTATGGAGGAGATGGTACGGGCCGGAGATCTGGTCAGAGACGTATGGAGGAGATGGGCCGGAGATCTGGTCACAGACGTATGGAGGAGATGGGCCGGAGATCTGGTCACAGACGTATGGAGGAGATGGGCCGGAGATCTGGTCAGAAACGTATGGAGGAGATGGGCCGGAGATCTGGTCAGAAACGTATGGATGGGCCGGAGATCTGGTCAGAAACGTATGGAGGAGATCTGGTCACAGACGTATGGAGGAGATGGGCCGGGCCGGAGATCTGGTCAGAAACGTATGGAGGAGATGGGCCGGGCCGGAGATCTGGTCAGAAACGTATGGAGGAGATGGGCCGGGCCGGAGATCTGGTCAGAAACGTATGGAGGAGATGGGCCGGAGATCTGGTCAGAGGTGTATGGAGGAGATGGGCCGGAGATCTGGTCACAGACGTATGGAGGAGATGGGCTGGGCCGGAGATCTGGTCAGAGGTGTATGGAGGAGATGGGCCGGAGATCTGGTCACAGACGTATGGAGGAGATGGGCCGGAGATCTGGTCAGAAACGTATGGAGGAGATGGGCCGGAGATCTGGTCAGAGGTGTATGGAGGAGATGGGCCGGAGATCTGGTCAGAGACGTATGGAGGAGATGGGCCAGAGATCTGGTCAAACACGTATGGAGGAGATGGGCCGGAGATCTGGTCAGAGACGTATGGAGGAGATGGGCCGGAGATCTGGTCAGAGACGTATGGAGGAGATGGGCCGGAGATCTGGTCAGAGACGTATGGAGGAGATGGGCCGGAGATCTGGTCAAAGACGTATGGAGGAGATGGGCCAGAGATCTGGTCAGAGGTGTATGGAGGAGATGGGCCGGGCCGGAGATCTGGTCAGAGACGTATGGAGGAGATGGGCCAGAGATCTGGTCAGAGACGTATGGAGGAGATGGGCCAGAGATCTGGTCAGAGACGTATGGAGGAGATGGGCCGGAGATCTGATCAGAGACCTATGGAGGAGATGGGCCGGAGATCTGGTCACAGACGTATGGAGGAGATGGGCCGGAGATCTGGTCAGAAACGTATGGAGGAGATGGGCCGGAGATCTGGTCAGAGACGTATGGAGGAGATGGGCCGGAGATCTGGTCACAGACGTATGGAGGAGATGGGCCGGGCCGGAGATCTGGTCAGAGGTGTATGGAGGAGATGGGCCGGGCCGGAGATCTGGTCACAGACGTATGGAGGAGATGGGCCGGGCCGGAGATCTGGGCAGAAACGTATGGAGGAGATGGGCCGGGTCGGAGATCTGGTCAGAGACGTATGGAGGAGATGGGCCGGAGATCTGGTCAGAGACGTATGGAGGAGATGGGCCGGAGATCTGGTCAAACACGTATGGAGGAGATGGGCCGGAGATCTGGTCAGAGACGTATGGAGGAGATGGGCCAGAGATCTGGTCAGAAACGTATGGAGGAGATGGGCCGGAGATCTGGTCAGAGACGTATGGAGGAGATGGGCCGGAGATCTGGTCAGAGACGTATGGAGGAGATGGGCCGGAGATCTGGTCAGAGACGTATGGAGGAGATGGGCCGGAGATCTGGTCAAACACGTATGGAGGAGATGGGCCGGAGATCTGGTCAGAGACGTATGGAGGAGATGGGCCGGAGATCTGGTCAGAGACGTATGGAGGAGATGGGCCGGAGATCTGGTCAAAGACGTATGGAGGAGATGGGCCAGAGATCTGGTCAGAGACGTATGGAGGAGATGGGCCGGGCCGGAGATCTGATCAGAGACCTATGGAGGAGATGGGCCGGAGATCTGGTCAGAGACGTATGGAGGAGATGGGCCGGAGATCTGGTCAGAAACGTATGGAGGAGATGGGCCGGAGATCTGGTCACAGACGTATGGAGGAGATGGGCCGGATATCTGGTCACAGACGTATGGAGGAGATGGGCCGGGCCGGAGATCTGGTCAGAGGTGTATGGAGGAGATGGGCCGGGCCGGAGATCTGGTCACAGACGTATGGAGGAGATGGGCCGGGCCGGAGATCTGGGCAGAAACGTATGGAGGAGATGGGCCGGGCCGGAGATCTGGTCAGAGACGTATGGAGGAGATGGGCCGGAGATCTGGTCAGAGACGTATGGAGGAGATGGGCCGGAGATCTGGTCAGAGACGTATGGAGGAGATGGGCCGGAGATCTGGTCACAGACGTACGGAGGAGATGGGCCGGACCGGAGATCTGGTCAGAGACGTATGGAGGAGATGGGCCGGAGATCTGGTCACAGACGTATGGAGGAGATGGGCCGGGCCGGAGATCTGGTCAGAAACGTATGGAGTAGATGGGCCGGGCCGGAGATCTGGTCAGAGACGTATGGAGGAGATGGGCCGGAGATCTGGTCACAGACGTATGGAGGAGATGGTACGGGTCGGAGATCTGGTCAGAGACGTACGGAGGAGATGGGCCGGGTCGTTGATCTGGTCAGAGACGTATGGAGGAGATGGACCGGAGATCTGGTCAGAGATGTATGGAGGAGATGGGCCGAGCCGGAGATCTGGGCAGAGACGTATGGAGGAGATGGGCCGGAGATCTGGTCAGAGACGTATGGAGGAGATGGGCCGGAGATCTGGTCAGAGACGTATGGAGGAGATGGGCCGGAGATCTGGTCAGAGACGTATGGAGGAGATGGGCGGGGCCGGAGATCTGGTCAGAGACGTATGGAGGAGATGGGCCGGGTCGGAGATGTACGGAGGAGATGGGCCGGGTCGGAGATCTGGTCACAGACGTATGGAGGAGATGGGCCGGGGCGGAGATCTGGTCAGAGACGTATGGAGGAGGTGGGCCGGGTCGGAGATCTGGTCAGAGACGTATGGAGGCGATGGGCCGGGCCGGAGATCTGGTCAGAGACATATGGAGGAGATGGGTCGGAGATCTGGTCAGAGACGTATGGAGGAGATGGTACGGGTCGGAGATCTGGTCAGAGACGTACGGAGGAGATGGGCCGGGTCGTTGATCTGGTCAGAGACGTACGGAGGAGATGTGCCGGAGATCTGGTCAGAGACATATGGAGGAGATGGGCCGGAGATCTGATCACAGACGTATGGAGGAGATGGGCCGGAGATCTGGTCAGAGACGTATGGAGGAGATGGGCCAGAGATCTGGTCAGAAACGTATGGAGGAGATGGGCCGGAGATCTGGTCAGAGACGTATGGAGGAGATGGGCCGGAGATCTGGTCAGAGACGTATGGAGGAGATGGGCCGGAGATCTGGTCAGAGACGTATGGAGGAGATGGGCCGGAGATCTGGTCAAACACGTATGGAGGAGATGGGCCGGAGATCTGGTCAGAGACGTATGGAGGAGATGGGCCGGAGATCTGGTCAGAGACGTATGGAGGAGATGGGCCGGAGATCTGGTCAAAGACGTATGGAGGAGATGGGCCAGAGATCTGGTCAGAGACGTATGGAGGAGATGGGCCGGGCCGGAGATCTGATCAGAGACCTATGGAGGAGATGGGCCGGAGATCTGGTCAGAGACGTATGGAGGAGATGGGCCGGAGATCTGGTCAGAAACGTATGGAGGAGATGGGCCGGAGATCTGGTCACAGACGTATGGAGGAGATGGGCCGGATATCTGGTCACAGACGTATGGAGGAGATGGGCCGGGCCGGAGATCTGGTCAGAGGTGTATGGAGGAGATGGGCCGGGCCGGAGATCTGGTCACAGACGTATGGAGGAGATGGGCCGGGCCGGAGATCTGGGCAGAAACGTATGGAGGAGATGGGCCGGGCCGGAGATCTGGTCAGAGACGTATGGAGGAGATGGGCCGGAGATCTGGTCAGAGACGTATGGAGGAGATGGGCCGGAGATCTGGTCAGAGACGTATGGAGGAGATGGGCCGGAGATCTGGTCACAGACGTACGGAGGAGATGGGCCGGACCGGAGATCTGGTCAGAGACGTATGGAGGAGATGGGCCGGAGATCTGGTCACAGACGTATGGAGGAGATGGGCCGGGCCGGAGATCTGGTCAGAAACGTATGGAGTAGATGGGCCGGGCCGGAGATCTGGTCAGAGACGTATGGAGGAGATGGGCCGGAGATCTGGTCACAGACGTATGGAGGAGATGGTACGGGTCGGAGATCTGGTCAGAGACGTACGGAGGAGATGGGCCGGGTCGTTGATCTGGTCAGAGACGTATGGAGGAGATGGACCGGAGATCTGGTCAGAGATGTATGGAGGAGATGGGCCGAGCCGGAGATCTGGGCAGAGACGTATGGAGGAGATGGGCCGGAGATCTGGTCAGAGACGTATGGAGGAGATGGGCCGGAGATCTGGTCAGAGACGTATGGAGGAGATGGGCCGGAGATCTGGTCAGAGACGTATGGAGGAGATGGGCGGGGCCGGAGATCTGGTCAGAGACGTATGGAGGAGATGGGCCGGGTCGGAGATGTACGGAGGAGATGGGCCGGGTCGGAGATCTGGTCACAGACGTATGGAGGAGATGGGCCGGGGCGGAGATCTGGTCAGAGACGTATGGAGGAGGTGGGCCGGGTCGGAGATCTGGTCAGAGACGTATGGAGGCGATGGGCCGGGCCGGAGATCTGGTCAGAGACATATGGAGGAGATGGGTCGGAGATCTGGTCAGAGACGTATGGAGGAGATGGTACGGGTCGGAGATCTGGTCAGAGACGTACGGAGGAGATGGGCCGGGTCGTTGATCTGGTCAGAGACGTACGGAGGAGATGTGCCGGAGATCTGGTCAGAGACATATGGAGGAGATGGGCCGGAGATCTGATCACAGACGTATGGAGGAGATGGGCCGGAGATCTGGTCAGAGACGTATGGAGGAGATGGGCCGGAGATCTGGTCACAGACGTATGGAGGAGATGGGCCGGAGATCTGGTCACAGACGTATGGAGGAGATGGGCCGGAGATCTGGTCAGAGGTGTATGGAGGAGATGGGCCGGAGATCTGGTCACAGACGTATGGAGGAGATGGGCCGGGCCGGAGATGTATGGAGGAGATGGGCCGGAGATCTGGTCAGAAACGTATGGAGGAGATGGGCCGGAGATCTGGTCACACGTATGGAGGAGATGGGCCGGAGATCTGGTCATAGACGTATGGAGGAGATGGGCCGGAGATCTGGTCACAGACGTATGGAGGAGATGGTACGGGCCGGAGATCTGGTCAGAGACGTATGGAGGAGATGGGCCGGAGATCTGGTCACAGACGTATGGAGGAGATGGGCCGGAGATCTGGTCAGAAACGTATGGAGGAGATGGGCCGGAGATCTGGTCAGAAACGTATGGATGGGCCGGAGATCTGGTCAGAAACGTATGGAGGAGATCTGGTCACAGACGTATGGAGGAGATGGGCCGGGCCGGAGATCTGGTCAGAAACGTATGGAGGAGATGGGCCGGGCCGGAGATCTGGTCAGAAACGTATGGAGGAGATGGGCCGGGCCGGAGATCTGGTCAGAAACGTATGGAGGAGATGGGCCGGAGATCTGGTCAGAGGTGTATGGAGGAGATGGGCCGGAGATCTGGTCACAGACGTATGGAGGAGATGGGCTGGGCCGGAGATCTGGTCAGAGGTGTATGGAGGAGATGGGCCGGAGATCTGGTCACAGACGTATGGAGGAGATGGGCCGGAGATCTGGTCAGAAACGTATGGAGGAGATGGGCCGGAGATCTGGTCAGAGGTGTATGGAGGAGATGGGCCGGGCCGGAGATCTGGTCAGAGACGTATGGAGGAGATGGGCCAGAGATCTGGTCAAACACGTATGGAGGAGATGGGCCGGAGATCTGGTCAGAGACGTATGGAGGAGATGGGCCGGAGATCTGGTCAGAGACGTATGGAGGAGATGGGCCGGAGATCTGGTCAAAGACGTATGGAGGAGATGGGCCAGAGATCTGGTCAGAGGTGTATGGAGGAGATGGGCCGGGCCGGAGATCTGGTCAGAGACGTATGGAGGAGATGGGCCAGAGATCTGGTCAGAGACGTATGGAGGAGATGGGCCAGAGATCTGGTCAGAGACGTATGGAGGAGATGGGCCGGAGATCTGATCAGAGACCTATGGAGGAGATGGGCCGGAGATCTGGTCACAGACGTATGGAGGAGATGGGCCGGAGATCTGGTCAGAAACGTATGGAGGAGATGGGCCGGAGATCTGGTCAGAGACGTATGGAGGAGATGGGCCGGAGATCTGGTCACAGACGTATGGAGGAGATGGGCCGGGCCAGAGATCTGGTCAGAGGTGTATGGAGGAGATGGGCCGGGCCGGAGATCTGGTCACAGACGTATGGAGGAGATGGGCCGGGCCGGAGATCTGGGCAGAAACGTATGGAGGAGATGGGCCGGGCCGGAGATCTGGTCAGAGACGTATGGAGGAGATGGGCCGGAGATCTGGTCAGAGACGTATGGAGGAGATGGGCCGGAGATCTGGTCAGAGACGTATGGAGGAGATGGGCCGGAGATCTGGTCACAGACGTACGGAGGAGATGGGCCGGGCCGGAGATCTGGTCAGAGACGTATGGAGGAGATGGGCCGGAGATCTGGTCACAGACGTATGGAGGAGATGGGCCGGGCCGGAGATCTGGTCAGAAACGTATGGAGGAGATGGGCCGGGCCGGAGATCTGGTCAGAGACGTATGGAGGAGATGGGCCGGAGATCTGATCACAGACGTATGGAGGAGATGGTACGGGTCGGAGATCTGGTCAGAGACGTACGGAGGAGATGGGCCGGGTCGTTGATCTGGTCAGAGACGTATGGAGGAGATGGACCGGAGATCTGGTCAGAGATGTATGGAGGAGATGGGCCGAGCCGGAGATCTGGGCAGAGACGTATGGAGGAGATGGGCCGAACCGGAGATCTGGTCAGAGACGTATGGAGGAGATGGGCCGGAGATCTGGTCAGAGACGTATGGAGGAGATGGGCCCGAGATCTGGTCAGAGACGTATGGAGGAGATGGGCGGGGCCGGAGATCTGGTCAGAGACGTATGGAGGAGATGGGCCGGGTCGGAGATGTACGGAGGAGATGGGCCGGGTCGGAGATCTGGTCACAGACGTATGGAGGAGATGGGCCGGGGCGGAGATCTGGTCAGAGACATATGGAGGAGGTGGGCCGGAGATCTGGTCAAACACGTATGGAGGAGATGGGCCGGAGATCTGGTCAGAGACGTATGGAGGAGATGGGCCGGAGATCTGGTCAGAGACGTATGGAGGAGATGGGCCGGAGATCTGGTCAAACACGTATGGAGGAGATGGGCCGGAGATCTGGTCAGAGACGTATGGAGGAGATGGGCCAGAGATCTGGTCAGAAACGTATGGAGGAGATGGGCCGGAGATCTGGTCAGAGACGTATGGAGGAGATGGGCCGGAGATCTGGTCAGAGACGTATGGAGGAGATGGGCCGGAGATCTGGTCAGAGACGTATGGAGGAGATGGGCCGGAGATCTGGTCAAACACGTATGGAGGAGATGGGCCGGAGATCTGGTCAGAGACGTATGGAGGAGATGGGCCGGAGATCTGGTCAGAGACGTATGGAGGAGATGGGCCGGAGATCTGGTCAAAGACGTATGGAGGAGATGGGCCAGAGATCTGGTCAGAGACGTATGGAGGAGATGGGCCGGGCCGGAGATCTGATCAGAGACCTATGGAGGAGATGGGCCGGAGATCTGGTCACAGATGTATGGAGGAGATGGGCCGGAGATCTGGTCAGAAACGTATGGAGGAGATGGGCCGGAGATCTGGTCACAGACGTATGGAGGAGATGGGCCGGAGATCTGGTCACAGACGTATGGAGGAGATGGGCCGGAGATCTGGTCAGAGGTGTATGGAGGAGATGGGCCGGGCCGGAGATCTGGTCACAGACCTATGGAGGAGATGGGCCGGGCCGGAGATCTGGGCAGAAACGTATGGAGGAGATGGGCTGGGCCGGAGATCTGGTCAGAGGTGTATGGAGGAGATGGGCCGGAGATCTGGTCACAGACGTATGGAGGAGATGGGCCGGAGATCTGGTCAGAAACGTATGGAGGAGATGGGCCGGAGATCTGGTCAGAGGTGTATGGAGGAGATGGGCCGGAGATCTGGTCAGAGACGTATGGAGGAGATGGGCCAGAGATCTGGTCAAACACGTATGGAGGAGATGGGCCGGAGATCTGGTCAGAGACGTATGGAGGAGATGGGCCGGAGATCTGGTCAGAGACGTATGGAGGAGATGGGCCGGAGATCTGGTCAGAGACGTATGGAGGAGATGGGCCGGAGATCTGGTCAAAGACGTATGGAGGAGATGGGCCAGAGATCTGGTCAGAGGTGTATGGAGGAGATGGGCCGGGCCGGAGATCTGGTCAGAGACGTATGGAGGAGATGGGCCAGAGATCTGGTCAGAGACGTATGGAGGAGATGGGCCAGAGATCTGGTCAGAGACGTATGGAGGAGATGGGCCGGAGATCTGATCAGAGACCTATGGAGGAGATGGGCCGGAGATCTGGTCACAGACGTATGGAGGAGATGGGCCGGAGATCTGGTCAGAAACGTATGGAGGAGATGGGCCGGAGATCTGGTCAGAGACGTATGGAGGAGATGGGCCGGAGATCTGGTCACAGACGTATGGAGGAGATGGGCCGGGCCGGAGATCTGGTCAGAGGTGTATGGAGGAGATGGGCCGGAGATCTGGTCACAGACGTATGGAGGAGATGGGCCGGGCCGGAGATCTGGGCAGAAACGTATGGAGGAGATGGGCCGGGCCGGAGATCTGGTCAGAGACGTATGGAGGAGATGGGCCGGAGATCTGGTCAGAGACGTATGGAGGAGATGGGCCGGAGATCTGGTCAAACACGTATGGAGGAGATGGGCCGGAGATCTGGTCAGAGACGTATGGAGGAGATGGGCCAGAGATCTGGTCAGTAACGTATGGAGGAGATGGGCCGGAGATCTGGTCAGAGACGTATGGAGGAGATGGGCCGGAGATCTGGTCAGAGACGTATGGAGGAGATGGGCCGGAGATCTGGTCAGAGACGTATGGAGGAGATGGGCCGGAGATCTGGTCAAACACGTATGGAGGAGATGGGCCGGAGATCTGGTCAGAGACGTATGGAGGAGATGGGCCGGAGATCTGGTCAGAGACGTATGGAGGAGATGGGCCGGAGATCTGGTCAAAGACGTATGGAGGAGATGGGCCAGAGATCTGGTCAGAGACGTATGGAGGAGATGGGCCGGGCCGGAGATCTGATCAGAGACCTATGGAGGAGATGGGCCGGAGATCTGGTCAGAGACGTATGGAGGAGATGGGCCGGAGATCTGGTCAGAAACGTATGGAGGAGATGGGCCGGAGATCTGGTCACAGACGTATGGAGGAGATGGGCCGGATATCTGGTCACAGACGTATGGAGGAGATGGGCCGGGCCGGAGATCTGGTCAGAGGTGTATGGAGGAGATGGGCCGGGCCGGAGATCTGGTCACAGACGTATGGAGGAGATGGGCCGGGCCGGAGATCTGGGCAGAAACGTATGGAGGAGATGGGCCGGGCCGGAGATCTGGTCAGAGACGTATGGAGGAGATGGGCCGGAGATCTGGTCAGAGACGTATGGAGGAGATGGGCCGGAGATCTGGTCAGAGACGTATGGAGGAGATGGGCCGGAGATCTGGTCACAGACGTACGGAGGAGATGGGCCGGACCGGAGATCTGGTCAGAGACGTATGGAGGAGATGGGCCGGAGATCTGGTCACAGACGTATGGAGGAGATGGGCCGGGCCGGAGATCTGGTCAGAAACGTATGGAGGAGATGGGCCGGGCCGGAGATCTGGTCAGAGACGTATGGAGGAGATGGGCCGGAGATCTGGTCACAGACGTATGGAGGAGATGGTACGGGTCGGAGATCTGGTCAGAGACGTACGGAGGAGATGGGCCGGGTCGTTGATCTGGTCAGAGACGTATGGAGGAGATGGACCGGAGATCTGGTCAGAGATGTATGGAGGAGATGGGCCGAGCCGGAGATCTGGGCAGAGACGTATGGAGGAGATGGGCCGGAGATCTGGTCAGAGACGTATGGAGGAGATGGGCCGGAGATCTGGTCAGAGACGTATGGAGGAGATGGGCCGGAGATCTGGTCAGAGACGTATGGAGGAGATGGGCGGGGCCGGAGATCTGGTCAGAGACGTATGGAGGAGATGGGCCGGGTCGGAGATGTACGGAGGAGATGGGCCGGGTCGGAGATCTGGTCACAGACGTATGGAGGAGATGGGCCGGGGCGGAGATCTGGTCAGAGACGTATGGAGGAGGTGGGCCGGGTCGGAGATCTGGTCAGAGACGTATGGAGGCGATGGGCCGGGCCGGAGATCTGGTCAGAGACATATGGAGGAGATGGGTCGGAGATCTGGTCAGAGACGTATGGAGGAGATGGTACGGGTCGGAGATCTGGTCAGAGACGTACGGAGGAGATGGGCCGGGTCGTTGATCTGGTCAGAGACGTACGGAGGAGATGTGCCGGAGATCTGGTCAGAGACATATGGAGGAGATGGGCCGGAGATCTGATCACAGACGTATGGAGGAGATGGGCCGGAGATCTGGTCAGAGACGTATGGAGGAGATGGGCCGGAGATCTGGTCACAGACGTATGGAGGAGATGGGCCGGAGATCTGGTCACAGACGTATGGAGGAGATGGGCCGGAGATCTGGTCAGAGGTGTATGGAGGAGATGGGCCGGAGATCTGGTCACAGACGTATGGAGGAGATGGGCCGGGCCGGAGATGTATGGAGGAGATGGGCCGGAGATCTGGTCAGAAACGTATGGAGGAGATGGGCCGGAGATCTGGTCACACGTATGGAGGAGATGGGCCGGAGATCTGGTCATAGACGTATGGAGGAGATGGGCCGGAGATCTGGTCACAGACGTATGGAGGAGATGGTACGGGCCGGAGATCTGGTCAGAGACGTATGGAGGAGATGGGCCGGAGATCTGGTCACAGACGTATGGAGGAGATGGGCCGGAGATCTGGTCAGAAACGTATGGAGGAGATGGGCCGGAGATCTGGTCAGAAACGTATGGATGGGCCGGAGATCTGGTCAGAAACGTATGGAGGAGATCTGGTCACAGACGTATGGAGGAGATGGGCCGGGCCGGAGATCTGGTCAGAAACGTATGGAGGAGATGGGCCGGGCCGGAGATCTGGTCAGAAACGTATGGAGGAGATGGGCCGGGCCGGAGATCTGGTCAGAAACGTATGGAGGAGATGGGCCGGAGATCTGGTCAGAGGTGTATGGAGGAGATGGGCCGGAGATCTGGTCACAGACGTATGGAGGAGATGGGCTGGGCCGGAGATCTGGTCAGAGGTGTATGGAGGAGATGGGCCGGAGATCTGGTCACAGACGTATGGAGGAGATGGGCCGGAGATCTGGTCAGAAACGTATGGAGGAGATGGGCCGGAGATCTGGTCAGAGGTGTATGGAGGAGATGGGCCGGGCCGGAGATCTGGTCAGAGACGTATGGAGGAGATGGGCCAGAGATCTGGTCAAACACGTATGGAGGAGATGGGCCGGAGATCTGGTCAGAGACGTATGGAGGAGATGGGCCGGAGATCTGGTCAGAGACGTATGGAGGAGATGGGCCGGAGATCTGGTCAAAGACGTATGGAGGAGATGGGCCAGAGATCTGGTCAGAGGTGTATGGAGGAGATGGGCCGGGCCGGAGATCTGGTCAGAGACGTATGGAGGAGATGGGCCAGAGATCTGGTCAGAGACGTATGGAGGAGATGGGCCAGAGATCTGGTCAGAGACGTATGGAGGAGATGGGCCGGAGATCTGATCAGAGACCTATGGAGGAGATGGGCCGGAGATCTGGTCACAGACGTATGGAGGAGATGGGCCGGAGATCTGGTCAGAAACGTATGGAGGAGATGGGCCGGAGATCTGGTCAGAGACGTATGGAGGAGATGGGCCGGAGATCTGGTCACAGACGTATGGAGGAGATGGGCCGGGCCAGAGATCTGGTCAGAGGTGTATGGAGGAGATGGGCCGGGCCGGAGATCTGGTCACAGACGTATGGAGGAGATGGGCCGGGCCGGAGATCTGGGCAGAAACGTATGGAGGAGATGGGCCGGGCCGGAGATCTGGTCAGAGACGTATGGAGGAGATGGGCCGGAGATCTGGTCAGAGACGTATGGAGGAGATGGGCCGGAGATCTGGTCAGAGACGTATGGAGGAGATGGGCCGGAGATCTGGTCACAGACGTACGGAGGAGATGGGCCGGGCCGGAGATCTGGTCAGAGACGTATGGAGGAGATGGGCCGGAGATCTGGTCACAGACGTATGGAGGAGATGGGCCGGGCCGGAGATCTGGTCAGAAACGTATGGAGGAGATGGGCCGGGCCGGAGATCTGGTCAGAGACGTATGGAGGAGATGGGCCGGAGATCTGATCACAGACGTATGGAGGAGATGGTACGGGTCGGAGATCTGGTCAGAGACGTACGGAGGAGATGGGCCGGGTCGTTGATCTGGTCAGAGACGTATGGAGGAGATGGACCGGAGATCTGGTCAGAGATGTATGGAGGAGATGGGCCGAGCCGGAGATCTGGGCAGAGACGTATGGAGGAGATGGGCCGAACCGGAGATCTGGTCAGAGACGTATGGAGGAGATGGGCCGGAGATCTGGTCAGAGACGTATGGAGGAGATGGGCCGGAGATCTGGTCAGAGACATATGGAGGAGATGGGCGGGGCCGGAGATCTGGTCAGAGACGTATGGAGGAGATGGGCCGGGTCGGAGATGTACGGAGGAGATGGGCCGGGTCGGAGATCTGGTCACAGACGTATGGAGGAGATGGGCCGGGGCGGAGATCTGGTCAGAGACATATGGAGGAGGTGGGCCGGAGATCTGGTCAAACACGTATGGAGGAGATGGGCCGGAGATCTGGTCAGAGACGTATGGAGGAGATGGGCCGGAGATCTGGTCAGAGACGTATGGAGGAGATGGGCCGGAGATCTGGTCAAACACGTATGGAGGAGATGGGCCGGAGATCTGGTCAGAGACGTATGGAGGAGATGGGCCAGAGATCTGGTCAGAAACGTATGGAGGAGATGGGCCGGAGATCTGGTCAGAGACGTATGGAGGAGATAGGCCGGAGATCTGGTCAGAGACGTATGGAGGAGATGGGCCGGAGATCTGGTCAGAGACGTATGGAGGAGATGGGCCGGAGATCTGGTCAAACACGTATGGAGGAGATGGGCCGGAGATCTGGTCAGAGACGTATGGAGGAGATGGGCCGGAGATCTGGTCAGAGACGTATGGAGGAGATGGGCCGGAGATCTGGTCAAAGACGTATGGAGGAGATGGGCCAGAGATCTGGTCAGAGACGTATGGAGGAGATGGGCCGGGCCGGAGATCTGATCAGAGACCTATGGAGGAGATGGGCCGGAGATCTGGTCACAGATGTATGGAGGAGATGGGCCGGAGATCTGGTCAGAAACGTATGGAGGAGATGGGCCGGAGATCTGGTCACAGACGTATGGAGGAGATGGGCCGGAGATCTGGTCACAGACGTATGGAGGAGATGGGCCGGAGATCTGGTCAGAGGTGTATGGAGGAGATGGGCCGGGCCGGAGATCTGGTCACAGACCTATGGAGGAGATGGGCCGGGCCGGAGATCTGGGCAGAAACGTATGGAGGAGATGGGCCGGGCCGGAGATCTGGTCAGAGACGTATGGAGGAGATGGGCCGGAGATCTGGTCAGAGACGTATGGAGGAGATGGGCCGGAGATCTGGTCAGAGACGTATGGAGGAGATGGGCCGGAGATCTGGTCACAGACGTACGGAGGAGATGGGCCGGGCCGGAGATCTGGTCAGAGACGTATGGAGGAGATGGGCCGGAGATCTGGTCACAGACGTATGGAGGAGATGGGCCGGGCCGGAGATCTGGTCAGAAACGTATGGAGGAGATGGGCCGGGCCAGAGATCTGGTCAGAGACGTATGGAGGAGATGGGCCGGAGATCTGGTCACAGACGTATGGAGGAGATGGTACGGGTCGGAGATCTGGTCAGAGACGTACGGAGGAGATGGGCCGGGTCGTTGATCTGGTCAGAGACGTATGGAGGAGATGGACCGGAGATCTGGTCAGAGATGTATGGAGGAGATGGGCCGAGCCGGAGATCTGGGCAGAGACGTATGGAGGAGATGGGCCGGAGATCTGGTCAGAGACGTATGGAGGAGATGGGCCGGAGATCTGGTCAGAGACGTATGGAGGAGATGGGCCGGAGATCTGGTCAGAGACGTATGGAGGAGATGGGCGGGGCCGGAGATCTGGTCAGAGACGTATGGAGGAGATGGGCCGGGTCGGAGATGTACGGAGGAGATGGGCCGGGTCGGAGATCTGGTCACAGACGTATGGAGGAGATGGGCCGGGGCGGAGATCTGGTCAGAGACGTATGGAGGAGGTGGGCCGGGTCGGAGATCTGGTCAGAGACGTATGGAGGCGATGGGCCGGGCCGGAGATCTGGTCAGAGACATATGGAGGAGATGGGTCGGAGATCTGGTCAGAGACGTATGGAGGAGATGGTACGGGTCGGAGATCTGGTCAGAGACGTACGGAGGAGATGGGCCGGGTCGTTGATCTGGTCAGAGACGTACGGAGGAGATGTGCCGGAGATCTGGTCAGAGACATATGGAGGAGATGGGCCGGAGATCTGATCACAGACGTATGGAGGAGATGGGCCGGAGATCTGGTCAGAGACGTATGGAGGAGATGGGCCGGAGATCTGGTCAGAGACGTATGGAGGAGATGGGCCGGAGATCTGGTCACAGACGTATGGAGGAGATGGGCCGGCCGGAGATCTGGTCAGAGGTGTATGGAGGAGATGGGCCGGGCCGGAGATCTGGTCACAGACGTATGGAGGAGATGGGCCGGAGATCTGGTCACAGACGTATGGAGGAGATGGGCCGGAGATCTGGTCAGAGGTGTATGGAGGAGATGGGCCGGAGATCTGGTCACAGACGTATGGAGGAGATGGGCCGGGCCGGAGATGTATGGAGGAGATGGGCCGGAGATCTGGTCAGAAACGTATGGAGGAGATGGGCCGGAGATCTGGTCACACGTATGGAGGAGATGGGCCGGAGATCTGGTCATAGACGTATGGAGGAGATGGGCCGGAGATCTGGTCACAGACGTATGGAGGAGATGGTACGGGCCGGAGATCTGGTCAGAGACGTATGGAGGAGATGGGCCGGAGATCTGGTCACAGACGTATGGAGGAGATGGGCCGGAGATCTGGTCAGAAACGTATGGAGGAGATGGGCCGGAGATCTGGTCAGAAACGTATGGATGGGCCGGAGATCTGGTCAGAAACGTATGGAGGAGATCTGGTCACAGACGTATGGAGGAGATGGGCCGGGCCGGAGATCTGGTCAGAAACGTATGGAGGAGATGGGCCGGGCCGGAGATCTGGTCAGAAACGTATGGAGGAGATGGGCCGGGCCGGAGATCTGGTCAGAAACGTATGGAGGAGATGGGCCGGAGATCTGGTCAGAGGTGTATGGAGGAGATGGGCCGGAGATCTGGTCACAGACGTATGGAGGAGATGGGCTGGGCCGGAGATCTGGTCAGAGGTGTATGGAGGAGATGGGCCGGAGATCTGGTCACAGACGTATGGAGGAGATGGGCCGGAGATCTGGTCAGAAACGTATGGAGGAGATGGGCCGGAGATCTGGTCAGAGGTGTATGGAGGAGATGGGCCGGGCCGGAGATCTGGTCAGAGACGTATGGAGGAGATGGGCCAGAGATCTGGTCAAACACGTATGGAGGAGATGGGCCGGAGATCTGGTCAGAGACGTATGGAGGAGATGGGCCGGAGATCTGGTCAGAGACGTATGGAGGAGATGGGCCGGAGATCTGGTCAGAGACGTATGGAGGAGATGGGCCGGAGATCTGGTCAAAGACGTATGGAGGAGATGGGCCAGAGATCTGGTCAGAGGTGTATGGAGGAGATGGGCCGGGCCGGAGATCTGGTCAGAGACGTATGGAGGAGATGGGCCAGAGATCTGGTCAGAGACGTATGGAGGAGATGGGCCAGAGATCTGGTCAGAGACGTATGGAGGAGATGGGCCGGAGATCTGATCAGAGACCTATGGAGGAGATGGGCCGGAGATCTGGTCACAGACGTATGGAGGAGATGGGCCGGAGATCTGGTCAGAAACGTATGGAGGAGATGGGCCGGAGATCTGGTCAGAGACGTATGGAGGAGATGGGCCGGAGATCTGGTCACAGACGTATGGAGGAGATGGGCCGGGCCGGAGATCTGGTCAGAGGTGTATGGAGGAGATGGGCCGGGCCGGAGATCTGGTCACAGACGTATGGAGGAGATGGGCCGGGCCGGAGATCTGGGCAGAAACGTATGGAGGAGATGGGCCGGGCCGGAGATCTGGTCAGAGACGTATGGAGGAGATGGGCCGGAGATCTGGTCAGAGACGTATGGAGGAGATGGGCCGGAGATCTGGTCAAACACGTATGGAGGAGATGGGCCGGAGATCTGGTCAGAGACGTATGGAGGAGATGGGCCAGAGATCTGGTCAGAAACGTATGGAGGAGATGGGCCGGAGATCTGGTCAGAGACGTATGGAGGAGATGGGCCGGAGATCTGGTCAGAGACGTATGGATGAGATGGGCCGGAGATCTGGTCAGAGACGTATGGAGGAGATGGGCCGGAGATCTGGTCAAACACGTATGGAGGAGATGGGCCGGAGATCTGGTCAGAGACGTATGGAGGAGATGGGCCGGAGATCTGGTCAGAGACGTATGGAGGAGATGGGCCGGAGATCTGGTCAAAGACGTATGGAGGAGATGGGCCAGAGATCTGGTCAGAGACGTATGGAGGAGATGGGCCGGGCCGGAGATCTGATCAGAGACCTATGGAGGAGATGGGCCGGAGATCTGGTCAGAGACGTATGGAGGAGATGGGCCGGAGATCTGGTCAGAAACGTATGGAGGAGATGGGCCGGAGATCTGGTCACAGATGTATGGAGGAGATGGGCCGGATATCTGGTCACAGACGTATGGAGGAGATGGGCCGGGCCGGAGATCTGGTCAGAGGTGTATGGAGGAGATGGGCCGGGCCGGAGATCTGGTCACAGACGTATGGAGGAGATGGGCCGGGCCGGAGATCTGGGCAGAAACGTATGGAGGAGATGGGCCGGGCCGGAGATCTGGTCAGAGACGTATGGAGGAGATGGGCCGGAGATCTGGTCAGAGACGTATGGAGGAGATGGGCCGGAGATCTGGTCAGAGACGTATGGAGGAGATGGGCCGGAGATCTGGTCAAACACGTATGGAGGAGATGGGCCGGAGATCTGGTCAGAGACGTATGGAGGAGATGGGCCGGAGATCTGGTCAGAGACGTATGGAGGAGATGGGCCGGAGATCTGGTCAAAGACGTATGGAGGAGATGGGCCAGAGATCTGGTCAGAGACGTATGGAGGAGATGGGCCGGGCCGGAGATCTGATCAGAGACCTATGGAGGAGATGGGCCGGAGATCTGGTCACAGATGTATGGAGGAGATGGGCCGGAGATCTGGTCAGAAACGTATGGAGGAGATGGGCCGGAGATCTGGTCACAGACGTATGGAGGAGATGGGCCGGAGATCTGGTCACAGACGTATGGAGGAGATGGGCCGGAGATCTGGTCAGAGGTGTATGGAGGAGATGGGCCGGGCCGGAGATCTGGTCACAGACCTATGGAGGAGATGGGCCGGGCCGGAGATCTGGGCAGAAACGTATGGAGGAGATGGGCCGGGCCGGAGATCTGGTCAGAGACGTATGGAGGAGATGGGCCGGAGATCTGGTCAGAGACGTATGGAGGAGATGGGCCGGAGATCTGGTCAGAGACGTATGGAGGAGATGGGCCGGAGATCTGGTCACAGACGTACGGAGGAGATGGGCCGGGCCGGAGATCTGGTCAGAGACGTATGGAGGAGATGGGCCGGAGATCTGGTCACAGACGTATGGAGGAGATGGGCCGGGCCGGAGATCTGGTCAGAAACGTATGGAGGAGATGGGCCGGGCCAGAGATCTGGTCAGAGACGTATGGAGGAGATGGGCCGGAGATCTGGTCACAGACGTATGGAGGAGATGGTACGGGTCGGAGATCTGGTCAGAGACGTACGGAGGAGATGGGCCGGGTCGTTGATCTGGTCAGAGACGTATGGAGGAGATGGACCGGAGATCTGGTCAGAGATGTATGGAGGAGATGGGCCGAGCCGGAGATCTGGGCAGAGACGTATGGAGGAGATGGGCCGGAGATCTGGTCAGAGACGTATGGAGGAGATGGGCCGGAGATCTGGTCAGAGACGTATGGAGGAGATGGGCCGGAGATCTGGTCAGAGACGTATGGAGGAGATGGGCGGGGCCGGAGATCTGGTCAGAGACGTATGGAGGAGATGGGCCGGGTCGGAGATGTACGGAGGAGATGGGCCGGGTCGGAGATCTGGTCACAGACGTATGGAGGAGATGGGCCGGGGCGGAGATCTGGTCAGAGACGTATGGAGGAGGTGGGCCGGGTCGGAGATCTGGTCAGAGACGTATGGAGGCGATGGGCCGGGCCGGAGATCTGGTCAG
Organism: Ranitomeya imitator; assembly: GCF_032444005.1. NCBI lineage: Eukaryota > Metazoa > Chordata > Amphibia > Anura > Dendrobatidae > Ranitomeya > Ranitomeya imitator. The sequence goes on along the minus strand of NC_091282.1, from coordinate 1,236,619,271 downwards.
AGACATATGGAGGAGATGGGTCGGAGATCTGGTCAGAGACGTATGGAGGAGATGGTACGGGTCGGAGATCTGGTCAGAGACGTACGGAGGAGATGGGCCGGGTCGTTGATCTGGTCAGAGACGTACGGAGGAGATGTGCCGGAGATCTGGTCAGAGACATATGGAGGAGATGGGCCGGAGATCTGATCACAGACGTATGGAGGAGATGGGCCGGAGATCTGGTCAGAGACGTATGGAGGAGATGGGCCGGAGATCTGGTCAGAGACGTATGGAGGAGATGGGCCGGAGATCTGGTCACAGACGTATGGAGGAGATGGGCCGGCCGGAGATCTGGTCAGAGGTGTATGGAGGAGATGGGCCGGGCCGGAGATCTGGTCACAGACGTATGGAGGAGATGGGCCGGAGATCTGGTCACAGACGTATGGAGGAGATGGGCCGGAGATCTGGTCAGAGGTGTATGGAGGAGATGGGCCGGAGATCTGGTCACAGACGTATGGAGGAGATGGGCCGGGCCGGAGATGTATGGAGGAGATGGGCCGGAGATCTGGTCAGAAACGTATGGAGGAGATGGGCCGGAGATCTGGTCACACGTATGGAGGAGATGGGCCGGAGATCTGGTCATAGACGTATGGAGGAGATGGGCCGGAGATCTGGTCACAGACGTATGGAGGAGATGGTACGGGCCGGAGATCTGGTCAGAGACGTATGGAGGAGATGGGCCGGAGATCTGGTCACAGACGTATGGAGGAGATGGGCCGGAGATCTGGTCAGAAACGTATGGAGGAGATGGGCCGGAGATCTGGTCAGAAACGTATGGATGGGCCGGAGATCTGGTCAGAAACGTATGGAGGAGATCTGGTCACAGACGTATGGAGGAGATGGGCCGGGCCGGAGATCTGGTCAGAAACGTATGGAGGAGATGGGCCGGGCCGGAGATCTGGTCAGAAACGTATGGAGGAGATGGGCCGGGCCGGAGATCTGGTCAGAAACGTATGGAGGAGATGGGCCGGAGATCTGGTCAGAGGTGTATGGAGGAGATGGGCCGGAGATCTGGTCACAGACGTATGGAGGAGATGGGCTGGGCCGGAGATCTGGTCAGAGGTGTATGGAGGAGATGGGCCGGAGATCTGGTCACAGACGTATGGAGGAGATGGGCCGGAGATCTGGTCAGAAACGTATGGAGGAGATGGGCCGGAGATCTGGTCAGAGGTGTATGGAGGAGATGGGCCGGGCCGGAGATCTGGTCAGAGACGTATGGAGGAGATGGGCCAGAGATCTGGTCAAACACGTATGGAGGAGATGGGCCGGAGATCTGGTCAGAGACGTATGGAGGAGATGGGCCGGAGATCTGGTCAGAGACGTATGGAGGAGATGGGCCGGAGATCTGGTCAGAGACGTATGGAGGAGATGGGCCGGAGATCTGGTCAAAGACGTATGGAGGAGATGGGCCAGAGATCTGGTCAGAGGTGTATGGAGGAGATGGGCCGGGCCGGAGATCTGGTCAGAGACGTATGGAGGAGATGGGCCAGAGATCTGGTCAGAGACGTATGGAGGAGATGGGCCAGAGATCTGGTCAGAGACGTATGGAGGAGATGGGCCGGAGATCTGATCAGAGACCTATGGAGGAGATGGGCCGGAGATCTGGTCACAGACGTATGGAGGAGATGGGCCGGAGATCTGGTCAGAAACGTATGGAGGAGATGGGCCGGAGATCTGGTCAGAGACGTATGGAGGAGATGGGCCGGAGATCTGGTCACAGACGTATGGAGGAGATGGGCCGGGCCGGAGATCTGGTCAGAGGTGTATGGAGGAGATGGGCCGGGCCGGAGATCTGGTCACAGACGTATGGAGGAGATGGGCCGGGCCGGAGATCTGGGCAGAAACGTATGGAGGAGATGGGCCGGGCCGGAGATCTGGTCAGAGACGTATGGAGGAGATGGGCCGGAGATCTGGTCAGAGACGTATGGAGGAGATGGGCCGGAGATCTGGTCAAACACGTATGGAGGAGATGGGCCGGAGATCTGGTCAGAGACGTATGGAGGAGATGGGCCAGAGATCTGGTCAGAAACGTATGGAGGAGATGGGCCGGAGATCTGGTCAGAGACGTATGGAGGAGATGGGCCGGAGATCTGGTCAGAGACGTATGGATGAGATGGGCCGGAGATCTGGTCAGAGACGTATGGAGGAGATGGGCCGGAGATCTGGTCAAACACGTATGGAGGAGATGGGCCGGAGATCTGGTCAGAGACGTATGGAGGAGATGGGCCGGAGATCTGGTCAGAGACGTATGGAGGAGATGGGCCGGAGATCTGGTCAAAGACGTATGGAGGAGATGGGCCAGAGATCTGGTCAGAGACGTATGGAGGAGATGGGCCGGGCCGGAGATCTGATCAGAGACCTATGGAGGAGATGGGCCGGAGATCTGGTCAGAGACGTATGGAGGAGATGGGCCGGAGATCTGGTCAGAAACGTATGGAGGAGATGGGCCGGAGATCTGGTCACAGATGTATGGAGGAGATGGGCCGGATATCTGGTCACAGACGTATGGAGGAGATGGGCCGGGCCGGAGATCTGGTCAGAGGTGTATGGAGGAGATGGGCCGGGCCGGAGATCTGGTCACAGACGTATGGAGGAGATGGGCCGGGCCGGAGATCTGGGCAGAAACGTATGGAGGAGATGGGCCGGGCCGGAGATCTGGTCAGAGACGTATGGAGGAGATGGGCCGGAGATCTGGTCAGAGACGTATGGAGGAGATGGGCCGGAGATCTGGTCAGAGACGTATGGAGGAGATGGGCCGGAGATCTGGTCACAGACGTACGGAGGAGATGGGCCGGGCCGGAGATCTGGTCAGAGACGTATGGAGGAGATGGGCCGGAGATCTGGTCACAGACGTATGGAGGAGATGGGCCGGGCCGGAGATCTGGTCAGAAACGTATGGAGGAGATGGGCCGGGCCGGAGATCTGGTCAGAGACGTATGGAGGAGATGGGCCGGAGATCTGGTCACAGACGTATGGAGGAGATGGTACGGGTCGGAGATCTGGTCAGAGACGTACGGAGGAGATGGGCCGGGTCGTTGATCTGGTCAGAGACGTATGGAGGAGATGGACCGGAGATCTGGTCAGAGATGTATGGAGGAGATGGGCCGAGCCGGAGATCTGGGCAGAGACTTATGGAGGAGATGGGCCGGAGATCTGGTCAGAGACGTATGGAGGAGATGGGCCGGAGATCTGGTCAGAGACGTATGGAGGAGATGGGCCGGAGATCTGGTCAGAGACGTATGGAGGAGATGGGCGGGGCCGGAGATCTGGTCAGAGACGTATGGAGGAGATGGGCCGGGTCGGAGATGTACGGAGGAGATGGGCCGGGTCGGAGATCTGGTCACAGACGTATGGAGGAGATGGGCCGGGGCGGAGATCTGGTCAGAGACGTATGGAGGAGGTGGGCCGGGTCGGAGATCTGGTCAGAGACGTATGGAGGCGATGGGCCGGGCCGGAGATCTGGTCAGAGACATATGGAGGAGATGGGTCGGAGATCTGGTCAGAGACGTATGGAGGAGATGGTACGGGTCGGAGATCTGGTCAGAGACGTACGGAGGAGATGGGCCGGGTCGTTGATCTGGTCAGAGACGTACGGAGGAGATGTGCCGGAGATCTGGTCAGAGACATATGGAGGAGATGGGCCGGAGATCTGATCACAGACGTATGGAGGAGATGGGCCGGAGATCTGGTCAGAGACGTATGGAGGAGATGGGCCAGAGATCTGGTCACAGACGTATGGAGGAGATGGGCCGGAGATCTGGTCACAGACGTATGGAGGAGATGGGCCTGAGATCTGGTCAGAGGTGTATGGAGGAGATGGGCCGGAGATCTGGTCACAGACGTATGGAGGAGATGGGCCGGGCCGGAGATGTATGGAGGAGATGGGCCGGAGATCTGGTCAGAAACGTATGGAGGAGATGGGCCGGAGATCTGGTCACACGTATGGAGGAGATGGGCCGGAGATCTGGTCATAGACGTATGGAGGAGATGGGCCGGAGATCTGGTCACAGACGTATGGAGGAGATGGTACGGGCCGGAGATCTGGTCAGAGACGTATGGAGGAGATGGGCCGGAGATCTGGTCACAGACGTATGGAGGAGATGGGCCGGAGATCTGGTCAGAAACGTATGGAGGAGATGGGCCGGAGATCTGGTCAGAAACGTATGGATGGGCCGGAGATCTGGTCAGAAACGTATGGAGGAGATCTGGTCACAGACGTATGGAGGAGATGGGCCGGGCCGGAGATCTGGTCAGAAACGTATGGAGGAGATGGGCCGGGCCGGAGATCTGGTCAGAAACGTATGGAGGAGATGGGCCGGGCCGGAGATCTGGTCAGAAACGTATGGAGGAGATGGGCCGGAGATCTGGTCAGAGGTGTATGGAGGAGATGGGCCGGAGATCTGGTCACAGACGTATGGAGGAGATGGGCTGGGCCGGAGATCTGGTCAGAGGTGTATGGAGGAGATGGGCCGGAGATCTGGTCACAGACGTATGGAGGAGATGGGCCGGAGATCTGGTCAGAAACGTATGGAGGAGATGGGCCGGAGATCTGGTCAGAGGTGTATGGAGGAGATGGGCCGGGCCGGAGATCTGGTCAGAGACGTATGGAGGAGATGGGCCAGAGATCTGGTCAAACACGTATGGAGGAGATGGGCCGGAGATCTGGTCAGAGACGTATGGAGGAGATGGGCCGGAGATCTGGTCAGAGACGTATGGAGGAGATGGGCCGGAGATCTGGTCAGAGACGTATGGAGGAGATGGGCCGGAGATCTGGTCAAAGACGTATGGAGGAGATGGGCCAGAGATCTGGTCAGAGGTGTATGGAGGAGATGGGCCGGGCCGGAGATCTGGTCAGAGACGTATGGAGGAGATGGGCCAGAGATCTGGTCAGAGACGTATGGAGGAGATGGGCCAGAGATCTGGTCAGAGACGTATGGAGGAGATGGGCCGGAGATCTGATCAGAGACCTATGGAGGAGATGGGCCGGAGATCTGGTCACAGACGTATGGAGGAGATGGGCCGGAGATCTGGTCAGAAACGTATGGAGGAGATGGGCCGGAGATCTGGTCAGAGACGTATGGAGGAGATGGGCCGGAGATCTGGTCACAGACGTATGGAGGAGATGGGCCGGGCCGGAGATCTGGTCAGAGGTGTATGGAGGAGATGGGCCGGGCCGGAGATCTGGTCACAGACGTATGGAGGAGATGGGCCGGGCCGGAGATCTGGGCAGAAACGTATGGAGGAGATGGGCCGGGCCGGAGATCTGGTCAGAGACGTATGGAGGAGATGGGCCGGAGATCTGGTCAGAGACGTATGGAGGAGATGGGCCGGAGATCTGGTCAGAGACGTATGGAGGAGATGGGCCGGAGATCTGGTCACAGACGTACGGAGGAGATGGGCCGGGCCGGAGATCTGGTCAGAGACGTATGGAGGAGATGGGCCGGAGATCTGGTCACAGACGTATGGAGGAGATGGGCCGGGCCGGAGATCTGGTCAGAAACGTATGGAGGAGATGGGCCGGGCCGGAGATCTGGTCAGAGACGTATGGAGGAGATGGGCCGGAGATCTGATCACAGACGTATGGAGGAGATGGTACGGGTCGGAGATCTGGTCAGAGACGTACGGAGGAGATGGGCCGGGTCGTTGATCTGGTCAGAGACGTATGGAGGAGATGGACCGGAGATCTGGTCAGAGATGTATGGAGGAGATGGGCCGAGCCGGAGATCTGGGCAGAGACGTATGGAGGAGATGGGCCGAGCCAGAGATATGGTCAGAGACGTATGGAGGAGATGGGCCGGAGATCTGGTCAGAGACGTATGGAGGAGATGGGCCGGAGATCTGGTCAGAGACGTATGGAGGAGATGGGCGGGGCCGGAGATCTGGTCAGAGACGTATGGAGGAGATGGGCCGGGTCGGAGATGTACGGAGGAGATGGGCCGGGTCGGAGATCTGGTCACAGACGTATGGAGGAGATGGGCCGGGGCGGAGATCTGGTCAGAGACATATGGAGGAGGTGGGCCGGGTCGGAGATCTGGTCAGAGACGTATGGAGGCGATGGGCCGGGCCGGAGATCTGGTCAGAGACGTACGGAGGAGATGGGCCGGGTCGTTGATCTGGTCAGAGACGTACGGAGGAGATGTGCCGGAGATCTGGTCAGAGACATATGGAGGAGATGGGCCGGAGATCTGATCACAGACGTATGGAGGAGATGGGCCGGAGATCTGGTCACAGACGTATGGAGGAGATGGGCCGGAGATCTGGTCAGAGATGTATGGAGGAGATGGGCCGAGCCGGAGATCTGGGCAGAGACGTATGGAGGAGATGGGCCGAGCCGGAGATCTGGTCAGAGACGTATGGAGGAGATGGGCCGGAGATCTGGTCAGAGACGTATGGAGGAGGTGGGCCGGGTCGGAGATCTGGTCAGAGACGTATGGAGGCGATGGGCCGGGCCGGAGATCTGGTCAGAGACGTACGGAGGAGATGGGCCGGGTCGTTGATCTGGTCAGAGACGTACGGATGAGATGTGCCGGAGATCTGGTCAGAGACATATGGAGGAGATGGGCCGGAGATCTGATCACAGACGTATGGAGGAGATGGGCCGGAGATCTGGTCACAGACGTATGGAGGAGATGGGCCGGAGATCTGGTCAGAGATGTATGGAGGAGATGGGCCGAGCCGGAGATCTGGGCAGAGACGTATGGAGGAGATGGGCCGAGCCGGAGATCTGGTCAGAGACGTATGGAGGAGATGGGCCGGAGATCTGGTCAGAGACGTATGGAGGAGATGGGCCGGAGATCTGGTCAGAGACGTATGGAGGAGATGGGCGGGGCCGGAGATCTGGTCAGAGACGTATGGAGGAGATGGGCCGGGTCGGAGATGTACGGAGGAGATGGGCCGGGTCGGAGATCTGGTCACAGACGTATGGAGGAGATGGGCCGGGGCGGAGATCTGGTCAGAGACATATGGAGGAGGTGGGCCGGGTCGGAGATCTGGTCAGAGACGTATGGAGGCGATGGGACGGGCCGGAGATCTGGTCAGAGACATATGGAGGAGATGGGTCGGAGATCTGTTCAGAGACGTATGGAGGAGATGGTACGGGTCGGAGATCTGGTCAGAGACGTACGGAGGAGATGGGCCGGGTCGTTGATCTGGTCAGAGACGTACGGAGGAGATGTGCCGGAGATCTGGTCAGAGACATATGGAGGAGATGGGCCGGAGATCTGATCACAGACGTATGGAGGAGATGGGCCGGAGATCTGGTCACAGACGTATGGAGGAGATGGGCCGGGCCGGAGATCTGGTCAGAGGTGTATGGAGGAGATGGGCCGGGCCGGAGATCTGGTCACAGACGTATGGAGGAGTTGGGCCGGGCCGGAGATCTGGTCAGAGACGTATGGAGGAGATGGGCCGGAGATCTGGTCAGAGACGTATGGAGGAGATGGGCCGGAGATCTGGTCAGAGACGTATGGAGGAGATGGGCCGGAGATCTGGTCACAGACGTACGGAGGAGATGGGCCGGGCCGGAGATCTGGTCAGAGACGTATGGAGGAGATGGGCCGGAGATCTGGTCACAGACGTATGGAGGAGATGGGCCGGCCCGGAGATCTGGTCAGAAACGCATGGAGGAGATGGGCCGGGCCGGAGATCTGGTCAGAGACGTATGGAGGAGATGGGCCGGGTCGGAGATGTACGGAGGAGATGGGCCGGGTCGGAGATCTGGTCACAGACGTATGGAGGAGATGGGCCGGGGCGGAGATCTGGTCAGAGACGTATGGAGGAGGTGGGCCGGGTCTGAGATCTGGTCAGAGACGTATGGAGGAGATGGGCCGGGCCGAAGATCTGGTCAGAGACATATGGAGGAGATGGGTCGGAGATCTGGTCAGAGACGTATGGAGGAGATGGTACGGGTCGGAGATCTGGTCAGAGACGTACGGAGGAGATGGGCCGGGTCGTTGATCTGGTCAGAGACGTATGGAGGAGATGGGCCGGAGATCTGGTCAGAGATGTATGGAGGAGATGGGCCGGGTCGGAGATCTGGTCAGAGACGTATGGAGAGATGGGCCGGAGATCTGGTCACAGACGTATGGAGGAGATGGGCCGGAGATCTGGTCAGAAACGTATGGAGGAGATGGGCCGGGCCGGAGATCTGGTCAGAGACGTATGGAGGAGATGGGCCGGAGATCTGGTCACAGACGTATGGAGGAGATGGTACGGGTCGGAGATCTGGTCAGAGACGTACGGAGGAGATGGGCCGGGTCGTTGATCTAGTCAGAGACGTATGGAGGAGATGGACCGGAGATCTGGTCAGAGATGTATGGAGGAGATGGGCCGAGCCGGAGATCTGGTCAGAGACGTATGGAGGAGATGGGCCGGAGATCTGGTCAGAGACGTATGGAGGAGATGGGCCGGAGATCTGGTCAAACACGTATGGAGGAGATGGGCCGGAGATCTGGTCAAACACGTATGGAGGAGATGGGCCGGAGATCTGGTCAGAGACGTATGGAGGAGATGGGCCGGAGATCTGGTCAGAGACGTATGGAGGAGATGGGCCGGAGATCTGGTCAAACACGTATGGAGGAGATGGGCCGGAGATCTGGTCAGAGACGTATGGAGGAGATGGGCCGGAGATCTGGTCAGAGACGTATGGAGGAGATGGGCCGGAGATCTGGTCAGAGACGTATGGAGGAGATGGGCCGGAGATCTGGTCAAACACGTATGGAGGAGATGGGCCGGAGATCTGGTCAGAAACGTATGGAGGAGATGGGCCAGAGATCTGGTCAGAGACGTATGGAGGAGATGGGCCAGATATCTGGTCAGAGACGTATGGAGGAGATGGGCCGGGCCGGAGATCTGATCAGAGACGTATGGAGGAGATGGGCCCGAGATCTGGTCACAGACGTATGGAGAAGATGGGCCGGAGCTCTGGTCAGAAACGTATGGAGGAGATGGGCCGGAGATCTGGTCAGAGACGTATGGAGGAGATGGGCCGGAGATCTGGTCACAGACGTATGGAGGAGATGGGCCGGGCCGGAGATCTGGTCAGAGGTGTATGGAGGAGATGGGTCGGGCCGGAGATCTGGTCACAGACGTATGGAGGAGATGGGCCGGGCCGGAGATCTGGTCAGAAACGTATGGAGGAGATGGGCCGGGCCGGAGATCTGGTCAGAGACGTATGGAGGAGATGGGCCGGAGATCTGGTCAGAGACGTATGGAGGAGATGGGCCGGAGATCTGGTCAGAGACGTATGGAGGAGATGGGCCGGAGATCTGGTCACAGACGTACGGAGGAGATGGGCCGGGCCGGAGATCTGGTCAGAGACGTATGGAGGAGATGGGCCGGAGATCTGGTCACAGACGTATGGAGGAGATGGGCCGGGCCGGAGATCTGGTCAGAAATGTATGGAGAAGATGGGCCGTGCCGGAGATCTGGTCAGAGACGTATGGAGGAGATGGGCCGGAGATCTGGTCACAGACGTATGGAGGAGATGGTACGGGTCGGAGATCTGGTCAGAGACGTACGGAGGAGATGGGCCGGGTCGTTGATCTGGTCAGAGACGTATGGAGGAGATGGACCGGAGATCTGGTCAGAGATGTATGGAGGAGATGGGCCGAGCCGGAGATCTGGTCAGAGACGTATGGAGGAGATGGGCCGGAGATCTGGTCAGAGACGTATGGAGGAGATGGGCCGGAGATCTGGTCAGAGACGTATGGAGGAGATGGGCCGGAGATCTGGTCAGAGACGTATGGAGGAGATGGGCGGGGCCGGAGATCTGGTCAGAGACGTATGGAGGAGATGGGCCGGGTCGGAGATGTACGGAGGAGATGGGCCGGGTCGGAGATCTGGTCACAGACGTATGGAGGAGATGGGCCGGGGCGGAGATCTGGTCAGAGACGTATGGAGGAGGTGGGCCGGGTCGGAGATCTGGTCAGAGACGTATGGAGGCGATGGGCCGGGCCAGAGATCTGGTCAGAGACATATGGAGGAGATGGGTCGGAGATCTGGTCAGAGACGTATGGAGGAGATGGTACGGGTCGGAGATCTGGTCAGAGACGTACGGAGGAGATGGGCCGGGTCGTTGATCTGGTCAGAGACGTACGGAGGAGATGGGCCGGAGATCTGGTCAGAGACGTATGGAGGAGATGGGCCGGAGATCTGGTCACAGACGTATGGAGGAGATGGGCCGGAGATCTGGTCAGAAACGTATGGAGGAGATGGGCCGGAGATCTGGTCAGAGACGTATGGAGGAGATGGGCCGGAGATCTGGTCACAGACGTATGGAGGAGATGGGCCGGGCCTGAGATCTGGTCAGAGGTGTATGGAGGAGATGGGCCGGGCCGGAGATCTTGTCACAGACGTATGGAGGAGATGGGCCGGGCCGGAGATCTGGTCAGAAACGTATGGAGGAGATGGGCCGGGCCGGAGATCTGGTCAGAGACGTATGGAGGAGATGGGCCGAAGATCTGGTCAGAGACGTATGGAGGAGATGGGCCGGAGATCTGGTCAGAGACGTATGGAGGAGATGGGCCGGAGATCTGGTCACAGACGTACGGAGGAGATGGGCTGGGCCGGAGATCTGGTCAGAGACGTATGGAGGAGATGGGCCGGAGATCTGGTCACAGACGTATGGAGGAGATGGGCCGGGCCGGAGATCTGGTCAGAAACGTATGGAGGAGATGGGCCGGGCCGGAGATCTGGTCAGAGACGTATGGAGGAGATGGGCCGGAGATCTGGTCACAGACGTGTGGAGGAGATGGTACGGGTCGGAGATCTGGTCAGAGACGTACGGAGGAGATGGGCCGGGTCGTTGATCTGGTCAGAGACGTATGGAGGAGATGGACCGGAGATCTGGTCAGAGATGTATGGAGGAGATGGGCCGAGCCGGAGATCTGGTCGGAGACGTATGGAGGAGATGGGCCGGAGATCTGGTCAGAGACGTATGGAGGAGATGGGCCGGAGATCTGGTCATAGACGTATGGAGGAGATGGGCCGGAGATCTGGTCAGAGACGTATGGAGGAGATGGGCAGGGCCGGAGATCTGGTCAGAGACGTATGGAGGAGATGGGCCGGGTCGGAGATGTACGGAGGAGATGGGCCGGGTCGGAGATCTGGTCACAGACGTATGGAGGAGATGGGCCGGGGTGGAGATCTGGTCAGAGACATATGGAGGAGGTGGGCCGGGTCGGAGATCTGGTCAGAGACGTATGGAGGAGATGGGCCGGGCCGGAGATCTGGTCAGAGACGTATGGAGGAGATGGGCCGGAGATCTGGTCAGAGATGTATGGAGGAGATGGGCCGGGTCGGAGATCTGGTCAGAGACGTATGGAGAGATGGTACGGGTCGGAGATCTGGTCAGAGGCATACGGAGGAGATGGGCCGGAGATCTGGTCACAGACGTACGGAGATGTGCCAGGCCGGAGATCTGGTCAGAGACGTATGGAGGAGATGGTACGGGTCGGAGATCTGGTCAGAGACGTATGGAGGAGATGGTACAGGTCAGAGGTGTATGGAGGAGATGGGCCGGGCCGGAGATCTGGTCAGAAACGTATGGAGTAGATGGGCCGGAGATCTGGTCAGAGACGTATGGAGGAGATGGGCCGGAGATCTAGTCAGAGACGTATGGAGGAGATGGGCCGGGCCGGAGATCTGGTCAGAGACGTACGGAGGAGATGGGCCGGGTCGGAGATCTGGTCAGACGTACGGAGGAGATGGGCCGGGTCGGAGATCTGGTCAGAGACGTACGGAGGAGATGGGCCGGGCCGAAGATCTGGTCACAGACGTACGGAGGAGATGGGCCGGAGATCTGGTCACAGACGTATGGAGGAGATGGGCCGGGTCGGAGATCTGGTCAGACGTACGGAGGAGATGGGCCGGGTCGGAGATCTGGTCACAGACGTATGGAGGAGATGGGCCGGAGATCTGGTCAGAGACGTATGGAGGAGACGGGCCGGAGATCTGGTCACAGACGTACGGAGGAGATGGGCCGGGCCGGAGATCTGGTCAGAGACGTATGGAGGAGATGGGCCGGAGATCTGGTCACAGACGTATGGAGGAGATGGGCCGGGCCGGAGATCTGGTCAGAAACGTATGGAGGAGATGGGCCGGGCCGGAGATCTGGTCAGAGACGTATGGAGGAGATGGACCGGAGATCTGGTCACAGACGTATGGAGGAGATGGTACGGGTCGGAGATCTGGTCAGAGACGTACGGAGGAGATGGGCCGGGTCGTTGATCTGGTCAGAGACGTATGGAGGAGATGGACCGGAGATCTGGTCAGAGATGTATGGAGGAGATGGGCCGAGCCGGAGATCTGGTCAGAGACGTATGGAGGAGATGGGCCGGAGATCTGGTCAGAGACGTATGGAGGAGATGGGCCGGAGATCTGGTCAGAGACGTATGGAGGAGATGGGCCGGAGATCTGGTCAGAGACGTATGGAGGAGATGGGCAGGGCCGGAGATCTGGTCAGAGACGTATGGAGGAGGTGGGCCGGGTCGGAGATGTACGGAGGAGATGGGCCGGGTCGGAGATCTGGTCACAGACGTATGGAGGAGATGGGCCGGGGCGGAGATCTGGTCAGAGACGTATGGAGGAGGTGGGCCGGGTCAGAGATCTGGTCAGAGACGTATGGAGGAGATGGGCCGGGCCGGAGATCTGGTCAGAGACGTATGGAGGAGATGGGCCGGAGATCTGGTCAGAGATGTATGGAGGAGATGGGCCGGGTCGGAGATCTGGTCAGAGACGTATGGAGAGATGGTACGGGTCGGAGATCTGGTCAGAGGCATACGGAGGAGATGGGCCGGAGATCTGGTCACAGACGTACGGAGGAGATGTGCCAGGCCGGAGATCTGGTCAGAGACGTATGGAGGAGATGGTACGGGTCGGAGATCTGGTCAGAGACGTATGGAGGAGATGGTACAGGTCAGAGGTGTATGGAGGAGATGGGCCGGGCCGGAGATCTGGTCAGAAACGTATGGAGGAGATGGGCCGGAGATCTGGTCAGAGACGTATGGAGGAGATGGGCCGGAGATCTAGTCAGAGACGTATGGAGGAGATGGGCCGGGCCGGAGATCTGGTCAGAGACGTACGGAGGAGATGGGCCGGGTCGGAGATCTGGTCAGACGTATGGAGGAGATGGGCCGGGTCGGAGATCTGGTCAGAGACGTACGGAGGAGATGGGCCGGGCCGAAGATCTGGTCACAGACGTACGGAGGAGATGGGCCGGAGATCTGGTCACAGACGTATGGAGGAGATGGTACGGGTCGGAGATCTGGTCAGAGACGTATGGAGGAGATGGGCCGGAGATCTGGTCAGAGACGTATGGAGGAAATGAGCCGGAGATCTGGTCAGAGACGTATGGAGGAGATGGTACGGGTCGGAGATCTGGTCAGAGACGTACGGAGGAGATGGTACGGGTCGGAGATCTGGTCAGAGACGTATTATTATTATTATTATTTATTTATATAGCACCATTGATTCCATGGTGCTGTACATGAGAAGGGGTTACATACAAGTTACAAATATCACATACAGTAAACAAACTAACAATGATGGACTGATACAGAGGGGCGAGGACCCTGCCCTTGCGGGCTTACATTCTACAGGATTATGGGGAAGGAGACAGTAGGTTGAGGGTTGCAGGAGCTCCGGTGTTGGTGAGGCGGTAGCTCCGGTGTTGGTGAGGCGGTAGCTCCAGTGTTGGTGAGGCGGTAGCTCCGGTGTTGGTGAGGCGGTAGCTCCAGTGTTGGTGAGGCGGTAGCTCCGGTGTTGGTGAGGCAGAGGAGGAGGAGATGGGCCGGGACGGAGATCTGGTCAGAGACATATGGAGGAGATGGGCCGGGACGGAGATCTGGTCAGAGACGTATGGAGGAGATGGGCCAGAGATCTGGTCAGAGATGTACGGAGGAGATGGTCCGGGTCGGAGATCTGGTCAGAGACGTATGGAGGAGATGGGCCGGGACGGAGATCTCGTCAGAGACGTATGGAGGAGATGGGCCGGAGATCTGGTCAGAGATGTACGGAGGAGATGGGCCGGGTCGGAGATCTGGTCACAGACGTACGGAGGAGATGGTACGGGTCGGAGATCTGGTCAGAGACGTACGGAGGAGATGGACCGGGCCGGAGATCTGGTCAGAGACGTATGGAGGAGATGAGCCGGAGATCTGGTCAGAGACGTATGGAGGAGATGGTTTGGGTTGGAGATCTGGTCAGAGACGTACGGAGGAGATGGGCCGGGCCCGAGATCTTGTCAGAGACGTACAGAGGAGATGGTTTGTGCCCGAAATCTGGTCAGAGATGTACGGAGGAGATGGGCCAGGCCCGAGATCTGGTCAGAGAAGTACAGAGGAGATGGTCTGGGCCCGAGATCTGGTCAAAGACGTGCGGAGGAGATGGTCTGGGCTGGAGATCTGGTCAGAGATGTATGGAGGAGATGGGCCAGGCCCGAGATCTGGTCCGAGACATACAGAGGAGATGGGCCAGGCCTGAGATCTGGTCAGAGACGTATGGAGGAGATGGTACGGGTCGGAGATCTGGTCGGAGACGTATGGAGGAGATGGTACGGGTCGGAGATCTGGTCAGAGACTACGGAGGAGATTGTATGGGTCGGAGATCTGGTCACAGACGTACGGAGGAGATGGTACGGGTCGGAGATCTGGTCAGAGATGTACGGAGGAGATGGGCCGGGTCGGAGATCTAGTCACAGACGTACGGAGGAGATGGTACGGGTCGGAGATCTGGTCAGAGACGTACGGAGGAGATGGACCGGGTCGGAGATCTGGTCAGAGACATACGGAGGAGATGGACCGGGCCAGAGATCTGGTCAGAGACGTATGGAGGAGATGGCGCCGGAGGACAGACACGGAATGTAAGTATGTAGTGGTTTTTTTTTTTTTACTCTTACAATGGTAACCAGGGTAAACATCGGGTTATTAAGTACGGCCCTGCGCTTAGTAACCCGATGTGTACCCTGGTTACCGGGGACCTCGGGATCGTTGGTCGCTGGAGAGCTGTCTGTGTGACAGCTCTCCAGCTACCAAACAGCGACGCTGCAGCGATCGACATTGTTGTCGTATCGCTGCAGCGTCGTTTCAGTGTGACGGTACCCTTATCGTCCAGACAATTACACAATTGAGGGTCATTAATGGAGGAGGCTGCGCCTGTTTACAGTAAGGCCACTGGAAACTAAAGGTACTATCACATTAAGCGACGCTGCAGCGATATAGACAATGAGCCGATCGCTGGAACGTCACTGTTTAGGTCGCTGTAGAGACGTCAAACACGGCAACACCAGAACGATGCAGGAGCGATCCAGTGACGGACTTATTGTTCTCACTGGTTGTTCGCTCCATGAAAAAACATTGCAGGCATCGTTGCTTTTGCTGTCAAACAGGAATAATCACGCCGACCTGACGACCAAATAAAGTTCGGGACTTCTAGAGCTGACCAGCGATGTCACAGCGGGATCCTGATCGCTGCTGCGTGTCAAACACAACGAGATCGCTATCCAGGACGCTGCAACGTCACGGATTGTTGTCGTTCTCGTTGCAAAGTTGCTGAGTGTGAAGGAGCCTTAACAGTGAGCATTTGGTATATACACATCTGATTCCCATGCATGGAATACGTGTATATACCCCCAGTCCAGTCAGTGCTAGCTACACGATAAGCCAAGAACTACTCACTGCCACCACCAGTTTTTATACAGGCTGACTGGACGCCTGGTTTTGGTAGCGCATGACTTCGAGGTGCGGTTTGCAGAATAAAAAACAGAACGATTACCATATTTTTCGGATTATAATATGCCCTTTTTTCCCCAAAATTAGGAAACCATGTCACTGCGGGACACCAGCAGCAACATGCCGCACTGCACATCCGAACACCTCCACATCACAGCCTGCAGCAACGCTCCACTCTTGCCTCCTCCAGCGGCGACCCTGGGACCCTGCTTCACCGCAGCCACCACCCCCAGAAGGCAATAAGATGCATGAGTTATAAGGAGTACCACCATTTTATTAAAAAAAAAAAAGTTTTGTTCCTATTTTTCTCAAAATTTAGGGTGCGTTTTATAATCCGGTGTGTCTTATAATCCACAAAATACGGTACATTTTATATTTAATCTAGAACAATAGGAAGCATTTATAAAAATATACAAAAGATTTTAAGGGGACAAAACTATACAGTTACATAGAATAAAATGGATTAACAGAGAACTTACTAAACTGATCACAGAGATGGCTCAGTTAGCAGATGGAAGCAATTCGATTGAAAACGTCTGGTTAACGGGATCTGGCCGACACTGATACAGTGGGGCAAAAAAGTATTTAGTCAGTCAGCAATAGTGCAAGTTCCACCACTTAAAAAGATGAGAGGCGTCTGTAATTTACATCATAGGTAGACCTCAACTATGGGAGACAAAGTGAGAAAAAAAAATCCAGAAAATCACAGTCTGTTTTTTTTTATCATTTTTTTTTGCATATTATGGTGGAAAATAAGTATTTGGTCAGAAACAAACAATCAACATTTCTGGCTCTCACAGACCTGTAACTTCTTCTTTAAGAGTCTCCTCTTTCCTCCACTCATTACCTGTAGTAATGGCACCTGTTTAAACTTGTTATCAGTATAAAAAGACACCTGTGCACACCCTCAAACAGTCTGACTCCAAACTCCACTATGGTGAAGACCAAAGAGCTGTCAAAGGACACCAGAAACAAAATTGTAGCCCTGCACCAGGCTGGGAAGACTGAATCTGCAATAGCCAACCAGCTTGGAGTGAAGAAATCAACAGTGGGAGCAATAATAAGAAAATGGAAGACATACAAGATCACTGATAATCTCCCTCGATCTGGGGCTCCATGCAAAATCCCACCCCGTGGGGTCAGAATGATCACAAGAACGGTGAGCAAAAATCCCAGAACCACGCGGGGGGACCTAGTGAATGAACTGCAGAGAGCTGGGACCAATGTAACAAGGCCTACCATAAGTAACACACTACGCCACCATGGACTCAGATCCTGCAGTGCCAGACGTGTCCCACTGCTTAAGCCAGTACATGTCCGGGCCCGTCTGAAGTTTGCTAGAGAGCATTTGGATGATCCAGAGGAGTTTTGGGAGAATGTCCTATGGTCTGATGAAACCAAACTGGAACTGTTTGGTAGAAACACAACTTGTCGTGTTTGGAGGAAAAAGAATACTGAGTTGCATCCATCAAACACCATACCTACTGTAAAGCATGGTGGTGGAAACATCATGCTTTGGGACTGTTTCTCTGCAAAGGGGCCAGGACGATTGATCCGGGTACATGAAAGAATGAATGGGGCCATGTATCGTGAGATTTTGAGTGCAAACCTCCTTCCATCAGCAAGGGCATTGAAGATGAAACGTGGCTGGGTCTTTCAACATGACAATGATCCAAAGCATACCGCCAGAGCAACGAAGGAGTGGCTTCGTAAGAAGCATTTCAAGGTCCTGGAGTGGCCTAGCCAGTCTCCAGATCTCAACCCTATAGAAAACCTTTGGAGGGAGTTGAAAGTCCGTGTTGCCAAGCGAAAAGCCAAAAACATCACTGCTCTAGAGGAGATCTGCATGGAGGAATGGGCCAACATACCAACAACAGTGTGTGGCAACCTTGTGAAGACTTACAGAAAACGTTTGACCTCTGTCATTGCCAACAAAGGATATATTACAAAGTATTGAGATTAAATTTTGTTTCTGACCAAATACTTATTTTCCTCCATAATATGCAAATAAAATGTTAAAAAAACAGACAATGTGATTTTCTGGATTTTTTTTTCTCAGTTTGTCTCCCATAGTTGAGGTCTACCTATGATGTAAATTACAGACGCCTCTCATCTTTTTAAGTGGTGGAACTTGCACTATTGCTGACTGACTAAATACTTTTTTGCCCCACTGTATGTATCTTACAAAGCGTTGAACACAGATCATAATTCGCTTTGACCTCAGCACCTGAGTTAGACCCACACCCCCCCCCCTTGCTGACCTCATGTTGACCGGGTTGTGAGATGTTCTCAACCCTTAAGGATTTCATGATATTTCCAAAATTATATACACTGCAGAAGTTCGAGATCGCTGCCATATTTTTTGTCGCGATTTTACTTTTCCGTAGATAGTAAACATGACATGGCTGGTGTGTGCGATCTGGCTACTATTGATTTGGGGCTTATAGGCAGGTGTCACAGTTATGACAAAAATATGCATTTTCTTTCCCAATTAGTCCTGAAGTTGAAAATGTATGTCCCATCACAATCGGAACTATACAAAACCCAATATCTCTATCTGGAGTCGGGCTGACTTCCAAAGATTTTTCAATGAAAGGCAGCTCATCCTGGAGGAATAATAGTTCCTCCTAAATGTGTTAAGATTTCCTGCTGCTCTTCCTCTGCAATCTCTAAATCCCAGTCTTCCTCACAATAGACATCCCGCTTGGCATTAGGATTCCTCACTCCACCATATGTGTAATTCTACATCAAGAGGTTTAGAATGTCAGCTCTTTTTTTTATGTGAAAAGAGAGAGGTGTGGTTCATCTTAATATTTTCTATGACCGTCATTATGCCGCGCTCTCTCCAAATTTTTAGAGGGTCATCATACGGCACTTGTTCAATTTTTTTAGATGGTCATTATGCAACACTCTCTAAATGTTTAGATGGTCATTATATGGCGCTCTCTCCAAATTTCGAGAGGGTCATTATGCTGCAGGCTCTCCAAATTTTTAGAGGGTCACAATGCAGCACACGTTCATTCGTTTTTGTCTTCCAAGGTGTATGGCAGTCCCTTCTAATTTTTGGCAGCCTTTGCACTTAGTGGATAGACTTTACCAGTCTAGGAGTCCCACTCCTTAAAAATGGGGGGGAAAAAATTTCTGATGCCCTCCTGTACATGTCTTTAGGGTGCATTGCAGTTCCTCATAATTTTTGGCAGCCCTTGCACTTAGTGCATAGACTAGCTAACAATTGTAACAGACGTATATGAGGCCGTTCTTTGTAAGACAGGGTGTATCGGAGTCCCTCTTCCTTCCAATTATTGGCAGTTCTTGTATTGTCCACATAGGCTTTGTGATTTTCAGCGTCCCTCCTTCATAAATTAATCAGGTTGTGTCTGACCATGTCATACACACACACCACATGCTAATTTGCTTCAAGGCCGGTGGGAGGATGCTGTGGTGTTTAGGGACAGGGATGTCATCTGGGGACCCCATATTCAATTTTGGGGCCGATATATAGATGACCTCCACCTATGGACAGGAGGTGTTGATATGTTTATTACCTTTGTACAACACCTTAATGTGAACGATTTGGGGTTGAAATTCACATATGAGGTAGGGGGGAGCAAGATTGCTTTCCTTGATGTGACCATTGCCATACAGATGGATGGTACCTTGAAGACATCAATTTTTCGCAAACCCACTGCTACCAATAAACTGCTGAGATGGAAATTTACCACCCAGACCCCCCCAGAAATGGGGAATTCCTAAGGGTACCGTCACACAGTGCAATTTTCATCGCTACGACGGTACGATCCGTGACGCTCCAGCGTCGTAACAATATCGCTCCAGCGTCGTAGACTGCTGTCACACTTTGCAATCTACGACGCTGGAGCGATAATTTCATGACATATGTGCGATGTAGAAGCCGTTGGTTACTATGCGCACATCGTATACGATATATGTTACACCATGCAATCATGCCGCCACAGCGGGACACTAGACGACGAAAGAAAGTTTCAAACGATCTGCTACGACGTACGATTCTCAGCGGGGTCCCTGATCGCAGGAGCATGTCAGACACTGCGATCTCGTAACTATATCGCTCGAACGTCACGAATCGTGCCGTCGTAGCGATCAAAATTGCACTGTGTGACGGTACCCTAAGAGACAATTTCTGCGACTCAGAAGGAATTGTTCAGGGTCAGCAGATTTTTGTAATAAGGCACAGGATCTCACTCAGAGATTTAAATAGCGTAGGTACCCCAAATCGGTTATTAAAAGAACATATCATAATGCGCTTGACACTAATAGAACATCTCTTTTGACACCAAAAAAAAGTG
The DNA here is from genome assembly GCF_032444005.1 of Ranitomeya imitator. Lineage (NCBI taxonomy): Eukaryota > Metazoa > Chordata > Amphibia > Anura > Dendrobatidae > Ranitomeya > Ranitomeya imitator. The sequence goes on along the minus strand of NC_091282.1, from coordinate 1,236,599,179 downwards.
CACGATTTTGACACGGTTACAAGATTGATAGGCACATTTGATGATCAAAATCCAGAATTATGCATATTCTCAAGAAACACTGGAATATCCTTAGAACTGATTCTGATATTGCTAAATGGATTACGCCAAGACCCTCGGTGACGTTTTGGAGAGCGAAGTCTATCAAGGACAATCTTGTCAACAGTCATTTTGCCCCACCTAAAAAAGGGGACCTGGATGGACAACAGGTCAGTTGGCACCTTTAGTTATTGACACTACGTGTCTCCATCGAACACCACTAGTGTAGTGACCAACAGGACGTATAATAACACTTTGCCAACTACAGACTTCTCCCGAATATCCCCCATCCTCTGGAACTCTCTGCCCCAACACGTCCGACTATCAACCACAGTCGGATCCTTCAGACGGAACCTGAAAACTCATCTCTTCAGGAAAGCCTACAGCCTGCACTGACACCGCTGCTGCCTCATCACCAACGAAGCTACCGCCTCACCAACACCGGAGCTACCGCCTCACCAACACCGGAGCTACCGCCTCACCAACACCGGAGCTCCTGCAACCCTCAACCTACTGTCTCCTTCCCCATAATCCTGTAGAATGTAAGCCAGCAAGGGCAGGGTCCTCGCCCCTCTGTATCAGTCCGTCATTGTTAGTTTGTTTACTGTATGTGATATTTGTAACTTGTATGTAACCCCTTCTCATGTACAGCACCATGGAATCAATGGTGCTATATAAATAAATAATAATAATAATAACTACTGGAGTGATCTACCTTTGTACATGTACCTGTCCATTGAATTACATTTGCAAGACTAAGAGACAATTAAAAGTTCATATCGGCGAGCATCTGGGTGATGTGCGAAACAAGAGAGATACACCACTGGCTCGCCATGTGAATGCTCAACATGGGGGGAGATGCAGGGTCCATAACCTTTAAGTGGTGGAACCATCGGTCCGTCATTGTGATTGGGACCGAAAAATTTTGCAGAGAGAAACTAGGTGGATCTTTTGGATGGATACGGTCCAGCCAAAGGAGGTCAATGAACAGTTGACGTTTTCCAGCTTCATTTAGCCATGTTGGTGATTTTTTTACCCATGAGAGGAAACACTGAAAGCCTGATATGTTCATTATAACAATATTATCGGGAGTATTATTTGTTTTTCTCTGGATAGTAGCAACCTTTAGGGCAATAGAAGGTTTTGGCATGTGAAATTTGGCCATTGTGTATAGTGATATCTAATATCCTGTTTTTACTAATTTTTGCATATTGATTTGATTTTTTAACTTTTTGAACTCTATAGCGCTATAGGTAGCACTATAGGTGGCGCTATAGAGTTCAAGTCCTCTTTTTCTCTGAAGAGGCAATTTGCACTTTATCTGCACATTCAGCAGTTTATTATATCTCTGGTGATATTGATTTTGAGGACCGCGGCAGATGCGAACTTGGCTTCAGGAAAATGGCCGCCGAGATCGCCATCTGCGCACGCGCGGCATCCCGCGGCCATTTTCTTGAAGCCCCGGAAAGCCGAGAAGAACCATCTGCGCACGTGCGGCCTCACAAAGATGGCCGCGCCCACCGATAAACGGCTGAATAGCGCAGATCGCGCTATTTTCCTTCAAGCTGCGCAGTGGATTCGCCACTTGGACATGCGCACACCACTACGCCACCAACGGAGATCTGGGGGAGAAACAGCGCTGTCACCACGCCAATATGACCTGACCAGCGTGAGTGACAGCCCAAAACGGCGACTTTACAAAGGTATTTCGGCAGCATAGGTGGGGAATAAAGGCTCCAAAATACACTAATGTAAAGCACAGCTCTGCCCCTATTTAGCGCTATTTTTAGCTCTTCTTGAAAAAACGGGGTGACCAGTTCCATTTAAAGTCCCATTTAATAGTGACAAGATATTATATTTTAGCGGTCATTCTAGAATTTTTTTTAATCATTTTACATCTTTGACCCATTTGAGATCTATCTAGTATCAACAACATATTATTGGATATATCACTTATTGGAGCGTGAGGGTCCAGTTATTATAGATTATAAGTGCTAAACAAGAAATCAATTTTCAATCTGTATTCAATTGTTCTTTGTGGTATTGATAGATTCAGGGATTGAAGGGACAGCCGCCGTGGAGCGGGGGCGCCACATCGCAAATTAGGGTGCCAACCTCCACTGACTGGAAGGCTATCAGATCTTAGGGCCTACTAGGGACAGGCGAGGCATATTGTTTTTTTTTTCGTCTCCCTTCATGGGCCGCTGCCCAGAATCCCAGGCTGATATGTCCCTTATTTTGGGATGTTTTTAATGAATTTTTTGTTATTTTTGTAATTTTCTATGTTCGATTAATTAATGAGAATTTTGATAAGGGTAGTTTTTTTGGTTCTGGTGTCGGTTATATAATACTGCCCTCTTTTATTACCAATTTAGTTAGTTGGTTTAGTCACACACACCACATGTCCAGATAATAAGGTAGTAAAATGTTAAAGTTTCATTTACCGGTGGTGTAGTTTTATTTTCCATTCTACTAGAATTATAGAAGGTGAAATGCATCGAGAGATGGCCCGGCTATTAAGGGGTAGAGGAGGATTTTTTTTTTTTTTAATTTTGGCTTTTATACAAGTCATTATACGGAAAATAGTTTTCATTTTTTCCTGTAAAATCTTTAGTTTTATATGCTTTATTCTCAGTCTGTAAAAGTTGCATAATACTCTGACTCCCAGATCGCTGCTAGAAACAATGTTGTCAGAGATGTGTCTTCATGTCGTTCCCGTCAATTTAAGCGCCGTTTCCACCCATTTCAGCTATTATTCTGCTTTCCAGTTAGGGTCTGCCGGAAAATTATATAAACCTACAGAAAAAGTACTGAAACAGACCTCAAGATATGAACAAAAATATCAAATTTTATTGAGACATATATTTAAAAGAGACCACCATTGATGGTGCACAAAAACCAGTCATAAAAGACACCATAGACCTGAGGTATGTATCATACATAATTTTCAAAGCCTCCTATATAGTCTACACCGATCGTGCCATAGTCTGTGGCGCCAATAAGGTCTGCTCTAACAGTACCCGCCGATAGTGAGACAAAAAAGATGGCATAGTAAAACAAAACAAAACAGTACCTCCCTTACCTCAGGTCTAATGGTGCCACGTCCCCTACGCGCGTTTCGGCTGCGTCCGCCTTCTTCCGGGGGAGTCTGCCGGAAAATTGCCTGAGTTTCCTATTGGTTTCCATTATACTCTCTCCTCGATTTGAGCCCGTCCGAGCATACGATCTGCTCAGTTTGAGTACCAAGCACTCGAGAATTTTGGTGTTTGATCATCACAATTCCTGAGTAAAGCTAATCGCGGCAAAATGGCATGGTGCTCGCCGTCAGAACCCCAGAAGCCACACATTCATGGGTCCCCATTCAATTAATGTAAAACACTATTACCCTCACGGGCAGGATCCTCTCTCCTCCTGTACCAGTCGTGACTTGTATTGTTTAAGATTACTGTACTGGTTTATATTATGTATACCCCTCACATGGAATAAATGGCGCTATAATAATAATTACACCAGTAGTACTTGGTAGGTGGATTACAAAAAAGCAAGCCATCCACATTACCTGTCCTTTTGAAGATGCCCTAATATAATCTAGACATCACAATCTGGTCCTTGTAGGTGTCGCTCAGATCCTGGCACACTGTTACTCATCTGTCGGAGCCCTTGCTCCATTCCGTGAGGCTGGCTCTCACCGTTTTAGGAAGCATGGCTCCCAGTTTCCATGCATCATCTACTTCACTCATTTTCAGCCAGGCGTCTACTCATTTCACTAGCATACTCATGTTTGTTAGGCTGGAGTCGCACTGGCGGACGAGTGCTATGCGAGAAAACATTGCATAGCACTCAGACCACTGTTAATCTATGGGGCAGCTGCTATCAGTTTTTTTTTCCTTGGGCGTATTATACGAGTGAATGAAATCACACCATGCTGCGATTGTATGAGTATATCGCCAGAGTCTTGCCAATGCAAGTATGGGTGCGAGAAAAAAAAATAATAAACCACCACGCAGACCATCAGTGTGACTTGCGAGAAATACCCACGCCTTTTCTTAATTTCAGCCCATTGAGCCATTAAATACATTGGGGAAAAGCAGTGAGAAATGTAACGCCATAGGCATGTCATACGGATGCCATATGGATACATAGATGGGAGGAAATCGCATCATCGCATTACACACGGATGACCATATGGAGAATACTTGTGCAACTCTCGGCCGAGAAAATCAAACCGATTTTCCATACCTTAAGTGTGACTCCGGCCTTATCCAGCTATCTGCAACTGCTACCTAGCTTGATCCTGCTGCTATTGCACTCATATCTGCTGCTACAGACAATTGTTAAAGGATTCATCTCTGCTATTACGCTATTCACATCTTATATCTGCAAACAAGGTAACTGATTATTAATTGCATCTATTAACCCTGTGTGTAACCAAATCTCTTCAAGCAAGCAGCCTGACTACCTATGCGAATACTATTCTTGTGTGTAACCGAATATCTGCAAGCAAGTTACTAAACTATACATACAAAAGCTATTCCTTTGGGTAACCACATCTCTGCAAGCAAGTAACCTGACTGCCTTTGCAAATATTTTTGTGTGTAACTGAATCTCTGCAAGCAAGTTACAAAACTGCCCATAGAAATACTATTCCTGTGGGTAACCAAATCTCTGCCTATAAATCTAATTTACACAGGTTTATTCCCATACCTGCCTAAGCTTTATCTGGTGCTTCCTGCTCCACTTCCAGGACCCTCTGTTCTGGTCATTGCTGATCTACAGTATGTGCAGTCTAACAAGACTCTTGCACCATTGCCTTCAGTTCATGCTGCTCAACCTGAACTATGGCATAGAGAATCTATCTCATGAGATGAGCCCATAACACCCATTTTCCTGCTTCCATCACCCACATCATTTGTAAGAACTGTCTGGTCACTTGCTGCCTAATATATCCCACCATTTTACAGGTGCAGTCATGAGATAATCCATGTTATTTACTGTACTTAATGATATGGCTGATAAGCATGTCTTCACAATTAGAGAGGAGCTGGACCCAGGACTGAGTAGGAGACGTCAAGGCTGTGCTCTGTCGAAATCACACTAGAAACTTATTTTTTACCATCAGAAAATGGGGAAGTCCTAAAAATTGAGGAACAAGAAACAATCAGTCAAAATATCACAAACATGGTTATTGATCTGTACTGTATATTAAGCTGTAGTCGAAACAGGAAGCATAAGGTCTAGTTGTGTAAGTAGCACCATCTTCAGTACCAGAAACAAGAAGTCTTCTGTCCTTCATGATATTCTTCTACAGCTCATCCACCCCATGATTTTTCTTCATCTGCATCATAGTTCAAAGGACTCCATGAATTAAATGTCTAGTAGATAATGCTGCAACTTCGAGCTCCAGTTACGTGAACCTCTAAATGAAGACTGGACTGATGTATTGGTTATGATGGTGATATAGAGCTAGAGACCAACAATCAGGCCAATGATCTCTGAGAACTTGTTTTCCGCATTTTGCCTCATGCATTGATCCTGTCATTGTCCAGTGGCTCCCCAAAGTCTGAACTGAAAGTCCAACTGTATGTTGTGTGTGAAAGCAGTTTGAGAGACTGGTAATCATGAGCAGAGACCTGCAGACACTTATAGCATAGAGAGCCAAAGACCCGCCCCCACTTCCTGTAGAGAGCCAAAGACCCGCCCCACTTCCTGTAGAGAGCCAAAGACTCGCCCCCACTTCCTGTAGAGAGCCAAAGACCCGCCCCCACTTCCTGTAGAGAGCCAAAGACTCGCCCCCACTTCCTGTAGAGAGCCAAAGACCCGCCCCCACTTCCTGTAGAGAGCCAAAGACCCGCCCCACTTCCTGTAGAGAGCCAAAGACTCGCCCCCACTTCCTGTAGAGAGCCAAAGACCCGCCCTCACTTCCTGTAGAGAGCCAAAGACCCGCCCCCACTTCCTGTAGAGAGCCAAAGACCCGCCCTCACTTCCTGTAGAGAGCCAAAGACCCGCCCCCACTTCCTGTAGAGAGCCAAAGATCCACCCCCACTTCCGGTATAGAGATAAAGACCCATCACCCTTTCCTGTAATCCACCATGGTGTCTTTGTTGCTACAGACGGATTACACTTTACAACAGTCCGTGCAGTATAATTTTGACAGACGACGGAAACCTAGTGATCGACATTTCTATGCAATTTTGATTTTTTTCACACTGAAAACATCATTTTGAGTAAATCCATTGATTAGTCAGTGTTGGGCCATCAGTTGAGGAAAAGTATTAAAACTAAAATGGAAATTTATATTTGTTTTATTTAGAAACAGCAGATTTATAAGAATTATAGAAAGGTACAAAATAAAGTTTATGCCAGATAGCTACTTAAACAAGGGTTTTCAGTGTAGAGAAGTAATGTATCTGAAGTGGAAGACATGAAGTGCTGCAGAATTGTAGATTTGCAGAGTAGGTGTGATGCAGAGTCATAGATCAGCTTCTCTTGATCTAGGCCAATACTTAGTACATATCGCTCGTCCTGTAAGTAAATAGGCATTGACAGCATGGCTTGTTGGTGCCCATCTTGGCAACTAGCACATTATATATGTCCTCTTAAGTCGAAGCATGTAGACTCTTTAGTCTAGCGAGAAATTGTGATTTCAGGGCTTCAGAAGTGACCATTTGAGCAAAAAACAAAAAAACAACACAACTGCAGGTTATAGAAAGATCAGGCATTTTGGGTTTTAACTGTTCTCATTTTGGAGCCATTTCTGGTTAAATTTTAAAAAACATAGCTTATGTTGGATTCCCAGCAGAAAATAAAAGCAAACTTTTTTTCTACAATAATGGTGGCTTAATCCCCATAACTGAACATTTACATACATACATATGTGCAAACGACATCAACAGCTCCTTGGTTCTTTAAATAAGTGACCCTTAAAGAGCCACTAGACCTAGTTACGTCGATTTTTCAATAGAAGAAATACAGACAGACATACAGAAATAACGGTGATTGTAATTAGGACCGTTCTTTCACGATCCCTTCTTGTGCTACGTGTTTGCTCCATGCTCTGATCATCTGTCTCCTTGGAATTTGGAATTTTTCTTGATCGGTTCTTCAACCCATTGTCATTGCCTTCCAAGAGCTCTGCGAAGGGATCCTCACTGAAATCAAGTCTATAGTGACTTTCGCCTCTACTTCCAAAGCTATTCTCTTCCGGCTGCTTCGATGAGGACTGATCAAGCCGCCGGTTACCCGCTGAGCTGGACTTGGGTGAACTAGTGTTTGATCTTTCGAACATGAAGTCATTCTCCTCGGGACTTCTTTGGTCTGTTATCTGCATACTTCTGTGATTTGGAGTGCTTCCATGTGGAACTTTCCCCTGTATGGAGGATGTAGGAGAAGATCGTTGGCCGGTGTTACTTGATTCACTTCTCTCAGAGCAGTCGCTTATTTGTAACACATGAACAGACGTTTCCGATAACACTCCAACTTCATTTGAGCCATCTCCAACCCCTGGTGTAGAGTTCAGTACTCCAGGTTTGCTGAAATATTCTTCATCATTGTTTTGAAGTGGTCTACAAGAAGAACCAGAAGGAACCTAGAAATAAAGAAACGTAATCCAAACAATTAAGAGAAAAAAACAACAAATGGAATTAAACATCAATCCAAAATCAACAGTATAAAATTAGAAAGCAAAACAGAAGACTTTGGAGTCATCGTACTTTGTCAAGACCATCATACACATTTCTATGTGGACAGTGAAAAGAAAAAAAAACCCAAGTTGTTGAGGAGATAATACTTCTGATGCTGTATGGTGACAAAGATTAATTTCCGCTTCCTTGGTGGTCTGGAGCAATAGAGGAGGCAATATGGTTGTTTGCTGTAGTAGCTATTAGTACTTGATTCCTGATGGTCTAGGGTTGCAGATAGATAAATTATTGCTTCCCTCTTGGTTTCGGATTGTAAAGGAGTCAATACTTCTGTGGTTGATGTAGTGGGTCTTAGGACTGATTCCTGGAGGTTTAGGATAAAGGAAGAATTCATTTCTGCTTTCCTCTTGATCTTCGGTTATAGAGGAGTCAATACTTGTCTGGTGGTTTGATGTAGTAGGCCTTACTATTGGATTTCTGTTGGGCTAATGTAGCTGAAAGATTAATTTCTGCTTCACTTGCGGTCTAGGGTTATAGAGGAATCAACACGTGGTGGTTTAAGGTACAGTAGTGGGCATTAGTACCCGATTCCTGGTAGTCTAAGGGGTTAGAGAAGGCAATACTTATGAGGTGGTTCAATGTGGTTGGGGGTTATTACATGATTCTTGGTGGCCTCGGTAAAAGGAAAGATTAATTTCTTATTCCCTAGTGGTATAGCTTAGCAAAGATGGCCTAAAGTAGTGAAGGGTTTAATACCATCTTCCTTGATGTACAGCAATATCGATGATTTCTTAATTTCTGCTTCCCTGGTGTATTTTTGAAAAATGGCCAAAGAGCTGAGGATACGTGAAAAACCTTATACCGACCTGGTAAATCACTTATTGTTCCAGCTCCTTCGCTGTAGTGGTCCTGCCTGCCAGGCCTGATATTAAAGGGGCTAGCCTCCATTGGGGGACAATATTTAATTTTCAGTAAGTTGTTGATGGCATGGTAGCCCTAAGGTACCCTGTGATTGTGAAGCTGGTGAGGGCTGATTGTAAACTGAATGGACACCTGCACTGCTTTAAACCATTGTAATGCCACTGTAAAATATTGCCAGCGGTATCTAAACTGTTAAATCGGTAGTCATCGGCGCTAAATCTGATTGCTGCTGTTAGAGGCAGGTGCCAGCTGTGTAATACTGCTGACTCACTTCCACACATATGTATCTCATTGACATATGCGTGAGATTTCAGGGTTAGATCGAGTAGAGATATTATATTTTATTATTTTTATATTATTGTTATTGTATTTTATTATATGGTTATTATATTATGCATGCTATTTAATTGACATTATATTATATTTTGTGATTACATTTGTATATTATATTTGTATTGTGTTGCTATTAATTTATTATTGTATTATATATTACTCGTATTTAATTTACATATTATATTTTATTCCTTTTTATTTATGTATATAATTAGTAATAGTATTTTATATTTTTATTGTGTTATGTTCTTAAGTTATTGTATTATATTTTATTATAATATTCAATTGCCATTATATTATATTTTATTATGACGTTTTTATATTATTACACAGTTATAATAACATGAAACTAACGATTCAAACTATTTTTTTGGAGAGACTGGTGCGGACTCTGGTCACTGAGGATTTTATTTAGGGGTATCAGACTACAGGCAACTGAATACAAATGCACCTCACAATTATCAATCGCTTCTAGAAGTCACAGAATCAGTACATTGCATCCACCTGTGTGTAACTTCTTCACAGAACAGTTGTAGTTATAGTGAGAAGGTCTCAGAGCTTTGAGAACATTAAAGGTACCTTCACACATAACGATATCGTTAAGGAAATCGTTCTGTGTGACAGCGACCAACGATCAGGCCCCTGCTGGGAGATCGTTGGTCGCTGAGGAAAGTCCAGAACTTTATTTCGTCGCTGGACTCCCTGCAGACATCGCTGGATCGGTGTGTGTGACACCGATCCAGCGATGTCTTCACTGGTAACCAGGGTAAACATCGGGTTACTAAGCGCAGGGCCGCGCTTAGTAACCCGATGTTTACCCTGGTTACCAGCGTAAAAGTAAATAAAACAAACACTACATACTTACTTACCGCTGTCTGTCCCCGGCGCTCTGCTTCTCTGCACTCCTCCTGCACTGGCTGTGAGCGTCGGTCAGCCGGAAAGCAGAGCGGTGACGTCACCGCTCTGCTTTCCGGCCGCTGTGTTCACAGCCAGTGCAGGAGGAGTGCAGAGAAGCAGAGCGCCGGGGACAGACAGCGGTAAGTAAGTATGTAGTGTTTCTTTTTTTTACTTTTACGCTGGTAACCAGGGTAAACATCGGGTTTCTAAGCGCGGCCCTGCGCTTAGTAACCCGATGTTTACCCTGGTTACCCGGAGACCTCGGGATCGTTGGTCGCTGGAGAGCTGTCTGTGTGACAGCTCTCCAGCGACCAATCAGCGACGCTGCAGCGATCGACATCGTTGTCGGTATCGCTGCAGCGTCGCTGAGTGTGAAGGTACCTTTAGGATCAAACAGCATCATGAAAACCAAGGAACCCACCAGACAGGTCAGGGATAAAGTTGTGTAGAAGAGTAAAGCAGGGTTAAGTGATAAAAAGAAAAATAGTTGAAGCTCTAAACATCTCACACATCACTCTTCATTCCATCATTCAAAAAAAGAAAAGGGAGTATGGCACAACTTGAAAAACGTACCAAAACATGGCCGAGCACCTAAACGGACATCCCAAGCAAGGAAGGTACTTATTAGAGAAGCAGCCAATAGGCCCAAGGTCACTCTGGAGGAGATGTGGAGATCCACATCTCCGGTAGGACAATTAGTCGCATACTCCACAAACCTGGCCTTTATGGAAGATTGCAAAGAAGAAAGCAATTTTTGAAAGCAAGCCATAAGAAGACCAGTTGGCAGATTGCAAAAAGCCATTTAGGGGACACAGCGTAAATGTGGAAGAAGGTTCTCTGGTCAGATGAGACCAAAGTAGAACTTTTGGGGCTAATCACTATGTGTGGGTGGAAAACTAACTACTACAAAACACCTCCCCCTGTTAACACCATCCCCACCGGCAAACATGGTAGTGGCAGCATCATGCTGTGGGGAGACATTTCTTCAGCAGGGGCAGGGAAGCTGGTCAGAGATGATGGAAAGATGAATGGAGCTAAATACAGTGTAATCCTAGATGAAAACCTGTTAGGGTCTGCACAAGACTAGAGATTGGAGTGTAAGTTCATCTTCCAGCAGGACAACGACCCCAAACATCCTGCTACAAAGAGCTACAATGAGGGGTTTAGATCAGTGTCTCCCAAGCTCCAGTCCTCACGGCCTCCAACAGGTCAGATTTCTAGGATTGCCTTAGTATTGCACAGGTGGTGGAAGTATTCTCAAGGCATCAGGAGTTCTTTCACCTAAGGAAATCCTGAAAACGTGACTGGGAGGGGGGAGTACTCATTTAGATCAGAGCATTGTGTAACGTGGAAAAAATGTTGAAAAGTTCACAGGGTATGAATACCTTTTAAAGACACTGAATATCTACCAGTATAAATCAGTGCTGTTACCCACATGTGCAGAACAAACTCACCGGATGACGTGCGAACTGCGAATAGTTCGGTTCTTCGGAAGCCACCTTCCTCCTGACCGAGCGAGCAGGTGGAGGGGACGCAGGCTGCTCTGGACGGTTTCCTGCCTACATAGAATTGACATAAAGCTTAGATAATGACAACTCAGTAATTACTTTCTGCACTGTGCATTTTTGCTCCTCTTTATTAGGACACAGCTATAACCAGTGACTCCAGCCTCACTCTATGGTCTGTTGGAGTCCGAGGTGGTCTGAAATTTACCTTCAATCTAATCAAAGACTCGGGCTTCTGCTTTCTCCCTCCCCCATGCTTTACACTGGTATGTACAACCATTATCTGGTATATATGGCAGTATACCGCAGCTCTGGTGACATCACTGTCTGTATACGGACTGATAACTGGGGCTGCCAGGACATGGTGACGAGAACTGGGCCAGACAGGCCTTCAATGAATGCACTTTGTGGTTGAGGGGAAGTTACCAAGGAGATTGTAAAGAACAACGATTCCATATGAAACAACTTCTAGGAAAACTCATCAGGCTGCAATTCCCATTACAACCACTGGATGGCCACAAATGCACATAGTATAAACATCTCCTGACAGAGTACCACAATTTTTATATTTTCTACAGCTGCTCCTCTTGCGTCACTCATCTCAGGACAAGTTTAAAAATCAAGAAAAAAGGTAAGAAAAGGCACATATCAATGACAACGCTAAATAAAAGTTGGATGTTGTTGGGTCTCTTGATTCAGTCTGTGTAGAGTTAGAACAATAGGATTTTTTTCTTTTTTTCGGTTTGGGAAGACATTCAGGGTTTTCTTCTTGGTTGTGATAATTTGGTATTATGATATTTATTTATTGTACTTGCTTATATAGCGCTATTAATTCCTCAGTGTTTTACAGACATGATCACTGTCCCCACTGGGGCTGACAGTCTAAATTTCCTATCAGTATGTCTTTGGAGTGTGGGAGGAAACCCACGCAAAGACGGGAGAACATACACTCTCCTTGCAGATGTTGTTCTTGGTGGGATTTGAACCCAGAACCCAAGTGCTAAAAGGATCACTGCTAACCACTGAGCCACCGTGAGGCCATTATTATTTAGATTGTATTATACCATTATATTGTGTTAAACAAAAACAAGAGTAAAGTTTTGAAAAAAAAAAAAAAAACTGTTACCAACACGTGCAGAACACAAACTCACCGCATGTTGTGCGGGCTGTGCATCCTGCTGTGCGGGCTGTGCATCCTGCTGTACTGTGGAATCCTCCTCCTTGATCGAGTGAGCGGGTGGAGAGGACGCAGGCTGCTCTGAATGATTTACTGCCTATATAAAAATAATAAGATTTACATTATTACGACTTTTACGGCACCATGGATAGTAGGAGGGAGAACATACATATTAACAGGTGATTTCAGAAGTGGAGGGTGGAAATCCGTGACAAACTAAAAGCCCGGTAGTCCAAATTATCGGTATGGATTATGGCTGTGAAGGAACAAATTATGAAAGATTCTCCATTTTGTGCTTTGACTCCATTTTGTTGTTGGTTAACCCCTCTGTGACCTTAGACGTACTATCCCGTCGAGGTGCCCTGGGCTTATCTGACCCTGGACGGGATAGTACGTCATAGCCGATCGGCCGCGCTCACGGGGGGAGCGCGGCCGATCGCGGCCGGGTGTCAGCTGCTTATCGCAGCTGACATCCGGCACTATGTGCCAGGAGCGGTCACGGACCGCCCCCGGCACATTAACCCCTGGCACACCGCGATCAAAGATGATCGCGATGTGCCGGCGGTGCAGGGAAGCACCGCGCAGGGAGGGGGCTCCCTGCGGGCTTCCCTGAGCCCCCCGCAGCAACGCGATGTGATCGCGTTGCTGCGAGGGTCTCCTCACCTCCCTCCCTGCTCGAGCCCCGGATCCAAGATGGCCGCGGATCCGGGTCCTGCAGGGAGGGAGGTGGCTTCACAGAGCCTGCTTAGAGCAGGCACTGTGAAGGCTGCAGCGCTCCATGTCAGATCAGTGATCTGACAGAGTGCTGTGCAAACTGTCAGATCACTGATCTGTGATGTCCCCCCCTGGGACAAAGTAAAAAAAAATTTTTCCAAATGTGTAAAAAAAATAAAAAAAAATATTCCAAAATAATGAAAAAAAAAAAAAAATATTATTCCCATAAATACATTTCTTCATCTAAATAAAAAAAAAAAAACAATAAAAGTACACATATTTAGTATCGCCGCGTCCGTAACGACCCAACCTATAAAACTGTCCCACTTGTTAACCCCTTCAGTAAACACCGTAAGAAAAAAAAAAAAAAAACGAGGCAAAAAACAACACTTTATTATCATACCGCCGAACAAAAAGTGGAATAACACGCGATCAAAAGGACAGATATAAATAACCATGGTACCGCTGAAAGCGTCATATTGTCCCGCAAAAAAAGAGCCCCCATACAGCATCATCAGCAAAAAAATAAAAAAGTTATAGTCCTGAGAATAAAGCGATGCAAAAATAATTATTTTTTCTGTAAAATAGTTTTTATCGTATAAAAGCACCAAACCATAAAAAAATGATATAAATGAGGTATCGCTGTAATCGTACTGACCCGAAGAATAAAACTGATTTATCAATTTTACCAAACGCGGAACGGTATAAACGCCTCCCCCAATAGAAATTCATGAATAGCTGGCTTTTGGTCATTCTTCCTCACAAAAATCGGAATAAAAAGCGATCAAAAAACGTCACGTGCCCAAAAATGTTTTCAATAAAAACGTCAACTCGTCCCGCAAAAAACAAGACCTCACATGACTCTGTGGACCAAAATATGGAAAAATTATAGCTCTCAAAATGTGGTATTGCAAAAAATATTTTTTGCAATAAAAAGGGTCTTTCAGTGTGTGACGGCTGCCAATCATAAAAATCCGCTAAAAAACTCGCTATAAAAGTAAATCAAACCCCCCTTCATCACCCCCTTAGTTAGGGAAAAATAAAAAAAAATGTATTTATTTCCATTTTCCCGTTAGGGCTAGGGTTAGGGCTAGGGCTAGGGTTAGGGCTAGGGTTAGGGCTAGGGTTAGGGCTAGGGTTAGGGTTAGGGTTAGGGTTAGGGTTAGGGTTAGGGCTAGGGTTAGGGCTAGGGTTAGGGCTAGGGTTAGGGCTAGGGTTAGGGTTAGGGCTAGGGTTAGGGCTAGGGTTAGGGCTAGGGTTAGGGTTGGGGCTACAGTTAGGGTTGGGGCTAAAGTTAGGGTTAGGGTTTAGATTACATTTACAGTTGGGAATAGGGTTGGGATTAGGGTTAGGGGTGTGTCAGGGTTAGAGGTGTGGTTAGGGTTACCGTTGGAATTAGGGTTAGGGGTGTGTTTAGATTAGGGTTTCAGTTATAATTGGGGGGTTTCCACTGTTTCGGCACATCAGGGGCTCTCCAAACACGACATGGCGTCCGATCTCAATTCCAGCCAATTCTGCGTTGAAAAAGTAAAACAGTGCTCCTTCCCTTCCGAGCTCTCCTGTGTGCCCAAACAGGGGTTTACCCCAACATATGGGGTATCAGCGTACTCAGGACAAATTGGACAACAACTTTTGTGGACCAATTTCTCCTGTTACCCTTGGGAAAATACAAAACTGGGGGCTAAAAAATAATTTTTGTGGGAAAACAAAAAGATTTTTTATTTTCACGGCTCTGCGTTATAAACTGTAGTGAAACACTTGGGGGTTCAAAGTTCTCACAACACATCTAGATAAGTTCATTGAGGGGTCTAGTTTCCAATATGGGGTCACTTGTGGGGGGTTTCTACTGTTTAGGTACATTAGGGGCTCTGCAAACGCAATGTGACGCCTGCAGACCAATCCATCTAAGTCTGCATTCCAAATGATGCTCCTTCCCTTCCGAGCCCTCCCATGCGCCCAAACGGTGGTTCCCCCCCACATATCGGGTATCAGCGTACTCAGGACAAATTGGACAACAACATTTAGGGTCCAATTTCTCTTGCTAACCTTGGAAAAATACAAAACTGGGGGCTAAAATATAATTTTTGTGGAAAAAAAAATATTTTTCATTTGCATGGCTCTGCGTTATAAACTGTAGTGAAATACTTGGGGGTTCAAAGCTCTCACAACACATCAAGATGAGTTCCTTAGGGGGTCTACTTTCCAAAATGGTGTCACTTGTGGGGGGTTTCTACTGTTTAGGTACATTAGGGGCTCTGCAAACGCAATGTGACGCCTGCAGACCATTCCATCTAAGTCTGCATTCCAAATGGCGCTCCTTCCCTTCCGAACCCTCCCATGCGCCCAAACGGTGGTTCCCCCCCACATATGGGGTATCAGCGTACTCAGGACAAATTGGACAACAACTTTTGGGGTCCAATTTCTCCTGTTACCCTAGGGAAAATACAAAACTGGGGGCTAAAAAATAATTTTTGTGGGGAAAAAATTTTGTTTTATTTTTATGGCTCTGCATTATAAACTTCTGTGAAGCCCTTGGTGGGTCAAAGTGCTCACCACACATCCAGATAAGTTCCTTAGGGGGTCTACTTTCCAAAATGGTGTCACTTGTGGGGGGTTTCAATGTTTAGGCACATCAGTGGCTCTCCAAACGCAACATGGCGTCCCATCTCAATTTCTGTCAATTTTGCATTGAAAAGTCAAACTGCGCTCCTTCCCTTCCGAGCTCTCCCATGCGCCCAAACAGTGGTTTACTGCCACATATGGGGTATCAGCGTACTCAGGACAAATTGGACAACAACTTTTGAGGTCCAATTTCTTCTCTTACCCTTGGAAAAATAAAAAATTGGGGGCAAAAATATAATTTTTGTGAAAAAATATGATTTTTTATTTTTACGGTTCTGCATTATAAACTTCTGTGAAGCACTTGGTTGGTCAAAGTGCTCACCACACATCCAGATAAGTTCCTTAGGGGGTCTACTTTCCAAAATGGTGTCACTTGTGGGGGGTTTCAATGTTTAGGCACATCAGTGGCTCTCCAAACGCAACATGGCGTCCCATCTCAATTCCTGTCAATTTTGCATTGAAAAGTCAAATAGCGCTCCTTCCCTTCCGAGCTCTCCCATGCGCCCAAACAGTGGTTTACTGCCACATATGGGGTATCAGCGTACTCAGGACAAATTGGACAACAACTTTTTGGGTCCAATTTCTCCTGTTACCCTTGGTAAAATAAAACAAATTGGAGCTGAAGTAAATTTTTTGTGTAAAAAAGTTAAATGTTCATTTTTATTTAAACATTCCAAAAATTCCTATTAAACACCTGAAGGGTTAATAAACTTCTTGAATGTGGTTTTGAGCACCTTGAGGGGTGCAGTTTTTAGAATGGTGTCACACTTGGGCATTTTCTATCATATAGACCCCTCAAAATGACTTCAAATGAGACGTGGTCCCTAAACAAAAATGGTGTTGTAAAAATGAGAAATTGCTGGTCAACTTTTAACCCTTATAACTCCCTAACAAAAAAAAAATTGGTTCCAAAATTATGCTGATGTAAAGGAGACATGTGGGAAATGTTACTTATTAAGTATTTTGTGTGACATATCTCTGTGATTTAATTGCATAAAAATTCAAAGTTTGAAAATTGCGAAATTTTCAAAATTTTCGCCAAATTTCCGTTTTTTTCACAAATAAACGCAGGTACTATCAAAGAAATTTTACCACTATCATGAAGTACAATATGTCACGAGAAAACAATGTCAGAATCACCAGGATCCGTTGAAGCGTTTCGGAGTTATAACCTCATAAAGGGACAGTGGTCAGAATTGTAAAAATTGGCCTGGTCATTAACGTGCAAACCACCCTTGGGGGTAAAGGGGTTAAAGATAAATTCTGTCCTGTTTCTCACGAAGATAACATTTTGTTATTCAGCTAGTCTATGGTTCATAATTGGTATAAAGACCTTGAGTATTCTAACTCGAGTGAGCCAGATAAGAGACTCGTGGGGGTATCGCTATACAAGACTGAGACATCTGTTAATATGTTTTTCAATGCCAAAAAGACATGACCATATCTGTAGTTTCCATTTTTCCTGTATCCTCATGGGTTAAGTTTTTCCTGTATTCTTATAGGTTAAGAACTGTGAGCGTATTCTTATGCTGATTGGTTGAAGTATAATTTCTATGACTATGAAAACTCATACACAATAAATGGGGGCCAGAGATCTGCTCGATCCCCCACACAGAGGCATGAGTCTCCGTCTGGTCATTTTCAGTTGCCGGCAACGCCCTTTAGATTAATTTGGAAATCACTGAGTCAACCGTGAAGGATCAATTTAGATCCTCCCTCAACATGGCTATTACAGATGTGTCCGTCAACATTCTGGTTAAACTACAATTTATCACAAAGCAAACTCAAATTACGGTATCTTGACAGGCTACAAACCACATCTCAACCGTTGGGTGGCCACATAGAAAACACTTAAAGCATCAATGTCTCCCGACAGTATCACAAATCATGTTTTTTTGTTTGTTTTTTTTTAAAATAATTTTACTATTCCTAAAGAAAAAAGAACCGTTCGTATCATAAGCAGAACACAAACTCACCGCCGGATATGCTGACTGTGCATCTTGGCATACTTCGGAAAGTGGAAGGGACACAGGCTGATTTTGATGGTTTGCTGCCTACATAAAAAGAAAGGATAGAAACATAATGCCTGTTCGCTCCTTTTGCAAAATGAGTTTTAGCTCTTCATGAAAACCCAACTATAACCATTGACTCCAGCTGAGCTGCATTGTCTCTTGGAGCCCGTGGTGGTCTAAAGTTCACCTTTTATAGCAGCTGAAAGCTCAGGTAGAAGAATGTTTGGGGCAAATTTCTAAATGTAAAGGGATGGTGAGGGATGGGAGGTAGACTTCAATATTAGGGCCTGTTGCATAGTTCCCCTTAATATAATAATACAACCTGCTGAGCATTTTAGGTATATTCACAATCGTTTTATTGCTGGATTGGCAAAACCGAGTCCTCTAGAGGTTAGCTTCGGAGTCGGGTGACCTCGTGGGACATGCCAGGCTGAGAAGAGAATCCTTGGCTCCCCCATTGGACCAGTCAAATCTTATTTTTAAATAATGGCTATCAATCTTCTTAAAAAGTGGTTGTCCAGTTTGGAAAACCTCTATCCAACAGGGACATCTGAGTTAATAATGGATCATTATTCGAATCATTATCTCTTGGTTCTAAAGACCGTCCCTCTTAAAAACTTGGGGGAAGTGCTGATCCCTAGATTAAAGGCGGTCCTGGAGGAGGCTAGGAATAGAGGAAGTCTGCCGGCATCTATGCGAGAGGCCATAATTGTGGTGATTCCTAAGGAGGGGAAGGACTCGAAACAGCCGGATTCATATCGGCCAATCTCCTTGTTCACTATAGATGTTAAACTCCTGGCTAAGGTATTGGCGATGAGGTTGACAAGTGTTATTTCCGGCCTGGTGCACTCAGACCAGTCTAGCTTTATGCCTGATAGGTCCACTGCAATTAACTTACGAAGGCTGTATATGAATTTGCAACTCAGATCCGATAACTGTGGTCAGAGAGTTATTGCATCTTTAGACGCCCATAAGGCGTTCGATAGTGTGGAGTGGGGGTATCTCTGGCAGGTGTTGCGGAGTATGGGGTTTGGACCGCAGTTCATATCTTGGATTCGGCTGATGTACTCGATGCCGATGGCCAGAATCAGGGTGAATGGGGAGTTATCACGGACCATACAACTGGCTAGAGGGACGAGGCAGGGGTGTCCGCTCTCTCCTCTTTTGTTTGCTCTGGCTGTGGAACCACTGGCTGCTAAGCTTCGACGGTCTGATGAGGGGACTGGGTTTAAATATGGGATGATTGAAGAAAGGGTGGTGCTGTATGCGGATGACATTCTGCTATTTCTGGCTGACCCGGTTGTGTCCTTGGAGGGAGCCATTGGGAAGAAAGGGTGGTGCTGTATGCGGATGACATTCTGCTATTTCTGGCTGACCCGGTTGTGTCCTTGGAGGGAGCCATTGGGATTATTGAACGATTCGGATCGGTGTCGGGGCTTAGGATAAACTGGAGTAAGTCTTATCTAAATGATTCTGATGCCGAAAATACTATATATTCTTCATAATGTGCCAGTTTGGATAACGCGCGGGAAATTTAGACAGATTAACTCTCTGTTTAGGAATTTAATATGGGGGAGACAATATCCGCGTATCAAACTGGAGACACTTCAGCGACCCAAGGAAGATGGGGGCCTGGCACTGCCTAACCCTGAAATATATTTTCTTGCAGCCCAAAGTCAGCATCTAAAGGGATGGGCACTTGAGGGGTCATCTGGAGCGGAACAGCGGTTGATGGAAGTGGTGACAAAAAGAAGGCCAGTAGTACAATGTTTGGAGGATGGATCCCTGGGGGCTCTGGGGAAATTATACCCGACTGTTGTTGATATGTAGGCTGTGGGGTAGGCTGAGACATATATGGGGGGTCACGGATTTGACTAGATTCTCACCGCTATGGCATAACAATAATTTACAGGAGTTTGAGGCACTGGGGGTACTGACAGAATGGCAGGTCAAAGGGATTCAGTACGTGTATCAAATAATTGAGCGAGATGAGTTGAAATCATTTTCCCAATTGCAGGCGGAATTTGGTCTTGGGACCGCAGGGGAGTATCAATATTTGCGGATGAGGCATGCTTTTGGAGCTCAGAATAGGAAAGGAGGTATTAGAATTCAAAGGGATATAGTACTGGAGTATGTGTGTAATGAAGGGACTACTGGGGGAGTCATATCTACTTTGTATAAAGACCTGCTATACACTTTCCTGTTGGGGTTTCCGATAATGGTGAGAGCTAAGTGGGAGAGGGATCTGGGTCCAATGGATAACGAGACTTGGGAGTCGGTG
Organism: Ranitomeya imitator; assembly: GCF_032444005.1. NCBI lineage: Eukaryota > Metazoa > Chordata > Amphibia > Anura > Dendrobatidae > Ranitomeya > Ranitomeya imitator. The sequence goes on along the minus strand of NC_091282.1, from coordinate 1,236,579,023 downwards.
CTGGAATGGGTCCCAAGACTGTCACTGAGCGAACTGTATAGACTGTCACAGCTCTATGTGATACACAGGGTTTATAAGTCACCGATGGTGCTATATAAGGCTGGTTTGCGGGATGACTCGGAATGCCCGAGGTGTAAATCTACAGACGCTGATATACAGTATTTCATATGATGTGGACGTGTCCGAGACTGGCTGCCTTTTGGTTGGTAGTTTTGAGTCGTATGGAAGGTGCGTATGGATGCATGGTGTCAAGGGATCCAATTGTGTGCTGCTTGGGATGCGTGGATGAGATTGGAGTGGATAACAACCTAAAGATACCTATTGCCAGATTGTTATACATGGCTAGGAAGGTAATAGCTCGAAATTGGATCAGGGAAGAACCGCCGTCAAGAGGAGAGTTCCTCCAGTATGTGAAGCAAGGCCTGACACTGGAAAAGGGGATTTATAAGAAGAGAGGGAAAATTGAAATGTTCAATAAACTGTGGTCTCCGTGGATTGCCGTGGGATAGGGGTGTTATAGAAATTGAGTGAATTAAGGTCCCTAATTAATGGCAATGTAAAATGTGACTTACATTATTGGCTGAGGGATTAGTTATTCTATTGTTTTAATGATGGAGGTGCTAAGCAAGGTGAGCTGCTTTGTTGGGTGGGGGTGGGGGGTGTTGGGATTGAAGGGGGTTGTTTGAAGGGGGAAAAAACAACAACTTTGTATTGAAAATGAGAATGTAACATGTCAATTAATAAAAATTTATTTGAGAAAAAAAAAAAAAAAAAAAAGACCGTCCCTCTCTCTGGAGGACCTCATGTCCTGCATTACACAACCATTGAGTTTAGTAGACATTGTGTAATACTTCGTTTCTCCTGTGGTGGTGCTGCAGGGAAACGAAACACTTCCAGGTTCTACCCTAGATTTTATTCAATCACCGGAGGTCCTAGCAGGTAAACTTTGTGATCAGTTAAATATGTAATGAGGAAACCCTAAAACCACAAAGAAAATACCAGACCTGGGATGGAAATGCGTCTCTCTCGTCCTGGGCAGGATGACGTCTCCTGTTGCCAGCCCCTCGGTCACCGCTTGTAGGACTATAAGTGCCATTCTCTGGAACCTTATTAGGAAGAATGAACATAGCATTACATAACTACTTCATACCTGGGGTGCACACTCACAATACCTTTTCTTTGTGCTGTGTTTACAGATTTAATCAGGAAATATGTATTTGCCTCCACTACAGCCATCATGTGATGAGACATGGACCTTGTAAGCCGAGACATGATCTACCAGACTCGGCCACCTTTGTTACTTCATGGCACAGTTCTGATGATCAAGGCTCCATTGCAGGTGCTTACTGTAATGGACATGGATCTACAAGTGCACCACAACTGGTCTACTCCGCTACAGAAGTTCTCTGGGACCAGATGGGCTACCCTTTGTTTCCTACATGTGCCAATGACCAGGTCACCAGTATTGGTACGTACTAACCACTGTATATGTTGAAAATCCTAGAAGATCCTAGATCTTGTATTGTGTTGCTATGTACTAGGAACATCTCACAAGACTTAACAGAAACACGCCAAAAGACATGCCATATACCAGAAACACCCTACAAGATCCGCTGTATGCCGGGAACTCCCCACAAGGCCCGCCATATACTGGGAACACCCTACAAGACCTACAGTATATTTAGAACACCCCACACTACCTAGTGTATAATGGGAATGTCCTACAACACCTGCTGTAAACTGATAACACCTTACAAGACTTGGCATATATCAGGAACACACCACAAGACCTACCATATACTAGAACACCCTACAACATCTGCCGTACAGGAAAACTGTACGAGATCTATTGTACACTGGGAACACCGATATCACTTGGCAAATGTGAGGTGTTCTCTGTATACAATATGGCGTATACCAGGAACCTTTCATAAAATGGGAAAATCCAACAAGACCTGCGGTACACGAGGAACACCCCATAAGACTTGCTATTACACAGAATGTCTTGTGGCATGCTGCCAGCATATGCTAAGGTCCTACAAGACCTGCCATCTACCAAGAAAGACCCTACAAGAAATGCCATGAGTTGGCAAAACTGAACAAAACCTACTGTCTATCGAAAAAAAAAATCCCACGAATCCTCCCATAGACTAGGAACAACCCACAAGAACTAGAGTATACCAGGAACACCCCACAAGACCCGCCATATTCCAGGAATACCTCTGAAGAACTACCATATATGAGGAATACCCCATAAGACCCTCTGCATACAGTCTTTGACAGGCTACAGAGATAACATAATAATTGTAATGTTAATGACCACTGCAGCCAATCACTTAGCAGTCTCATTTTGACTGTCTTGGTACCATAGCAGCACAAAGACCGCTGAACCTGCCGTTGTGAGTATAGCTCAGTTTGCTACTTGTTACACTGTATATGTAAGCCTGTAGAATTATAGACTCATAGAATGGTAGATTTGGAAGGGACCTCCTGAGTCATCTCGTCCAACCCCCTGCTCAATGAAGGATTCACTAAACCATCTCAGAGAGGTCTGTCCAGCCTCTGTTTGAAGACTTCAATGAGTGGAACAGGCGGCCATTATCCTTCAATAGATCATCCTCACTGAATAGAAGGTGCTAGAGTCACCGGAGCCTTTGTGTGATTGCAGCCTTGCCACCACCTATACTCCTGTCATTTTATATAACGGGTACACAACTTTGCAGTGATCTGTTCTTCAAATAATGGGGTGTGGAAATACCTACCTTCTGAAAAGCCCCATTATCATCCTTATAGGGTTTGGCCTGATATTGGGCCGTTTCTGGGACTGGGTTTTTGGACATCTTATCTTCTAATGTTCTTCTGTCCGACTGCATAGGTTCAGAAACACTGTGGCTAAGAGTGGGTCTGGTGGGAGCCGGTGGATCATATGGAAGTGGAGGAAGGCTTCTAAACTCATGGTTATGACCGGATGCTGAACTCTGACTCCTCTCCAGCTCTGGTTGACCTGGTTTTGGTGATGGACCTGGCTGTGTGTCATGGGATGATGGGAGCATCGGTCCTGGGAGGCTGGAGGTGCATTGTGGATTTTCCTGTGATGGTTGTTTGCTGCGATCACTCGAAGATGGAGGAAGTGATCGAGGAGAAGAGACTAGAGCTGCAAAAATAAGATAAATATATACAATCACGGCCGAAAGTGTTGGCACCCTTAAAATTGTTTCAGAAAATGATGTGTTTTTGCAATCGTTTTCTGGGAGAAATACAAGTTTTCATACATACACACACACACACACTGTTGTTCCAATACACAAAAATAAATAAACGACGAAAAAATGGCAAATTGGATAATTTCACAAAACCTCATAAAATGGGCAGGACAAAATTGTTAGCACCTTCAAAACTTGTGGGTAAACAACTTTGTCTCAAGCATATGATGCTCGTTCAAACTCATCTGTGGCAAGTAACAGGCGTGGTGTAACATATGGAAATTGCACCTGAAACCAGATAAAAAAAGAGAGAAGAGTGTGTGTGTGTGTGTGTATGTGTGTGTGTCGCACTAAGCATGAACAGGAAGAGGAGAAGAACTGAGGATTTGAGAACCAAAATTGTTGGAACCTTTCAGATTGTTGATATTTTTCAAGTTCATCTGAAGAGATCTTGATGTTCCTTTGTCCACCGTGTACAACATAATCAGGAAACTTACAAGTCATGGCACTGTAGCTAATCTCCCTGGAAGTGGACGGCAGAGAAAAATTAATGAAAGGTTGCAATGAGAGATAGTCTGCATTGTGAAAAAGCAGCCCCAATCAAGTTCCAAAGAAATTCAAGCTGTTCTGCAGGCTTAGGGTGCATCAGTGTTAGCGCACACTATCCATCCTGCTATAGCAGGAGACCCCAGAGGACACCACTGCTGACAGACAAAGCTATACAGCAGTTTGCTAAAATGTACACAAGTCAAAATCCTTTCTGGGAAAGCGTCTCGTGGACAGATAAGACAAAAATAGAGCTTTTAAGTAAAGCAAATCATTCTACTGTTTACCAAAAGCAGAACGAGACCTTCAAAAGAAAAGAACACAGTACCTACAATCAAATATAGTGGAAGTTCAAAGATGTTTTGGGGGATGTCTTTCTGCCTATGGGTGCCTTGACTTTTTGCAAGATCAAATCTTAAGATTACATTGTGACCAAAAATCTTTTGGTAGTGTCTAGTTTCAGAATGCTGGGTTTGAATCCTAGGTCATGGACCTTCCAGCAGGACAATGATCCCAAACATACTTCAAGAAGCCCCCAGAAATGGATGGAAACAAAGCACTGGAGGGTTCTGAAGTGACCAGCAATGAGTCCAAATCTATATGCTATTGAACACCTGTGGAGAGATCTTAAAATTGCTATTGGGAGAAGACGCCTTCAAATCTGAGAGACCTGGAGCGGTCTGCAAAAGAAGAGTCATCCAAAATCCCAGCTGAGAGGTGTAAGAACTAGGAGCTTGTTTTCAGTTATAGGAAGCGATTTATTGCAATCATTCATTCCAATTTATGTGCAACCAATTAAGTTGAGTGCCAACAATTTTCTCTGGTTTATTTTTCTGGTTTTGTTTGGACTTGTGTCCAATTTGCCTTTTTTTCTCTGTTTATTTGTATTGTTCCAATACAGAATCGTCCCACTCCTGCCTCCGCCAGAATCTTCCTCTAACAGTGACCTTGGGACCCCGATCCACCAAAGCCGGTAAGCTACATTCAGATTATAAGACACCCCCCATTTCACCCCCAAGTCTTATAATCCAGAAAATAAGGTACTTCATTTTCTGGAACAATTTCAAACTTTTCAACACTTTCGGCCATGACTGTAATATATATTATTTATATACACACAGTGGAAATTTTTGCAAATTTATTAAAAAAGAAAAACTGAAATATCACAGTCATAAGTATTCAGCATTTTTTGTAGTGTTTTTCACTCCTTCAAGTGAACGGGGTAAAAAAAAAAAAAAAACTCAAGTGAAAAGGTTTCAGAAGAGCGTTCACGTTATCGTTATGCAGCTGTTTATTTGGAGCAGAAAAATCTGCTGCAGATACTCAAGGTGCGACCGTAGCCCGAGGCTGTGCGCATTTTTTCCGCACAAATTTGACACAAACCCTGAAGGAATTCCTAGTCCCAGCAATGTCAATGAGAGTCCTGGGGTCTCGTGCACACGTTGCTTATTTGGGGCAGCATGTCAATTTTCAGCATTTTTGCTGCAGATTTCACCCCTAGTAATAAGTGGGGAAAACTCTGCACCAAAAACGCAAGTACAAACCAAGAGTTTTTTTTCGACTGCATTTTCTGTCAAGAGATGCAGAATTTCGCCGCCACCTTCACATGTTTTGATAGTTTTACTTACATCGAGGACGATGAGAAGAATATTCCCTTTGAAACTTTTCGGCCAGTTCCACATATCCGCAGTATTGTAGGGCGTTTATGAAATGGTTCACCCAGTCGTCACTTCTGCTCAGGTCTAGGTAGAAATCCAGCACCGTGCTCCGATTGCCCTGATTTCTCACATAAGTGTTCAGTCTCTCCTGTAAAACATACATAGACTGGTCACTGTTAATGGGCGATACATACAAGTACAGGGGCATCTCACAAAATTAGAATATCAAAAAGTGAATTTATTCCAGTTCTTCAAAACAAAAAGTGAAACTCCTATATTCTATAGAGTCATTACACACAGAGGGATCTATTTCACGTGTTTATTTCTGTTAATGTTGATGATTATGGCTTACAGCCAATGAAAACCCAAAAGTCATTATTTCAGTAAATTAGAATAATTAAAAAACACCTGCAAAGGTTTCAATATTGAGAAAAGGAAAACATGCAGGGGGAGCTGGGAAGTGAAGGAGGACAGCAGCCGTTTCGCGCCTATCCCAGCTTCTTCTGTGGGTCCAAACATACTGAGACGAGCAACCACCTCCCTTACACCTGGCACATGTGCTAGATGTCATAATTCAATCAGCTGACAAATTTTTATTTATTTTTTTTAATAAAAAACAGACTTCAGAGATGTCATTTAGCCCCAGTGGGCCATTGGCATTTGTGTTAATGATTCATTTTGCTTCTCTTTGTAAGAGGCACTTAGGTTTTCCACCTCTCACTGGACAATTCATTTTTCAATGCCTGCAAACAGCAAGGTGCTTGGATCAGCACTGTGCTGTTCCACTACATGACCAATTAACCTGCAGGAGCCTTTCTTAGTAACGAGTGTAAGTGTTCCCTGAAACGGATAAATAAGAGACAAATTGCTTTGCCTATATAAAAGTAACCGCAAGGGCAAAAAATAACATACAATCAGGGCTGTGGAGTCGGAGTCCATTTGGTGAAGTCGGAGTCTGAGTCATGGAAATTGAGGAGTCGGAGGTTTGGCTTCCCGACTCCATTTTGATCTGCAAGTTATAAAATCCCTGACTTCATCATTTAACTAGTAATCCACTGAAAATGGGCCCTGTATTGCATGATTATCGCAAAAAGAGCAATTTCTGCATTTCAAATGATCTTTGGGACGAGATCTACCCAGCCAGTTATTAATATCAGGAGAAATTGTGTTTTATTAATAAGTCCCCAATATTTTGACAAAGTTTTAATGATACAATTGGTCTCTTGCTAGATTGTTGAGATCCTTGTCATTTTCCAATAAATGCCAATTTCTGTTTATTGCTCGTCTCAAAATATCATTAGGGCTGTGCTTAAAATTGAACACATCTCTCACTAGTGCCCTTGTTTTTACCTGGTTTAACTACCCAATAAGTCACGTTGTGTGTGGTTTTTAGCTCTATTAAAGGCATTTCATTTTGGGGAATAATCTCCTTCTCTGAAATTTGTGGATGTAAGGTGTTTTTTTTGTTTTTTTATAAGTCTGTTACCAAGTTTCCATTTTTTACCATTACTTTGATGTGAATACTTTTCTGCCCAATGATGACGAAAGTATTCTAGGAGCGATACCTTTATTGGCTAACCAGAAAATATGTTTGCAGCTTTAGGAGCACAGTGGCTCCTTCTTTAGGCGAGATTACAAATAGATTAATAAGAAATAAGCACAACATTTAAAGAATAGTACAGCAGGACATTTGTTCAGGGGGTTGGAAAGTGTGACGAGTCCTAAAGATAAGCCAAGGTAATAAAATTAGGCATTTTCTTACAAATGGAGAGGCAGTGGGACTAATGTTCTTAGTTATCCTGAGTGCATCTGGTGGAGGTGTGAATTGTATCCATGTAGTGACTCAAATCCAGGTGTTAAAATGAGTCCTCAAAGAATTAAACATTCATTAGTTAGTACTAAAAGGTAGTTTTAAGGACCACAGGGAAAGAAAAATTTGGGAATACAAAAGACTTTTCAATCTGTCATACTGTGTCCAGGTCCAGAGAAATGTTTTCCCACTGGTGTGTCCATTTCATTCCTCATTCCTTCTCAGTCCTAGGCCCCCTCCTCTTCTCGTTGTATACTGCCCCTATTGGACAAACAATCAGCAGATTTGGGTTCCAGTATCATCTCTATGCTGACGACACCCAATTATACACTTCTTCCCCTGACATCACCCCTACCCTAATTCTAAATACCAAGTATTGTCTGTCTGCTGTCTCTAACATCATGTGCTCCCTCTATCTGAAAACTAAATCTCTCCAAAACTGAAATACTTGTGTTTCTCCCTTCTACTAACCTCACTCTACCCAACATCGAAATTACCCTGGAGGGTTCAACCATAACTCCCCAGCAGCATGCCCGCTGTCTTGGGGTCATATTCAACACCGAACTTTCCTTTACTCCCTATATCCGATCACTCACTCGCTCTTGTCACCTGCATCTTAAAAACATCTCCAGAATCCGACCTTTTCTCACCTTTGAAACTGCTAAGACTCTTACTGTCGCTCTTATTCATTCCCGTCTGGACTACTGCAACTCTCTTCTGATCGGTCTCCCTCTTTCAAAACTTTCTCCTCTCCAATCCATCTTGAATGCGGCAGCCAGAGTCATATTTCTGTCCAGCCGCTTCACCGATGCCTCCATCTTGTGCCAGTCATTACACTGGCTACCCATTCGCTACAGGGTCCAGTATAAACTCATCTCTCTCACCCACAAAGCTCTCCGCAGTTCTGCACCGCCTTATATCTCCTCTCTCATCTCCGTCTATCGCCCTACATGTGCCCTCCGTTGTACAAATGACCTAAGACTAACATCCCCCGTAATCCGAACCTCGCACCTCCGTCTCCAAGACTTCTCTCGTGCTGCGCCAGCTCTCTGGAATGCACTTCCCCAGACGATCAGACTGATACCTAGCCCCGACCTATTCAAGCGCGCTTTAAAAACCCATCTCTTCAAACAAGCCTACCACATCAACCACTCAGTAAACTAACTTTGTCCTGTTCTCTCCTTCCAAATATTATCTGCATGTGAATCTGCACCTACTATTCATCTGTCTCCACACCCTCCATGCACATGATAACTGCACTTGGTACTTGACTATTGCACTTAAACACACGGGCTGATGACCGGATCATGCAGCTTTGTATGAAAATCCCTATTTATTATAATTGCCAGACCTGAAATAACAAGCACTTTTCACCTATTGTGTCCCACCATTTCCTTGTAGATTGTAAGCTTGCGAGCAGGGACCTCACCCCTAATGTCACTGTTTAAATTGTCTTAACTCGTACCGAATTTATTGTTTGTACATGTCCCCGCTTAATTGTAAAGTGCTGCGGAATATGTTGGCGCTATATAAATAAAAATTATTATTATTATTCCTGATTGTGTGTCTGTAGATTCATCCTAGTCTGTAGTTTTTGCAGTTTCCCCAATATACTTCCAGGGCACCTGGTACATTGCATCATGTACACCACGTTGGAGGATGTACATGACAAGAAGTCCATGACCTTATAGTCCTGATTTTGTGGCTTCCATAGCGCCACAGGCTGATCGCCTCCATGCCACGCTGCATTAATTGATGCAAAAGGAGCCCCGACCAAGTATTGAGGGCATTTACTGAACATACATTTCAGTAGGACAACATTTCAGATTTTAAAATCATTAATGCAAGTGTTATAAAGTTTTCTAATTTACTGAGATGATGACTTTTGGGTATTCATTGGCTGTAACCATAATCATCAACAGTAACAGAAAAACACATGAAATAGATCACTCTGTGTGTAATGACTATATAATAATATAGGAGTTTCACTGTTTGTATTTAAGAACTGAAATAATTTAAGTTTTTGATGATATTCTAATTTTGTGAGAAGCTCCTGTAAATCCCCATGACAAAACTTGCAGGTTCTCTGCTCAGACAGCTTATTAGTATTGTCATAATGAAAATCCAAATTTTTTTATTCCTTTTTTTCCCTGCTAGGAAAATGATAGCTTGATTTTTATTGGTTACTTAGCACCCCTGTCATGGGAATAAAAGAAATCAAGGTTTTGTTTTTTTGTGACAGAACTTTAACCCCTCTCAGATGTTGGTCGTAAGTTTACACTGATGTCAGAGTCACTCCCTTTGATGTGGGCCCCAGCAGTGGGAAAAAAAAAAAAAAAGTCAAAACGCCAGAATTACTTTTTTTGGTCTCCGTGACAATTGCATTAAAATGCAATAAGGGGCGATCAAAAGAACGACTCTGCACCGAAATGGTATCATTAAAAGTATCAGCTCGGCACGCAAAAAAATAAGCCCTCATCCGACCCCAGATCACGAAAAAAGGAGACGATACAGGTATCGGAAAATGGCGGAATTTTTTGTTTAACAAAGTTTGGTATTGGTTTTCACCACTCAGATAAAAAAAAAAAAAAAGAACCTAGACATGTTTGGTGTCTTTGAACTCGTAATGACCTGGAGAATCACAATGGCAGGTCAGTTTTAGCATTTAGTGAGCCTAGCAAAAAAGCCAAAACACAAAAAAAGTGTGGGATTGCACTTTTTTGCAGTTTCACCGCACTTAGAATTTTTCACCATTTTCTAGTACACGACATGCTAAAACCAATGTTGTTGTTGAAATGTACAACTCGTCCCGCAAAAAATAAGCCCTCACATGGCCATATTGACGGGGAAAAAATAAAAGTTATTTCTCTGGGAAGAAGAGGAGCAAAAATTGACAATGCAAAACCAAAAATACCTCTTTTAAAAAGGGGTTAAATGGTTGCTGTACTTTCAGACACCTTGACACTAGGTGTGCCCCTTCTGTGTAACCTGCTCTACGCGGCCTGTTAAAGTGTAATTCATCTCTAGCAGCAGAGACAGCCACGGCGGGTTAGGCTACTTTCACACTTGCGTTTTTAGCAATCCGTCGTTTTGGGAAAACACGGATCCTGCAAATGTGCTCGCAGGATGCGTTTTTTACCCATAGACTTGTATTAGCGACAGATCGCGACAGATGGCCACACGTCGCGTCCGTCGTACAACGGATCCGTCATATTTTGGCAGACCGTCGGCACGAAAAAAAACGTTCAAGTGAACACTTTTTTGTCCGTCGCGTCCGCCATTTTCTACCGCGCATGCGCGGACAAAACTCCGCCCCCTCCTCCTCTTCAGAATGGGCAGCGGATGCATTGAAAAACTGCATCCGCTGCCCTCGTCGTGCACAAATTTCACAACGTGCGTCGGCCCGACGCATAGCGACAGACATGTACCGACGCAAGTGTGAAAGAGGCCTAAAGCTTCTTTCACATTTCTGCCAGTAGTCTGCTGTCAAAGCGTCGGCGCAATGTACCGCAGACGTTTGTGAAATAGTGGATAACGTGCGCAGTGGATGCAGTGTTTCAACGGGTCCGCTGTCCGGGAAGGTAAAGTGTAAAATCCCGGGGAGGAGAGAGAGATTTCCTGCCAGGCATGCTCAGTAGGAAACACAGGATCCAACGTTCCCTTGAACGTTTTTAGCAGACGACGGTCCGCCAAAATGCACAGGATCCAGTGCACAACGGACATAACATGTGCCCATACGTCGCTAATACAAGTCAATGGGAAAAAACAGGATCCTGCATACAAATTTGCAGGATCCTGTTTCTCCACACGTCAAAATACGTTGGTTTGTGAAAAAAGACAGAAATGTGAAAGAAGCCTTACAGGAAGTAGGGGGCGGGTCTTTATCTTGCTACAGGAAGTGAAAGTGATTCTTTGCCTCTCTACAGGAAGTGAGGGAAGGGCCTGGTCTCTCCAGGTTGAGTTGGGCCTTTGTCTCTACAGGAGGTGAAGGCTAGTGTCTCTACAGAAAGAAGTCTTTTTTACTCTATACAAAGACCTGCCTTCACTTATAGTAAACAGGAATTGGGGGTGGGTTTTTGTCTCTACAGGAAGGGAAGGCAGGTCTAGGTATCACAGTAAGCATGGGCAGGCCTTAATCTCTACAGTAAGCATGGGCAGGCCTTAATCTCTACAGTAAGCATGGGCAGGCCTTAATCTCTACAGTAAGCATGGGCAGGCCTTAATCTCTACAGTAAGCATGGGCAGGCCTTAATCTCTACAGTAAGCATGGGCAGGCCTTAATCTCTACAGTAAGCATGGGCAGGCCTTAATCTCTACAGTAAGCATGGGCAGGCCTTAATCTCTACAGTAAGCATGGGCAGGCCTTAATCTCTACAGTAAGCATGGGCAGGCCTTAATCTCTACAGTAAGCATGGGCAGGCCTTAATCTCTACAGTAAGCATGGGCAGGCCTTAATCTCTACAGTAAGCATGGGCAGGCCTTAATCTCTACAGTAAGCATGGGCAGGCCTTAATCTCTACAGTAAGCATGGGCAGGCCTTAATCTCTACAGTAAGCATGGGCAGGCCTTAATCTCTACAGTAAGCATAGGCAGGCCTTAATCTCTACAGTAAGCATGGGCAGGCCTTAATCTCTACAGTAAGCATGGGCAGGCCTTAATCTCTACAGTAAGCATAGGCAGGCCTTAATCTCTACAGTAAGCATGGGCAGGCCTTAATCTCTACAGTAAGCATGGGCAGGCCTTAATCTCTACAGTAAGCATAGGCAGGCCTTAATCTCTACAGTAAGCATGGGCAGGCCTTATTCTCTACAGTAAGCATGGGCAGGCCTTATTCTCTACAGTAAGCATGGGCAGGCCTTAATCTCTACAGTAAGCATAGGCAGGCCTTAATCTCTACAGTAAGCATAGGCAGGCCTTAATGTCTACAGTAAGCATAGGCAGGCCTTAATCTCTACAGTAAGGATAGGCAGGCCTTAATCTCTACAGTAAGCATGGGCAGGCCTTAATCTCTACAGTAAGCATAGGCAGGCCTTAATCTCTACAGTAAGGATAGGCAGGCCTTAATCTCTCTACAGTTAGCAGGGAGGGGGGATTTTTGTCTTTCTACAGGAAGGATAGGTTGTGTGTTTGTCTACAGAAAGCAAAGGAGATTCTATATCTCTACAGGAAGTGGGGACGAGGCTGTGTCACTTTACAGGAAGTGTTAGTAGTTCTTTCTCTCTATACAGCGGATGAAGGCGGGTCTTTGTCTCAACAGGAAGTAGGGGCGTGTTTTTGTGTTTCCTTAGGAAGTGGGGTCTCATCTTTGCCTTTTTACAGGAAGCAGCGGTGGTTCTTTGTCTCTGCCCTTGAAGTGGGGACAAGTTTTCATTAGTAATGAGCGAATATACTCATTGCTCTGGTTTTCCCGAGCATGCTCGGGGGTCCTCTGAGTATTTTTAAGTGCTCGGAGATTTAGTTTTCATCGCCACAGCTGAATGATTTACAGCTATTATCCTGCTTGATTACATGTGGGGATTCCCTAACAACCAGGCAACCCCCACATGTAACAGATGTAAATCATTCAGCTGCCGGGATGAAAACTAAATCTCTAAGCAGTCAAATACTCAGGTCACCCGAGCGTGCTCAGGAAAACCCGAGCAACGAGTACTCTCGCTCATCACTAGTCTTCATCACTCTACAGCAAGGGTGTCAAACTGCATTCCTCGGGGGCTGCAAACAGGTCATGTTTTCAGGATTTCCTTGTACTGCACAGGTGATAATTTAATCACCTACACACATAATGATTACAGCACCTTGTGCAAAGCTAAGGAAATCTTGAAAACACGCATGGTTTACGGCCCTCGAGGAATGCAGTTTGACACCCCTGCTCTACAGGACCTGGGGGTGCATCTTTGTCTCGCTATAGAAAGAGGGGGCGGGTCTTTGTCTCGCCATAGGATGAAGGGGCGAGTCTTTGTCTCGCTATAGAAAGAGGGGGCGGGTCTTTGTCTCGCTATAGGAAGTGGGGGCAGGTCTTTGTCTCGCTATAGAAAGAGGGGGCGGGTCTTTGTCTCGCCATAGGATGAAGGGGCGGGTCTTTGTCTCGCTATAGAAAGAGGGGGCGGGTCTTTGTCTCGCCATAGGATGAAGGGGCGAGTCTTTGTCTCGCTATAGAAAGAGGGGGCGGGTCTTTGTCTCGCTATAGGAAGTGGGGGCAGGTCTTTGTCTCGCTATAGAAAGAGGGGGCGGGTCTTTGTCTCGCCATAGGATGAAGGGGCGGGTCTTTGTCTCGCTATAGAAAGAGCGGGCGGGTCTTTGTCTCGCCATAGGATGAAGGGGCGGGTCTTTGTCTTGCTATAGAAAGAGGGGGCGGGTCTTTGTCTCGCCATAGGATGAAGGGGCGAGTCTTTGTCTCGCTATAGAAAGAGGGGGCGGGTCTTTGTCTCGCCATAGGATGAAGGGGCGGGTCTTTGTCTCGCTATAGAAAGAGGGGGCGGGTCTTTGTCTCGCCATAGGATGAAGGGGCGGGTCTTTGTCTCGCTATAGAAAGAGCGGGCGGGTCTTTGTCTCGCCATAGGATGAAGGGGCGGGTCTTTGTCTCGCTATAGAAAGAGCGGGCGGGTCTTTGTCTCGCCATAGGAAATGCGTTAGGTCTTTGTCCCTACAGGAAGAGTGAGCAGGTATAACGTGATCTACATGACCGCATTATTTCCATGCTGTATGCCCTACTGATCAGGATACATTACGGTATTATTTATTTTGTCACCATGTAGTGCTGGGTGATAGTTTGTACACTCCAAAGCACTGATAAACAGCAGTCACAACTATACAGTACCCCAGATTATCTGGACACTTCCAAATATATACACTGTATAATGTTAAGTCAATTTTTCAAAATGTAGAACAGATATTTTATACTCCAGTTACATCCAAAGCTGCATTTATCATTCTGCTATTCAGAATCTGAGCCGATGTGTCATTGGTAGCTGGGCTCCTATGCCTCCTCCTACTATTAAGTTGCTCTGGATTCTGGGATATGTAGTACTCAATAAACCACAGTATACTCTTTACAGACGCATCATGAAGATGTTGGTAGATGCTAAGTTAGGGCTTACTGGAAACTAGCAGAAGTTTGAATGCAGCTCTGGAGCTGAAGATCAATAGGACAACCTATTAAGTGCAAGAGTAGAAAATGACCCGGATATTGATAATCACACTGGAATGACTCTTACCACAGTAGTTGAGGTGAGGCACGCCGAGAGAGGAAGTAAAAGCTCATCAATTCTTATGTTCTCAATACGAGTCAGATTCCTTCGCAAATAATCCATGAACTTGTCCTCTGCAAAACCCATTATTCACCCTAAAAAAGTAAAGAGAAAAAGTCAGCGGGGTCAGAAAACAAATTCTGTCCATCAGTTCAGAAATCAGAAGTGTGTTATCGGACCCTTCTTGACTTACTGTATTCTCAGAATTATTCAGGTCTTCATGACAAGAGTCTTTAGTACTTTGAGCTCCTCTGGCTGTTATGACCTGATACAAATGTGATAAATAGCCAGACAGCAGCTTCTGGTAGTGTTCCTGTGGACTCTTAGCCCTCTTCTCAAGGGCAATGGCCTCCAGTTCGCTAATATTCTTGACTTGCTGCTGCAACTGCCTTTTTGAAATCCAGCTAAAAACATTTTTTATGGAGTTTACCTAGACTGTCAAAGCGACTGATGACCACTCAAGAATTTTCTTCAGGATCCAAGACTTAGTAGATTTTGAGGAATGCTTAGGATCATTTTCCCATTGACTCCATCTTTTCCCTCCACACAATGCAGGTTTCCAGTACCAGAGAAAGCAAAGCAGCCCCAGAGTAACAGAACCATGATCATGCTTCACTGTAGGCGTTATCAAGCCACCCTCATGGTTCACTGTAGGCATCACTAAGCCACCACCATGCTTCACTCTAGGCATTAGCAAGCATGACAGAGATAGAGGGGAGATACGTGTCACTGAGCATGATGGCATCAGTGATGTAAAATAAGAGTAGTTTCCTCCAGCACACTACATATTGAGAGGATTAAATTAGAGAGTTACAGTGCCTTGCGAAAGTATTCGGCCCCCTGGAACTTTTCATCCTTTTCCCACATATCATGCTTCAAACAAAGATACCAAATGTACGTTTTTAGTGAAGAATCAACAACAAGTGGAACACAATTGTGAAGTTGAACAAAATTTATTGGTTATTTTACATTTTTGTGGAAATGCAAAAACTGAAAAGTGGGGCGTGCAATATTATTCGGCCCCTTTACTTTCAGTGCAGCAAATTCACTCCAGAAGTTCATTGTGGATCTCTGAATGATCCAATGTTGTCCTAAATGCCTAAAGATGATAAATATAATCCACCTGTGTGTAATCAAGTCTCCGTATAAATGCACCTGCTCTGTGATAGTCTCAGGGTTCTGTTTGAAGCACAGAGAGCATCATGAAGACCAAGGAACACAACAGGCAGGTCCGTGATACTGTTGTGGAGAAGTTTAAAACCGGATTTGGATACAAAATGAACACATACTGCAGGTCTCCTCGCAGGAGGAAGTTCACCACTGCTCATGTAACATTCCTGAAACTCAAGTAGTGGGAGGTCTGCAGTATATACAACACATAGACACAGACTGTTCTATATACATCACATAGGAGACACAGAGTGCTCTATAGACATTACACGGGAGACACAGGCTACTATATTTACATTTCACAAGAGATGGAGGGGCACCTACATCATAGAGGCACATATATATCGCTGGAGACCCTGGGGGACATGGATAGCAGGAGATGCCGGGGCACACGCATCCCAGGACACACTGGGGGCATATGAATCACAGGAGATGCGGGGGGAATATACATCACAGCAGGGGCTGAAAACAAATACATCACAGGACAGGTTGGGGGGCACATACATCACAGAAGACATCTGGGCACATGCACCACAAGTGGCACTGTTGCATATACGTCACAGACAAAAGGTGTCCATGAAGGCGGCAACATCTTTTAGTATCACAGTCCCGGATAGCCCCTTTAAATGATTTAATGGATCCAAAAGGATACCATAACCTTTAATGACCCATCCTTACAACAGGTCTTCTGTATCATATTGGTGGGAGTACGGCATCTGGGCCCCCTATTGCTCAGCTGCTAGGTGTCATGGTGGCTAGAAGGACACTTCTTCTGATCCATCTTGGGACAATGCAGCTTAGCAGCCATTAAAGGGGAACAGAGCTGAGCTGCAGGTCCTGAAAACAGCCACTACACAGTGTGATGTTCCAATCACCACAAGAATGCAGCGGGTCCAATGCAAAGTCCTGAAACAACCCCTTTAACTACCTTGGGTGGGATTGTTGCACCTTATGGGGCTGTCTTCATAAAAACTTTCAGCATTGTTTAAAGCAAAAGAGGAACATTTCATTATACAGCAGAATTTGGAGACGTTGGAAATGGTAAATGAAATTAAATGCAAGGTGAAGCCACTAAGGTGGGATGACACGTTTATACAGTGCAGGATTGTTCAGGATTCTTTACTGTAAGAGCAGTAAACCTGCAGATTCCTTCTGATGTAAGGCAATCTGTGTCTACCTGGTGGAGGTGGGCAGGTTGTTCTTCCAATGCTCACCAATAGAGGTTAATGGGCTAAAATAGGAGGACTTCATTTTGAATCTGCCTATGCTTAAAGGGGTTGTCCAATTTATCTTCAGTTTCACAGATATATTGAGGACATGATTGTGGCATTTACTAATACATAAGGATTATAGAATCTTCTCCTTTGTCACAGACTGATCGAGACATCAGATGTTATAACATCAGCACAAGCACTCCATCCTCGCCAGGAGCTTCATGGCGGAGCAGCTGCATGCAGCCGTACATCACCAAGCACAATGCTGGAGCGTCAAATGGAGTGGTGTAAAGCTGCCACCACTGGATTCTGGAGGAGACGTGTTCTGTGCAGTGACGGATCGCACTTCTTTATCTGCGCCTGATGGAGGAGTCTGGGTTTGGAGGACGTTACCTCCTGTCTGATGCTAGGGCCTTGATTCCAGGGCTTGACCCTGACATCTCAGTCGCAGTGAAGGGAAATCTTAATGCTTCGGCACAAGACATTATGGGCAGTTGTAGCCTCCATCTTTGTGGCAACAGTTTGGAGAAGGCCCTTTTCTGTTCCCCATGACCATGCCCAGCGATCACATGACTTTAAGGTTAACCAAACGGAAGGTCCTTCAAATGCTTTGCTGCAGGTCTTTCCTTGGTTTCTCTGGCTTAGAGCAGGAAGATGAGACTCTGCCTACAGTCCCGCCCCGGAGCACGGTCATCTCATTAACTGAAAACTTCTAACACGGATTACACAAGAACCACAAGACAGATTTCTTCGCCCCAGGTTTCATTTTAATTAGTATAACAGCGGCAACCTGACAGTGTCTGTAGTTTACTTAGCAAAATCCTGCTGACAGCTTCTCTTTAATCCTTACTACAATTAGTATATGAATAACCTTAAACGCATTTTTTTTTTTTTTTTTTTAACAAGAAACGTTAAAACGCTTGCATATTATAGTCCGCAGGCAGCTTCCCGTGATGGGGAACAATGACACGGTGTCCTTCCCGATTACAGAGAGCTGCTCTCTCTCCTCGTGTCCGACACCGATCTAGGTTATCAGAGGAAGCTGCCGGAACTGAACGGAAGCTGCAGGACCTTTTCTACCAGTAATTCCAGGACCTTTCAGGTGATGTGACTAAATAGTGCTAGAGTTCATCAAGTGGAATGTCCTTCAAATGCTCTGCTGCTGCAGTCTATACAGGTCCTGATCAGGAACTGCAGAATGTGGTAGTGTGTATGTGTATATAAGCATAGTAGAGCATAGGGTAGCTGTTATGATCAGGTGACCTTGGAGCAGCATGAAAACTTTCACTGGAGTAGATGGTCACTATACTGACCGCAAATCCTGATCGTATCACCGCAACTAGAAGTAGCCGTGGGGTGTGCCTAACAAAACCTAGACACCTCGACACAGCCGGAGGACTAAATACCCCTAAAGATGGAAATAGGAAAACTATCTTGCCTCAGAGCAGAACCCCAAAGGATAGGCAGCCCCCCACAAATATTGACTGTGAGTAGTAGAGGAAAAAAACACACGCAGGCAGGAAACAGGATTTAGCAAATGAGGCACACGCTAGCTAAAATAGGAAAGGATAGGACAGGATACTAAGCGGCCAGTATTAAAATCCTTCCAAAAATATCCACAGCAGAAAATACAAAAACTCCACCATCTAACTAAAGATGTGGAGCGTATATCTGCAACTCCAGAGAATCCAACAAGACTGAGAAAACACTGACACAGTCTAAGCTGGACAAGAGAAAACAAATGAGTAGCACTGAATATAAGCACACAGCTTGTGTGCCACAGAAAAAGAAACAGACACTTATCTTTGCTGAATTGGCAGCTAAGCAGGAGAAGCCAGGAGAGATCCAACACTTCCCAAGAAACATTGACAACTGGAAAGGACTAATGAGTCCTGCAAACCTAAATACCCCAGTCAGAATTGCAATCAGCAGATACACCTGTCCAAGACTGCAGCCCAGGGACAACTGCATTACCACCTACAACCACCGGAGGGAGCCCAAAAGCAGAATTCACAACAGGTAGCAGAGATGTGCCTGTCTGCATGGGCACGTAGCAGAGCTGTGTGTGTCCATATGTGCACGTAGCAGGGCTGTGCGTGTCTATGTGCAGATAGAGCTGTGTGTCTATGTGCACGCAGTAGAGCTGTGTGTACATATGTATATACTGTATGCACATGTAGCAGAGCTGTGTGTTTATAGGTCCATGTGGCTTGAGTAGTATGCATCTATATGTACATGTAGCAGAGCTGTGTGTCTTTGTCAATGTGGCAGGAGTAGTAGGTTTCTATATGTGCATGTAGCAGAGCTGTGTTGTGTATAACACTGCAGAGAGAATAATTTACTACCTCCCTATTCTATCCTAGTACATTCAAATTAGTGATCTTGACCCCTCCACTTTACACGGCCAGGTAAGTTTAATTAATAAAAAATATGTTTTTCCTATTTTCTGCTGTCTAAACCTGGTGTGCGTCTTATGGTAAGATCTGTACTCTAGTCAGAAAAATACGGTAAAGCTGAGAGTTGCCACTTTAAGACCCTATAGATGATATAACTATCTTGAATATGTTTCTGTAAACAGCTAGAATGACAAAACTTGTGTTCCTGTCCAAATATTTCTGGACCCAACTGCAGTGTTCGTACTAGTAAGTGACATTCTTGATCTGTCAGTAGGTTTTTGCTGTGTAATCTGAGAGCAGTATGATGGAGGGACAGAGACCCTGACTCCAGCGATGGATCACTTACTGGGCTGCTTGCGGCAGCTTTGATGCAATCAGTTTTCCCTGCTGCAGATCTAGCACTTCTCCAATGCGGAGCTCTGTATGACCCCAACCAAACCACTGATTGGCTACTTTCCATGTACACTGTGCATAGGCAGAAAGCAGTCAGTGGTGGGGACAGGGTTATATACAGATCATGATTATGGACAACTAACTGGGAGACCTCTAGTGATAATCTCCTGCTAATTAAACTTACTATCAAAACTACGGCAAGCAGCCCAGTAAGTGATGACTTTAGTCTGTACAATATTCTGCACTCAGATTAGGTGGCAAAAACCTGGTGACGGATTCCCTCTCAGGACGGAGATAACTATCCTGACACAAGGTCACAGCACCGCATACATTTACAGCAAATACATTAGAGCCGGAGCCCTGTAAGAGGCCGCAGCGCACAACGTGCTGCACATACGGGACGAGCACCGCGACTATGCACAATGGAACGCCGCCACCTACGTGTCTGTCTGCCGCTGTCCAGTCTCAGCGCCGGCTCCTTCCTGCTTTCACTTTTGTCTGATACTTCCCGGAGCAATTACAGGAGACATCACAGAACGCAGCACCGACACCGGCCCGGCCCCCCCGCATCATACAGGAGGCGCTCCGTGTCTGGCAGCTTCTCATTGGCCATCACTCCCTGCAACTACTTCCCTTTATACATTACAATGTAGCAGAGCTGATCATGACACTGCAGAAATAGTGTCATATGAGAGGAAAGCAGAATAGCGAGTGCAGCTCTGGACTATAATATAGCATGTAACCCAGGATCAGTAATGTAATGTATGTACACAGTGACTGCACCAGCAGAATAGTGAGTGCAGCTCTGGGGTATAATACAGGATGTAACTCAGGATCAGTAATGTAATGTATGTACACAGTGACTGCACCAGCAGAATAGTGAGTGCAGCTCTGGAGTATAATACAGGCTGTAACTCAGGATCAGTAATGTAATGTATGTACACAGTGACTGCACCAGCAGAATAGTGAGTGCAGCTCTGGAGTATAATACAGGAGGTAACTCAGGATCAGTAATGTAATGTATGTACACTGACTGCACCAGCAGAATAGTGAGTGCAGCTCTGGAGTATAATACAGGAGGTAACTCAGGATCAGTAATGTAATGTATGTACACTGACTGCACCAGCAGAATAGTGAGTGCAGCTCTGGGGTATAATATAGCATGTAACTCAGGATCAGTAATGTAATGTGTGTACACAGTGACTGCACCAGTAGAATAGTGAGTGCAGCTCTGGGGTATAATACAGGATGTAACCCAGGATCAGTAATGTAATGTATGTACACAGTGACTGCACCAGCAGAATGGTGAGTGCAGCTCTGGGGTATAATACAGGATGTAACTCAGGATCAGTAATGTAATGTATGTACACAGTGACTGCACCAGCAGAATAGTGAGTGCAGCTCTGGAGTATAATACAGGCTGTAACTCAGGATCAGTAATGTAATGTATGTACACAGTGACTGCACCAGCAGAATAGTGAGTGCAGCTCTGGAGTATAATACAGGAGGTAACTCAGGATCAGTAATGTAATGTATGTACACTGACTGCACCAGCAGAATAGTGAGTGCAGCTCTGGAGTATAATACAGGAGGTAACTCAGGATCAGTAATGTAATGTATGTACACTGACTGCACCAGCAGAATAGTGAGTGCAGCTCTGGGGTATAATATAGCATGTAACTCAGGATCAGTAATGTAATGTGTGTACACAGTGACTGCACCAGTAGAATAGTGAGTGCAGCTCTGGGGTATAATACAGGATGTAACTCAGGATCAGTAATGTAATGTATGTACACAGTGACTGCACCAGCAGAATAGTGAGTGCAGCTCTGGAGTATAATACAGGCTGTAACTCAGGATCAGTAATGTAATGTATGTACACAGTGACTGCACCAGCAGAATAGTGAGTGCAGCTCTGGAGTATAATACAGGCTGTAACTCAGGATCAGTAATGTAATGTATGTACACAGTGACTGCACCAGCAGAATAGTGAGTGCAGCTCTGGAGTATAATACAGGATATAACTCCGGATCAGTAATGTAATGTATGTACACAGTGACTGCACCAGCAGAATAGTGAGTGCAGCTCTGGAGTATAATACAGGATATAACTCCGGATCAGTTCAGCAGCTTTGGGCACGTGAATGATGGATGTCGTCTCTGCAGTATCGGTGGGGATGATCAGCACTTGCACCATAACTTGCACCTTTTCTTTATCCTCTAATCTATGACCTCTAAACTGATAGTACAGACAATTGGTAGTAAAGGTGGACACTGTGGCAGCCAGTGATGGGACGGGAGGGTCGTGTTTGGGGAACAGCTCACAGCCGACCTCTGTATAGGTTACCCCGTGGGGTTGTACGTGGCTCCGGTGGTGGACGCTGCCGTCTGCCAGTAGCCACAATGTATTTATAGGAGAGATTTACCAGTGAAAGCCGAACCGAGCAGATCTTATTCCGTCCTGCCGGTATAAACAGGCCGGCGCATTACTGTACCTGGCCTCTGCCCGACCCTGGGACATGTCTGCAGTCTGTCTGTCCCACCAAGGACAACATCTGCGAGGAGTTTGTATGTTCTCCCCGTGTTTGCGTGGGTTTCCTCCGGGCACTCCGGTTTCCTCCCACATTCCAAAGACATACTGATAGGGAATCTACATTGTGAGCCCCATTGGGGACAGCGACGATAATGTCTGAAAACTGTAAGGCTGTGTGCACACATTTTTTTGCTATAAAAACGCATACATTATGCATCCCATCATTTAGAATGCATTCCACAATTTTTGTGCACATGATGTGTTTTCTGCGAAAAAAAAATATCGCATGGCGGTAAGAAACGCAGCACGTTCATTAATTTTGCAGATTTTTCACGCTATTTAATGCATTGGGAAGCTCTGGAAAAAAAAGCAAAAAAAACCGCATGTGGATTTCTTGCAGAAAATGTCGTTTTGCTCAGGAAATTTCTGCAAGAAATCCTGAACGTGTGCACATAGCCTTAAGCACTACGGAATATGTGAGCGCTATATAAAAATAAAGATTTTTTTTTTAATTAGTTTTATCATTATCATCTAGGCTGGTCGTATATACACAATATGGACAGAGAATTCACTGAGGCCGGCACCTAAATGTGTCTGTACTGTATACCTTCCAACAAAGTCATAGAAAGCACACGTCAGTCAGCAGGAATTCTATAGCGCTCGTGTGGCGGAGCTGGGCCGTTCCGCTGCACCTCACTCAGAAGAGGGCGCCGTCATTGTGGGTGTAACTACATCATAGCAGTCCGAGCTTCACCATAAAGCCCTACATGTAGGTGGACCAGGCCCACTGGTACTGCTCACCCAAACCAGGCCCCCCATAACAGCTCATCACAGGCAGCGTGTGAGCGCGGGGGAGAGAGCGGTGCAGCGTGTGAGCGCGGGGGAGAGAGCGGCGCAGCGTGCGAGCGTGGGGGAGAGAACGGCGCAGCGTGCGAGCGCGGGGGAGAGAGTGGCGCAGCGTGTCAGCGCAGGGGAGAGAGCGGCGCAGCGTGTCAGCGCAGGGGAGAGAGCGGCGCAGCATGCAAGCGCAGGGGAGAGAGCGGCGCAGCGTGTGAGCGCAGGGGAGAGAGCGGCGCGTGTGAGCGCAGGGGAGAGAGCGGCGCAGCGTGTGAGCGCAGGGGAGAGAGCGGCGCAGCATGCGAGCGCAGGGGAGAGAGCGGCGTAGCGTGCGGGGGGAGAGCGGCGCAGCGTGCGAGCGCGGGGGAGAAAGCGACGCGTGCGAGCACGGGGGAGAGCGGCGCAGCGTGCGAGCGGGGGAGAGTGACGCAGCTTGTGAGCGTGGGGGAAAGAGCGGCGCAGCGTGTGAGCGCGGGGGAGAGAGCGGCGCAGCGTGTGAGCGCGGGGGAGAGAGCGGCGCAGCATGCGAGCGCAGGGGATAGAGCGGCGTAGCGTGCGGGGGAGAGAGCGGCGCAGCGTGCGAGCGCGGGGGAGAGAGCGACGCAACTTGTGAGCGTGGGGGAGAGAGCGGCGCAGCGTGTGAGCGTGGGGGAGAGAGCGGCGCAGCGTGTGAGCGCGGGGGAGAGAGCGGCGCAGCGTGTGAGCGACGGGGAGAGCGCGGGGGAGAGAGCGGCGCAGCGAGCGTGGGGAGAGAACAGCGCAGTGTGTGGGCGCAGCCATAGGAGAAAGAACTATGATATGCCATGCACTTCCATAGCTCCCACCCTAGATGTTCCCCCATCGTTTCTACACAGTCCCAATTTCCCACTGCACTCACTTTAGCAAAACTAAATGTGCATTTGTTGCTGCCAATAAAGCTTCTTTGAATTTGAAAGCTGATATTAGATAGACGATAAATACAGGTCCTTCTCAAAAAATTAGCATATAGTGTTAAATTTCATTATTTACCATAATGTAATGATTACAATTAAACTTTCATATATTATAGATTCATTATCCACCAACTGAAATTTGTCAGGTCTTTTATTGTTTTAATACTGATGATTTTGGCATACAACTCCTGATAACCCAAAAAACCTGTCTCAATAAATTAGCATATTTCACCCATCCAATCAAATAAAAGTGTTTTTTAATAACAAACAAAAAAACCAACAAATAATAATGTTCAGTTATGCACTCAATACTTGGTCGGGAATCCTTTGGCAGAAATGACTGCTTCAATGCGGCGTGGCATGGAGGCAATCAGCCTGTGACACTGCTGAGATGTTATGGAGGCCCAGGATGCTTCAATAGGGGCCTTAAGCTCATCCAGAGTGTTGGGTCTTGCGTCTCTCAACTTTCTCTTCACAATATCCCACAGATTCTCTATGGGGTTCAGGTCAGGAGAGTTGGCAGGCCAATTGAGCACAGTAATACCATGGTCAGTAAACCATTTACCAGTGGTTTTGGCACTGTGAGCAGGTGCCAGGTCGTGCTGAAAAATGAAATCTTCATCTCCATAAAGCATTTCAGCCGATGGAAGCATGAAGTGCTCCAAAATCTCCTGATAGCTAGCTGCATTGACCCTGCCCTTGATGAAACACAGTGGACCAACACCAGCAGCTGACATGGCACCCCACACCATCACTGACTGTGGGTACTTCACACTGGACTTCAGGCATTTTGGCATTTCCTTCTCCCCAGTCTTCCTCCAGACTCTGGCACCTTGATTTCCGAATGACATGCAAAATTTGCTTTCATCAGAAAAAAGTACTTGGGACCACTTAGCAACAGTCCAGTGCTGCTTCTCTGTAGCCCAGGTCAGGCGTCTCTGCCGCTGTTTATGGTTCAAAAGTGGCTTTACCTGGGGAATGCGGCACCTGTAGCCCATTTCCTGCACACGCCTGTGCACGGTGGCTCTGGATGTTTCCACACCAGACTCAGTCCACTGCTTCCTCAGGTTCCCCAAGGTCTGGAATCTGTCCTTCTCCACAATCTTCCTCAGGGTCCGGTCTCCTCTTCTCGTTGTACAGCGTTTTCTGCCACATTGTTTCCTTCCAACAGACTTACCATTGAGGTGC
Source organism: Ranitomeya imitator (assembly GCF_032444005.1). Lineage (NCBI taxonomy): Eukaryota > Metazoa > Chordata > Amphibia > Anura > Dendrobatidae > Ranitomeya > Ranitomeya imitator. Next base: position 1,236,553,897 of record NC_091282.1, on the reverse strand, counting down.
CTTGATACAGCACTCTGGGAACAGCCTATTTGTTGAGAAATTTCTTTCTGGGTCTTACCCTCTTGCTTGAGGGTGTCAATGATGGCCTTCTTGACATCTGTCAGGTCGCTAGTCTTACCCATGATGGGGGTTTTGAGTAATGAACCAGGCAGGGAGTTTATAAAAGCCTCAGGTATCTTTTGCATGTGTTTAGAGTTAATTAGTTGATTCAGAAGATTAGGGTAATAGGTCGTTTAGAGAACCTTTTCTTGATATGCTAATTTATTGAGACAGGTTTTTTGGGTTATCAGGAGTTGTATGCCAAAATCATCAGTATTTAAACAATAAAAGACCTGACAAATTTCAGTTGGTGGATAATGAATCTATAATATATGAAAGTTTAATTGTAATCATTACATTATGGTAAATAATGAAATTTAACACTATATGCTAATTTTTTGAGAAGGACCTGTATTAGATTTTCTCTATTATTCAGTTTTTGCATTTTTTAAGTTTCTATTTCCCACCACAGACTTCTGTAGACATTTATGCAATTGCGCCAATAAAATGGAAGTGAAACACAGAACACAACATCAGCACAGATTCCTTCTATTCCATTAGTAACGACTTCACATTTAAATTAAAGCATGAACATGGGGGGGCTGTCAGTTCCCACAATCCCCTGGGCACCGCTGGAGCTGTATTAGGCTACGTTCACATTAGCGGTGCGTCGGGCGCCCCTATATTTAACATGGGGGTGCATGGACATGCGTTGTTTTGCGTTTTGTAACGCATGCGTCTTTTTTGGCGCAAGCGTCAGGGCGCAGAGGACACAGCAAGCCAAAAATGGACGCATGCGTCACAAAAACATGCGTTTTTGCATGCGTTGCGTCGCCGACGCAACACACAACAACGCAAATGTGAACGTAGCCTTAGGGACCCCAGACCTAGGAGCTGCGGTGCTCAAAGAGGCATCGTGCGTCCTCCCATGAGCACATTCAGCGCTGTCCGCCCCCTTGTCCCACCAGCGGCACCTACAGATGTCACCGTCATCCACATCACCGCCCCTGATCCCGACGTGTCTGACTGGTTCTCCCTACGTTTATATTCAGATTCCAGGATTATGTAACGTAATAGTTTCCCTTAAAGATCAGGGACAGCAGGGAAGCCATAATTATGGGGTTCAGTATGACCGGTGACGTCAGGTCTCCTCCACCCTCCTGCCATGTAATAGTTCAGGTTTCTCTGGGAGTTTCAGGGAATTTCCCATTTCTTAGAAGTAGGAAGATAACTATAAACTGAGCAAGTGAAAGTGAAAGTCGCCATCTGCGCACAGAACAATGGAAATTCTAAACTGGAGCAAAGCTCGATGTTTGTCCTCACAGGGCTCCTCACCCAGCAGTGTACGACACTAATCCCCTTATGGCTGTTATAACCTGCAGCGACATCTGTCCAGTTGTGTAGTGAGATGTCTGCGGCTCCGATAACCAGTCCTCCACTGCGTGATAAGAGGATCGGTTGATATCGGACTGTAGGTGTCGATATGCAAGAAGAATGGGGGCAAGAAGTGTTCTGCACCTTCTATAAAAAGGAGAGACTAGATCTATAGTCTAGATTAGATCGCAGGTGTAACGGTGTAGGAACCTCAGTACCTGGCCATGCCGTTACTAAAAAGAAATCTCTACACAGACCAGACAAGATCGGACTGTCCACCGGATAACCTGGTATGTACCAAACTCCGGGATGGGGTCCCCAAGCGGCGCACTCAGACAAGTGCTGGGGCCCTGGACAAACAGGGGGGCCCACTCGCCATCCGGGACACCGGCATGCTATGGGACCCGTACGTTGGGGCACCAAGGGCCAGCGCTGGCACCGTCCCCTGCTCCCTCAACTGTTTCAAATACTCCCCTCTCCCCATTCACCCTTTGCTTTGGTCTCTGTCGCCTTCTCATTCTCTCACGCCTCAGCGCAGAGGACGAGATGGACTCACTACAGCACGCTATCTGTGCGAAGCAGTGCAGAGAGTCAGTAGACTGAAGACAGGAGCAGCGGGGGCATTGGGAGAGGTATTTGATTATTTTTCATGTATGGAGCAAAAATATAGGACCAATTATACTGTCTGAAATACTGTGGTGCCCATCATACTGTATAGAGGACCATATGGTGCCCGTAATACTGTATGAAGTATGTGGTGCCCATAATTCTGTATGGAGGACAATGTGGTGCCCATAATTCTGTATGGAGGACTATGTGGTGCCCATAATTCTGTATGGAGGACTATGTGGTGCCCATAATTCTGTATGGAGGACTATGTGGTACCCATAATTCTGTATGGAGGACTATGTGGTGCCGATAATTCTGTATGGAGGACTATGTGGTGCCCATAAGTCTGTATGGAGGACTATGTGGTGCCCATAATTCTGTATGGAGGACTATGTGGTGCCCATAATTCTGTATGGAGGACTATGTGGTGCATGGACGACTATACTGTCCAGTCTAAAATGAAAAGTCTTCAGTCACTTTGTCATTCTGTGTGACTGCAGGCCTTAGAACCCCCCAGGACACGCACTGAGCTGCAAGGATTTGCCAGTTTCTGAGCCATTGTAAAATGTCCAATACATATCACTCCGCATTTGATCCCATCACAGAAGAAGAAGTCTCCAGGCTCCTCTCTTCTTCTTGTTCGGATACATGCTCTACTGACCCCATTTCCTCTCATCTCCTCCAGTCTCTATCCAGTCGTCACTACTCACCTAACTACAGATGTAATGTCATAAGTCAATTCTTAGGCGTTGCACTATCCCTATATTTCTCTGCAGAGCACTGGTGTAGACATGATTCAACCAGTATGTGGTCACTGTTTGGCAGTAACACGAGTCCCAGTATGGGGGCTGAGAATAATTGTCAGTATGGCGGTTTTATCACTACTGTATATACTGGTAATATTTGGTTATGGCCTGGTGATATTTATTGTGGGAACGACGCCTAACAGACAAATATTTGGTGAGTTTTTGATGTCCGATCTCACCCCCTCTGTGCCTCCCAAGTCCTGGCCTCCCACTCGGTGCCCGCGGTCTTCAGCGATGGTCGCCACCAGGTTCTAAAATGGCGGGCGCATGCGCAGTGCGCCCGCCGAATCTGCCGGCCGATTCATTCATTCCCGAGGTACATTTTGATCACAGTGATCAAAATAAAGAAAAATGTAAATAAACCTCCCCCCCCTTTATTACCCCCACAGGTAGGGAAAATAATAAAATATTTATTTTTCCACTAGGGTTAGGGTTGGAATTAGGGCATGTTCACACGGTGCGGATTTAGCTGCGGATCCGCAGCAGTTTTCCATGCGTTGTACAGTACCATGTAAACCTATGGAAAACCAAATCCGCTGTGCCCATGGTGCGGAAAATACAGCGCGGAAACGCTGAGTTGTATTTTCCGCAGCATGTCAACTCTTTGGGTATGTTCACACGTTCAGGATTTCCATCCTTTTTTTTTCAGGACAGTTTTTTTAAAAAACTGCAGCTCTTGGCAGAAAACGCAGGTCCTTTTTTTGTCCTTTTTTGATGCGTTTTTGATGCGTTTTTTGATGCGTTTTTTTATCCTTTTTTTACTGTGTGTTTCCTAGGAAGCTTTTTAGGGCTAAAATGGCTGAAAATACCCTAACCCTACCCCTAACCCTACCCCTACCCCTAACCCTACCCCTAACCCTAACCCTACCCCTAACCCTAACCCTACCCCTAACCCTAACCCTACCCCTAACCCTACCCCTATTCTAACCTTAGTGAAAAAAAAAAAAAAAAATTCTTAATTTTTTTATTGTCCCTACCAATGGGGGTGACAAAGTGGGGGGGGTGTCATTTACTATTTTTTTATTTTGATCACTGAGATAGGTTATATCTCAGTGATCAAAATGCACTTTGGAGCGAATCTGCCGGCCGGCAGATTCGGCGGGCGCACTGCGCATGCGCCCGCCATTTTGCAAGATGGCGGCGCCCAGGGAGAAGACGGCCGGACGGACACCAGGACGCCGGGTAAGTATAAGGGGGGGAGATTAGGGCACGGGGGGGCATCGGAGCACTGGAGGGGGGCATCGGAGCACGGGGGGGGGGCATCGGAGCACGGGGGGGCGGGATCGGAGCACGGGGGGGCAGCCACACTCCGCCCACGCACTTCCGCCCGCTCCCCCGCACTTCCTGCTGCAGCGGTTCTGCACATCAAATCGCAGTAAAACCCGCAGATATATTTTTGATCTGCGGGTTTTACTGCGATTTTGACCTCACAATGGAGGTCTATGGGTGCAGAACCGCTGCGGTTCAGGAAGAAGAATTGACATGCTCCTTCTTTTTTCCGGGAGCTATTCAGCGCGGCTTTTTTTTTACAATTTCCGGACCATGTGCACAGTGTGTCCTGTTTTCCATAGGGTACAGTGTACTGTACCCTGCATGGAAAACAGCTGCGGAACCGCAGCGGCAAAACCGCCGCGGTTCCGCGGTAAAAAACGCACTGTGTGAACATGGCCTTTTGCAGATTCCGCAGCGTTTTAACACCTGCTCCTCAATAGGAATCCGTAGGTGTATAACCACAGGAAATCCGCAGGTAAACTGCAGTGTGCTTTACATGCGGATTTTTCAAAAACGGTGTGGAAAAATCAGCACACAAATCCGCAACGTGGGCACATAGCCTTAGGGTTGGAATTAGAGTTAAAACGAGGGTTTGGGGTGTGTTGGGGTTAGGGTTGTGGTTAGGGTTGGGATTAGGGATGTGTTGGGGTTAGAATTGAGGAGTTTCCACTGTTTAGGCACATCAGGGGGTCCCAAATGCGACATGGCGCCACCATTGATTCCAGCCAATCTTGCGTTCAAAAAGTCAAAGGATGCTCCCTCCCTTCCTAGCCCTGACGTGCGCCCAAACAATGGTTTACCCAAATATGTGGGGCATAAGCGTACTCAGGATAAATTGCAGAACAACGTTGGTGGTCTAATTTCTCCTGTTACCCTTGGGAAAATAAAAAATTGGGGGCTAAAAATTTATTTTTGTGGGAAAAAAAATGATTTTTTATTTTCATGGCTCTACGTTATAAAATTCTGTGAAGCACTTAGGAGTTCAAAGTGCTCACCACACATCTAGATAAGTTCCTTAGGGGGTCCATTTTCCAAAACGGGGGTCACATGTGGGGGGTTTCTACTGTTTAGGCACATCAGGGGCTCTCCAAACGTAACATGACACCCGCAGACCATTCAATCAACGTCTGCATTTCAAAACGTCACTACTTCCCTTCCGAGCCCCGACGTGTGACCAAATAGTGGTTTACCCTCACATATGGGGTATCAGCGTACTCAGGACAAACTGGACAACAACTTTTTGAGTCCAGTTTCACCTGTTACCCTTGTGAAATTCAAAAATTGCTTGTTAAAAAATAATTTGAGGAAAGAAAAATGATTTTTTATTTTCAGGGCTCTGTGTTATAAACTTCTGTGAAGCACTTGGGGGTTCAAAGTGCTCACCACACCTAGATAAGTTCCTTGGTGGGTCTAGTTTCCAAAATGGGGTCACTTGTGGGGAAGCTCCAATGTTTAGGCACACAGGGGCTCTCCAAACGCGACATGGTGTCCGCTAACGATTGGAGCTAATTTTTCATTCAAAAGTCAAATAGCGCTCCTTCCCTTCCGAGCCTTGTCGTGTCCCCAAACAGTGGTTTACCCTCACATGTGAGATATCGGTGTACTCAGGAGAAATTGGCCAACAAATTTTAGGATTCATTTTATCCTGTTGCCCATGTGAAAATGAAAAAAAAAAATTGAGGCTAAAAAAAAAACTTGTGTGGAAAAAAAAAGTACTTTTTCATTTTTACGGATCAATTTGTGAAGCACCTGGGGGATCAAAGTGCTCACTATGCATCTAGATAAGCTCCTTGGGGGTGGGGTCTAGTTTCCAAAATGGGTCACATGTGGGGGAGCTCCAATGTTTAGGCACACAGGGGCACTCTAAACGCGACATGGTGTCCGCTAAAGATTGGAGCCAATTTTTTTCAAAAAGTCAAATGGCGCTCCTTCCCTTTCGAGCCCTATCATGCGCCTAAACAGTGGTTCCTCCCCACATATGGGGTATCGGCGTACTCAGGCCAAATTGTACAATAACTTTCGGGGTCCAGTTTCTCCTTTTACCCTTGGGAAAAAAATTGTTGCTAAAAGTTCATTTTTGTGACTAAAGAGTTAAATGTTCCATTTTTCCTTCCATGTTGCTTCTGCTGCTGTGAAGCACCTGAAGGGTTAATAAACGTCTTGAATGTGGTTTTGAGCACCTTGAGGGGTGCAGTTTTTAGAATGGTGTCACTTTTGGGTATTTTCAGCCATATAGACCCCTCAAACTGACTTCATTTTTTTAGGGCCCACCTCACATTTGGTTTTGTAAATTTTGTTGTAAAAATGAGAAATTGCTGGTCAAATTTTAACCCTTAAACTTCCTAGCAAAGAAAAAAATTTGTTTCCAAAATTGTGCTGATGTAAAAGTAGCCATGTGGGTAATGTTATTTAACTATTTTGTGTCACAACTCTCTGGTTTAACAGAATAAAAATTCAAAGTTTGAAAACTGCAAAATTTTCAAAATTTTCGGAAAATTACCATTTTTTTCACAAATAAACGCAAAAATTATCGACCTAAATTTACCACTAACATGAAGCCCAATATGTCACGAAAAAAAAACCAATCTAGAACCGCTAGGATCCGTTGAAGCGTTCCTGAGTTATCACCTCATAAAGGGACACTGGTCAGAATTGCAAAAAACGGCCAGGTCATCAAGTTCAAAATAGTCTGGGTCATGAAGGGGTTAATATCTCCTGGTATTTGACAAAACTATGTATACAGTCATGTGTGGATGGATGTTTGTTTTCTTACCTGCAGATTTTCTGCATCGGGTACATTTCTGTAGAGACAAACAGGGCCGCCATCAGGGCATAACAGCCATGACTGGCGTATGGGGCTCGGTGGGCAGAGGGGGCCCGCATCGGGCCCCGTCTCATCTGCTCACCGGGCCCCCCCTGCAGGCGCTGCGGCACACTATTGACGTGCGGGCCCGTGCCCGCACATCAATAGTTAACAGCCGCCGCCAGCCAGTCAGAGGCTGGCAGCGGACTTGAGCGGCCGCAGTGCGCAGTCGCACTTCGCCGGCGTTTGACGTCATTGTCAGCCGCCGGCGAGTGCGTCCTTCACCTGCGTCACTGCATGGAGGAAGTGAGCTTCGCCCGCCGCGGGAGTATGGCAAGGTAAGGACTCTTTTTTTTTTTTGAGAGCGGCGATCGGGAGGGGGGGCCTGGGGCGGAATGCTGGACACGCTGGGGCAGAGATGCTGGACACGCTGGGGCAGAGATGCTGGACACGCTGGGGCAGAGATGCTGGACACGCTGGGGCAGAGATGCTGGACACAGGGGCAGAAAGCTGGACACAGGGGCAGTATGCTACACAGTGGCAGAGATGCTGGACACGCTGGGGCAGAGATGCTGGACACGCTGGGGCAGAGATGCTGGACACGCTGGGGCAAAATGGAGATACGGGATATGATGAAGGACATGGGGGAAGGATGGGAGACAGATGGGGAAGAATGGAGACACAGGAGGCATGATTGGAGACAAGTGGCAGGATTGCAGACATGGGGGCATGATTGGAGACACTGGGGGCAGAATTGGAGACAGATCATGCAGGATCATGGGTCAGGATGGGGAGATCATATGGGGCAGAATGGATACTCATGAGGGCAGGATGGGAGAACATATGGCGGACGCCAGGAATGAGATACACGGGGCCAGGATGGGGATTATTATTACCATAGGGACTAATTTAGGGATATTATTACTGCAGTGATGTATTTTATTTTTTGAGGATACGGTTTTAAATGAGGGGGCGGTCCTGTTACTGTGTAGAGTGACACTATGTCGCCTTTTTTTCTTCATGTGGTGTAATGTAGAAGTTGTGAAAAATTAAGTAATGTGTTCTGCAAGCGGAGCTCGAGATAACTGTTATTTCCTGCAGAGACGAGTCCTGGCTGGATGAAGTGATGGCGGTCTGTGCTGGATGAAAGATGAAGGACTTCACCTAGAGACGTCACTGGTGAGTCAGTGTTACCTATACACTGACACTATCCACTGTATACTAAATACAGAGCTCCTGTATATAATGTCACCAGTGATCACTGTATTATCTGTACACAGACACTGCATACTAAAGTACAGATCTCCTGTGAATACTGGTACTTATGGTGATAGTATGGTGCTTTTTTTTTTTTTTTTTTTATTACTGATCAGAATTGTAGTATTCAGTCACTATGTGGTGGTAATATGTGGTCTGGTCATGGTGCGGTGGTATTTGTTCCTTGTATGTGATATTATTCGGTCACTGGTGGTAATATGTGATCTGGACATGGTGTTGCGGTATTTGTTCCTTGGATGTGATATTATTGGTCATTTTAAAAATTGAAAAATAAATACATCTTTATTTTTATATAGCACTAACATATTCCACAGCGCTTTACAGTTTTGCACACATCATCATAAATAAAAATATATCTAAATTGTATTGCATATTTTAACAAATATTTAATAGGTTACAGAAGAGTAGGGCCCAGCCAAAAGTGTCTACCGTGTTATGGTGGCGGCTTAAAAAAAATCTTTTGGCCAAAACAAAAGCGGTCGGCAATATGTGTGATCTGGTGATGGGAACTGTTAATGTGTGATAGGTGAGAAGTGGAGTTTTTCCAAGAGAGAGCGGTGGGACTGTGGACAGTTTGAGGGGTGGAGCATGGAGGCGGGGCTGGGGTGGAGCCTGGGCGGAGTCTCAAGGGCACCCTGAAAATTTTGCCAGTATGGGGCCCCGAAATTTCTAGTGGCAGCCCTGGGGACAAACCACACAATGCTGTGTACTCAAGAGAAATTTTCGTGTTGCAGATTTCAGTTTACGCTGTGTGGAAAAAAAAAAAAAAGTGGCCATGAGATTTCTAAATCCCATCCACTCTGCTGGGATAAGATGCGGTGTTTTTTTGTGCAGCAAAAATACAAGTGATGCCATTGCGCTGCTCGCGTCAGGTCGCTGGTGTTTTGTGCATGCCCCAAACTTTGTTTTTAAGACTGCAGGTTACTGTCAGGTATGTGCACACGTTGCAGATTCTCTGTGGATCCGCAGCGTTTTTTGCGGTGCAGAAATGCTGCAGATCCGCAATTAATTTACAGTACAATGTAAATCAATGAGAAAAAAAAAATGCTGTGCACACTGCAGAAAATCCGCTGCGGTTTAAGAGAAGTAGCATGTCACTTTTGTGAATCTGCAGCATTTTTGTACCCATTCCATTATAGAAAACCGCAGGGGTAAAAAACACAGCAAATCTGCAAGAAAACCGCAGCAAAAACGCACAAAAAAGGCTGCGGAGCCACACAAAAAACGCGACAAATCCACAGGTGCGTTTTCTGCCAGGAGAGGCAGAATCCGCACCAGAAATTCCTAATAGCCTTAGACCTGTGGCCTACAGATTAGCGTGGGCCTGTACCAAAGCAGCTTTTTTCTTACTGAACCCTGTGACAACATAACCTTTAATCTTAATTATGCCAGACGTTCATTTTCAGTAGTCCAGGAAACCTAGGCTATCGTCGGAGCGTTGACTTGAATTTATGTGTTTTTCTTCAGTGGGTCAAGTGCCATAGACTTGTCATGTGAGTCTTAAATTGACTCTCGGAATTGATGAAGGATTGTCGTTTACCTCATATCAGCTCCTACAGTTATTGTGTTACCATCTTTGGAGGACAGGGAAGCAGGGTTATTGAACAATCGGTGTATGCTAATATGCTTTCACCCAGACTGTTGACATGACTTCGGGATCTTTGTTATTACCAATTGTTTCTGTGTGTTTCACAGTTTATCCCATTATAACTATGGATTTTCATGCACGTGATCGCACTTGGCGTGCACAACTTAACGAGGTGTTCCATGATCATACAGAAGGGGGCAATGATGGGCCCAACAGAACTACAGGAGGTTATTGCATGTTTTTTAGGACTTATTGCGCGAAAGAACGCGCATTTGGTGGAACTATGAATTTTTGGATAAGTACATTCAAAAGACCTTATCCCAAGGGGACTCCATATACAGGTCTTTCCTTCATTTCCTATATATGATGAGGATTTTAAGGGTAAATGGGAAGACTTAACCAATACCTGTTCAAAGGGTTTCATGATCCTTCTTAAACAGATGAATCACAAGTCATTGGAGTCTATTGAGACAGAAATTGATGGTTTACAGGTTATTTTACAAAAAGATATGACAGGTGATGCCCTTAAAAAAATTGAATGATGAGGTTGATGCTGAGCTCCAGAAATGGGCTAGCGATATCCAATCCACCAAAGCAAAGAAATTTCAGCGAGACGCTCAGGATAAACAACTCTCCAGAGTTTATAGACGGCAAAATCCATTTGGACGATCTCATGCTAGATCCAGGAACACTTACCAATCCAGGTCTAGATCCACCTCTACACGCTCCAATAGATCTACCTGCGATGATGATGTTATCACTACCTCTCAATTTGGTGGTCCTTCTACCTCAGGGTCCACTAACAAAAGAATGGCCACGAGACAATACACCAAAACACCAGGAGGGAGGACTGCCCAGGTAGGTACACAGGGGGGGGGTTTACAGGTGTTAAACCTCTCTGCACATGTTCTTTCGGAGGATCAGATGGGTGTCCTTAGTAGGGGCATGACCTTCTCTCCTACTCTTTAGATTACTTCGCAGCATTGAAGGACCTCCATTTGTTTTCCCGCAAATTAATCCTTAAGAAGCCTCATACCAGTAGAATTGCCGCTGAGGAGATGAGCGATATCGAAAGGGAGACACTCTGACTTAGAGGACCTGCTTGAAGAACAACATACATCTGATTTAAGTAAGTTCCCGCCTTCCACTCGCCGGAGGTCTACCAGGTTCCCCCCCTTGTTCCTGTCCCCAGCAATAGAAGTCTTTACCAAATTGGTGGGTGAGGATTTCAAAAAAACTATCCTCTCGGCGGACATATGACAATTTGACATCTAGGCAACGTCAAGCCATAAAGCAATTGCAATCTTTGAAAGATGTTGTATTTAAACCGGCGGACAAGGGGGGGAAACGTGGTGGTCTGGCCGTGTGTGAAATATGAGCAGGAAGCTTTCCGTCAGCTCAAGGATTCCAACACATACCTCAGGCTGTCCTCCAATCCCACGGTCCCTTTTTTGCGGGAATTACAAAACATTCTTGTTGGGGCCTTCGAGGGAAATATCACTAAACTGGTATTTGACGGATTGATGGTCAAGTAGGGTCCCAACATTTTATTTGCTACCTAAAGTCCACAAGGATGCTCTCGACCCCCCGAGGCGTCCCATTGTGTCTGGGATCAAAAGGATCTGCGATCCCGTTTGTCAATTTATTGACTATTACCTTAAACCATTGGTTGAGACTCTGCCATCGTATGTGAAAGACGTCCTGTCGAGGGTCGATGGCATCTTTGTGGACCATGATACAATTCTTGTCACAGCCGATGTCGAGTTTGCTGCGACTGGGCTACCTCCCTACTGAGCGCAGACACCGGTAGCCATAAGACCGGGGTTGTGAAGGACTTCACGCCTCACAGCAGAAACCAGCAGGACAGCTGGATAACAAGTCACCAATGCGCCCTTAAAACTGAGGACACAGTAGCGTATAAAGCCTGGGTCGTGATAGACACCATGTAAAAAGCCTTGAGTTACCTGTTGTACGGGTAGTGTCCTACCAACCTGGAGGACAGAACATGAGGACCTTGTGAGAGGCTTAAGGCAGCAAGGGACTACACCACAGCGCTAGAGGGAAGGCTTCTAACCCCACCTGGTAAGGGGGACTCCAAACTCGCCTCCAAGCCGGCCCATACCTGCACCTGTGATCCAGTACCCTATACCAGGGGTGTTAAACTGCATTCCTCAAGGGCTGCAACCAGGTCATGTTTTCAGGATTTCCTTGTACTGCACAGGTGATAATTTAATCACCTACACACATAATTACAGCACCTTGTGCAAAGCTAAGGAAATCTTGAAAACACGCATGGTTTGCGGCCCTCGAGGAATGCAGTTTGACACCCCTGCCCTATACTGTGGCGGTCTGAATCCTTCAGTTAACCAGGTAAAAAGAAATGGAGGACACAGGTTTGCAGTCTCGCTACATCATTCACCATCTTTATACACCGGGAGCCCTGGGGACCCAGCTTCACCTGTAGGAAGCCATACCAGCTCTGCTGCCACAACACTACCTCAGAGGACCCCTTTAAGCAGCGTGGGTCACCTCTGACCAAGAACCACAGGTGGAGTTACGAACACAAACTTTATTCAAACCCCTTTAAAGACCTTTCCCTTTTACTTGGGCGCCCAGGGCCACGGACCAGGTCACCGCCACTGTGACACATCCCTTTAAGTACTGGACCCGGTACCGAGTACCCCACGGCCCTGGCGGGGGATCGAGATACATTTGAGGAAGCCAGGATTGGGACCTTGCAGGCATTTGGTCCTATGGATATGTTTGGAGAAGCCAAGATTGGGACCCACCGGTCACCTTCAGAGAGGCAGGTTGTGAACATCTGGTCACCTGGCTATGTGCCTCAATAGTGTCAGCTTCCTAAGCTTCTTGTTACCCTCTCTGTGGATGCCCCCTTAAAAGCAGAGTGTCACAGGTGGGGGCAGGCGGCCCTGAAAGCTCTGAAGCTGCAGCTGCTCTAATACTGGCGAGCCAGCAGATGAGTGAGACTGTAATTTTGCACCATCTTGGTTATTGTGCTGACCTCTTGTCTCCACAAACTCTAATCTGCGGATGGTACATTATTAGATGATCCGCCATGTTGGCATCAGTTATGGTGGGCGTATGTACAGTGACTATACGTGCTTGCAGTTTTAATGCTTTTTTTTTCCCCCCCACAGTTCAGCAGTGCCATTTGGGGTAGTGTGGGTGCAATCTTCATGAAATCACACGCACTTTGCTTTGTCAATTAAAGGCAGCAGAATTTCTTTAAAAAAAAAACAAAACACCATTTTCGTTACATGTGAACACACCCCAAGTTGGTTAAGAAAAGTGGACCCATTTCTGGAAATCTCCTGCTCACGATGCGTCTAAAAGATGCTAGGGGGTTTTGGTATTTTTACTCTAAGCTATGTAAACCCTAAAAGAAAGCATGTTAAAAAAAAATTTAAAAAAAGCAATAAGCAGTAAAAACTTAAGACAGATCATTTGTGGTTGGCACCTCTGTAATGTCCCTTCCTCTTGGGCCCCACACTATAAATGGTGTCCCCTATTCTGAGACACATTCTAGGCCCCTTCAGTTCTTTGCTAGTACACTTAAAGGGAACCTGTCACCCCGTTTTTTGAGATTGAGCTATAAATACTGTTAAATAGGGCCTGCGCTGTGTGTTACTATAGTGTATGTAGTGTACCCCGATTCCCCACCTATGCTGAGAAATAACTTACCAAAGTCGCCGTTTTCGCCTGTCAATCAGGCTGGTCAGGTCGGGAGGGCGTGTTCACAGCGCTGGTTCTTCCTCAGCTTTACGTTGGTGGCGTAGTGGCGTAGTGGTGAACAAGCAGCGCGCAATCTGCGCTGTCATCCCTTTCGTCGGTGGGGGCGGCCATCTTCCTGGGGCCGCGCGTGCGCAGATCGAGTGCTCTGCTGCACGGGGCTTCAGGAAAATGGCCGCGGGATGCCGCGCGTGCGCATTAGAGATCGCGGCGGCCATTTTCCCAAAGCCGAGTTTGCATCTCGGCTTTGGGAAAATGGCCGCCGCGATCTCTAATGCGCACGCGCGGCATCCCGCGGCCATTTTCCTGAAGCCCCGTGCAGCAGAGCACTCGATCTGCGCACGCGCGGCCCCAGGAAGATGGCCGCCCCCACCGACGAAAGGGATGACAGCGCAGATCGCGCGCTGCTTGTTCACCACTATGCCACCAACGTAAAGCTGAGGAAGAACCAGCGCTGTGAACACGCCCTTCCGACCTGACCAGCCTGATTGACAGGCGAAAACGGCGACTTTGGTAAGTTATTTCTCAGCATAGGTGGGGAATCGGGGTACACTACATACACTATAGTAACACACAGCGCAGGCCCTATTTAACAGTATTTATAGCTCAATCTCAAAAAACGGGGTGACAGGTTCCCTTTAAGCATTGTGTTTTACTGTTAAAGGGAAGGTGCCACCAGTTTTCTTGTAGTTTGTTTTTTGTGCAATTAAGCTTAACCCCTTAGCGACCGCCGATACGCCTTTTAACGGCGGCCGCTAAGGGTACTTAAACCACAGCGCCGTTAATTAACGGCGCTGTGGAAAAAGTGTATAGCGCCCCCCACAGGCCGATTTTCTCCGGGGTCTCGGCTGCCGAGGGTAGCCGAGACCCCAGAGAACATGATTCGGGGGGTTTTTAACCCTCCCCGCATTTGCGATCGCCGGTAATTAACCGTTTACCGGCGATCGCAAAAAAAAAAAAAAAAAGCGATCCCTTTTTAATTTCTCTGTCCTCCGATGTGATCGCACATCGGAGGACAGAGAAAAGGGGTCCCAGGTGGCCCCCCAATACTCACCTAGCTCCCCCGATGCTCCTCGTGTCTCCCGGTGGGCACCGCCATCTTCAAAATGGCGGGCGCATGCGCAGTGTGCCCGCCGGCCGGCACCGGGAGAATCTTTGGGGTCTCGGCTGCCTGGGGTAGCCGAGACCCCAAAGAGCATGATCGGGGGTCGGTTTTAGCGACCCCTGTTTTGCGATCGCCGGTAATTAACTGTTTACCGGCGACCGCAAAAAAAAAAAAAAAAAAGTAAAGTGTAATTCTCTGTCCTCTGATGTGATCGCACATCAGAGGACAGAGAAATAGGGGGATTCGGGGACCCTAGCATACTCACCTAGGTCCCTGGATCCTCTTGCTGCTCCTCCTGGCCGCCGGCAGAAGAACATGGCGGACGCATGCCCAGTGCGCCCGCCATCTGTCTCCATCTGCCGGCCGGCAGGAGAACAGCAGTTAGGGCTAAAATTAGGGTTAGGGGTAGGGTTAGGGTTAGGGGTAGGGTTAGGGGTAGGGTTAGGGGTAGGGTTAGGGGTAGGGTTAGGGGTAGGGTTAGGGTAGGGGTAGGGTTAGGGCTAGGGTTAGGTTAGGGGTAGGGTTACGGCTAGGGTTAGGTTAGGGGTAGGGTTAGGTTAGGGTTAGGGGTAGGGTTAGGTTAGGGGTAGGGTTAGGGGTAGGGTTAGGTTAGGGGTAGGGTTGGGGCTAAATTTAGGGTTAGGGTTGGGGCTAAATTTAGGGTTAGGCTTCTTTCACACTTACGTCGGTACGGGGCCGTCGCAATGCGTCGGCCCGACATACCGACGCACGTTGTGAAAATTGTGCACAACGTGGGCAGCAGCTGTAGTTTTTCAACGCATCCGCTGCCCAATCTATGTCCTGGGGAGGAGGGGCGGAGTTACGGCCACGCATGCGCGGTCAGAAATGGCGGATGCGACGTACAAAAAAACGTTTCATTGAACGTTTTTTTGTGCCGACGCTCCGCCAAAACACAACTGATCCAGTGCACGACGGACGCGACGTGTGGCCATCCGTCACGATCCGTCGGCAATACTATGGGCAAAAAACGCATCCTGCGGGCACATTTGCAGGATCAGTTTCTTGTCCAAAACGACGGATTGCGACGGAATGCCAAACAACGCAAGTGTGAAAGTAGCCTTAGGGCTAGGGTTAGGGTTGGGGCTAAAGTTAGGGCTAGGGTTGGGGCTAAAGTTAGGGTTAGAGCTGGGATTAGGTTTAGGGTTTGGATTAGGGTTGGTATTAGGGTTAGGGTTGGCATTAGGGTTACGCTTGGGATTAGGGTTAGGTTTGGGATTAGGGTTAAGGTTAGGGTTGTGATTAGGGGTGTATTGGGATTAGGGTTAGGGTTGAGATTAGGATTAGGGGTGTGTTGGATTTAGGGTTTTGATTAGGGTTATGGTTAGGGTTGACATTAGGGTTGTTTTGGGGTAAGGGTTGTGATTATGGTTAGGGTTAGTGATTAGGATTATGGATCAGGTTGGGATTAGGGTTAGGGGTTGGAGCTAGAATTGGGGGGTTTCCACTGTTTAGGTACATCAGGGGGTCTCCAAACACGACAGCCAATTTTGCGCTCAAAAAGTCAAATGGTGCTCCCTCCCTTCTGAGCTCTGCCGTGCGCCCAAACAGTGGGTTACCCCCACATATGGGGCATCAGCGTACTCGGGATAAATTGGACAACAACTTCTGGGGTCCAATTTCTCTTGTTACCCTTGTGAAAATAAAAACTTGGGGGCTACAAAATCTTTTTTGTGAAAAAAAAAAATATTTTTTATTTTCACGACTCTGCATTCTAAACTTCTGTGAAGCACTTGGGCATTCAAAGTTCTCACCACACATCTAGATAAGTTCCTTGGGGGGTCTAGTTTCCAAAATGGGGTCACTTGTGGGGGGTTACTACAGTTTAGGTATATCAGGGGCTCTGCAATCGCAACATAATGCCCACAGACCATTCTATCAAAGTCTGCATTCCAAAAAGGCGCTCCTTCCCTTTCGAGCTCTGCCGTGCGCCCAAACAGTGGTTTACCCCCACATATGGCACATCAGCGTACTCGGGATAAATTGGACAACAACTATTGCAGTCCAATTTCTCCTGTTACCCTTGTGAAAATAAAAACTTGGGGGCTACAAAATCTTTTTTGTGAAAAAAAAAATATTTTTTATTTTCACGACTCTGCATTCTAAACTTCTGTGAAGCACTTGGGCATTCAAAGTTCTCACCACACATCTAGATAAGTTCCTTGGGGGGTCTAGTTTCCAAAATGGGGTCACTTGTGGAGGGTTTCTACTGGTTAGGTACATCAGGGGCTCTGCAAATGCAACATAATACCCGCAGACCATTCTATCAAAGTCTGCATTCCAAAACGGCGCTCCTTCCTTCCGAGCTCTGCCGTGCGCCCAAACAGTGGTTTACCCCCACATATGGGGTACCAGCATACTCAAGACAAATTGGACAACAACTTTTGGGGTCCAATTTCTCTTGTTACCCTTGTGAAAATAAAAACTTGGGGGCTACAATATCTTTTTTGTGGAAAAAAAAAATATTTTTTATTTTCACGGCTCTGCATTATAAACTTCTGTGAAGCACTTGGGCATTCAAGGTTCTCACCACACATCTAGATAAGTTCCATGGGGGGTCTAGTTTCCAAAATGGGGTCACTTGTGGGGGATTTCTACTGTTTAGGCACATCAGGGGCTCTCCAAACGCGACATGGCGTCCGATCTCAATTCCAGCCAATTCTACATTGAAAAAGTAAAACGGCACTCCTTCTCTTCCAAGCTCTGCGGTGCGCCCTAGCAGTGGTTTACCCCCACATATTGGGTATCAGCGTACTCAGGAGAAATTGCACAACAACTTTTGTGGTCTAATTTCTCCTGTTACCCTTGTGAAAATAAAAATTTGTGGGCAAAAAGATCATTTTTGTAGAAAAAATGCGATTTTTTTTTTTTCAC
Source organism: Ranitomeya imitator (assembly GCF_032444005.1). Classification (NCBI taxonomy): domain Eukaryota; kingdom Metazoa; phylum Chordata; class Amphibia; order Anura; family Dendrobatidae; genus Ranitomeya; species Ranitomeya imitator. Next base: position 1,236,536,381 of record NC_091282.1, on the reverse strand, counting down.
GGCTCTACGTTATAAACTTCTGTGAAGCACATGGGGGTTCAAAGTACTCGCCACACATCTAGATAAGTTCCTTAAGGGGTCTAGTTTCCAAAATGGTGTCACTTGTGGGGGGTTTCCACTGTTTAGGCACATCAGGGGCTCTCCAAACGCGACATGGCGTCCAATCTCAATTCCAGCCAATTCTACATTGAAAAAGTAAAACGGCGCTCCTTCACTTCCAAGCTCTGCGGTGCGCCCAAACAGTGGTTTACCCCCACATATGGGGTATCGACGTATTCAGGAGAAATCGCACAACAACTTTTGTGGTCTAATTTCTCCTGTTACCCTTGTGAAAATAAGAATTTGTGGGCAAAAAGATCATTTTTGTGTAAACAAAAGCGATTTTTTTATTTTCACGGCTCTACGTTATAAACTTCTGTGAAGCACTTGGGGGTTCAAAGTGCTCGCCACACATCTAGATAAGTTCCTTAAGGGGTCTAGTTTCCAAAATGGTGTCACTTGTGGGGGGTTTCCACTGTTTAGGCACATCAGGGGCTCTCTAAACGTGACATGGCGTCAGATCTCAATTCCAGCCAATTCTGCATTGAAAAAGTCAAACGGCGCTCCTTCACTTCTAAGTTCTGCGGTGCGCCCTAACAGTGGTTTACCCCCACATATGGGGTATTGGCGTATTCAGGAGAAATTGCATAACAAAATTTATGGTTACATTTCTGTTTTTACACTTGTGAAAATAAAAAAAATGGTTCTGAATTAAGATGTTTGCAAAAAAAAGTTAAATGTTCATTTTTTCCTTCCACATTGTTTCAGTTCCTGTGAAGCACGTAAAGGGTTAATAAACTTCTTGAATGTGGTTTTGAGAACCTTGAGGGGTGTAGTTTTTAGAATGGTGTCACACTTCATTATTTTCTATCATATAGACCCCTCAAAATGACTTCAAATGTGATGTGGTCCCTAAAAAAAAAATGGTGTTGTAAAAATGAGAAATTGCTGGTCAACTTTTAACCCTTATAACTCCCTAACAAAAAAAAATTTTGTTTCCAAAATTGTGCTGATGTAAAGTAGACATGTGGGAAATGTTATTTATTAACTATTTTTCGTGACATATCTCTCTGATTTAAGGGCATAAAAATACAAAGTTTGAAAATTGCAAAATTTTAAAAATTTTCGCCATATTTCCGTTTTTTTCATAAATAATCGCAAGTAATATCGAAGAAATGTTACCACTAACATGAAGTACAATATGTCACAAAAAAACAATCTCAGAATCAGCGGGATCCGTTGAAGCGTTCCAGAGTTATAACCTCATAAAGTGACAGTGGTCAGAATTGCAAAAATTGGCTCGGTCATTAAGTACCAAATTGGCTCTGTCACTAAGGGGTTAAAATAGTAAATAAAATATATTAATGCAACGTTTGCAAACATTTCTAGATGAAAAATCTTACATATTTTCTTACAAATCTATATTTACCACTAGGGGGAGCATTTTCTGTTTTAGACCTCCAGCAGCTATAGTAAGACTAAGGCTACTTTCACACTTCAGTCTTTTTGAAGATGTTGCAATGCGTCGTTCTGTGCAAAAAACGCATCCTGCAATGTTGCCCGCAGGATGCGTTTTTTGCACATAGACTTGAATTACTGACACATCGTGACGTATGGAAACACGTTCCATACGTTGTACACTGGATGCGTCGGTAATTGGCGGACCATTGTCACAAAAAAAGTTCAATGCAACTTTTTGTGCGATGGGTCCGCCATTTTCAGCCGCGCATGCGCGGCCGAAACTCTACCCCCTCCTTCCCGGACTGCCGAATGGGCAGCGGATGCGTCCATCCGCTGCCCACGTCGTGCAGAGAATTCACAACGTCCGTCGGTATGTCAGCCCGTCACATTGCGACGGGCCCGTACCGACGGAAATGTGAGAGAGGAGTTACCAGCTTTACTGTTAGCTGGAAAATTGGGGCAGTAACTACTGACATCACCATTTCCCTCCTCTTTTGGGTGGTCTAGTACCCCTGGGGCAGAATGAAGGGTAGCATCACAGGGCAGTGCCATTTTGTGTGTGACTGCCCTGTGATCTGCTATCTCCAGTAGTTACTGCATCAGAAGCACAGCTTGTTTACAGAGGAGCAGAAGATGGTGGACTCAGCAGCATCATGGACCCAAGGAAGAGTGAAGACATGTGGTGTGTATGGAGCAGCATTATCAGAGCGGAGCTGTCTGACTCATCCACCAGTAAGATAAGAAGGAGCTCCAGGTCTGCAGTGAATGGCCAGGCATTGTGGAGGGGGGAGAGACTGATGGGAGAGAGACATTTAGTATGATGAGTGAGGCATATGGAGAGCGATGGGGAGAGAGACATGTAGCAGGGGTGAGACATATGGAGAGTGATGGGGGGAGAGAGACATGTAGCAGGGGTGAGACATATGGAGAGCGATGGGGAGAGAGACATGTAGCAGGGGTGAGACATAAGGAGAGTGATGGGGGGAGAGAGACATGTAGCAGGGGTGAGACATAAGGAGAGTGATGGGGGAGAGAGACATGTAGCAGGGGTGAGACATAAGGAGAGTGATGGGGGGAGAGAGACATGTAGCAGGGGTGAGACATAAGGAGAGTGATGGGGGGAGAGAGACATGTAGCAGGGGTGAGACATAAGGAGAGTGATGGGGGGAGAGAGACATGTAGCAGGGGTGAGACATAAGGAGAGTGATGGGGGGAGAGAGACATGTAGCAGGGGTGAGACAAGGAGAGTGATGGGGGGAGAGAGACATGTAGCAGGGGTGAGACATAAGGAGAGTGATGGGGGGAGAGAGACATGTAGCAGGGGTGAGACATAAGGAGAGTGATGGGGGGAGAGAGACATGTAGCAGGGGTGAGACATAAGGAGAGTGATGGGGGGAGAGAGACATGTAGCAGGGGTGAGACATAAGGAGAGTGATGGGGGGAGAGAGACATGTAGCAGGGGTGAGACATAAGGAGAGTGATGGGGGAGAGAGACATGTAGCAGGGGTGAGACATAAGGAGAGTGATGGGGGGAGAGAGACATGTAGCAGGGGTGAGACATAAGGAGAGTGATGGGGGAGAGAGACATGTAGCAGGGGTGAGACATAAGGAGAGTGATGGGGGGAGAGAGACATGTAGCAGGGGTGAGACATAAGGAGAGTGATGGGGGGAGAGAGACATGTAGCAGGGGTGAGACATAAGGAGAGTGATGGGGGGAGAGAGACATGTAGCAGGGGTGAGACATAAGGAGAGTGATGGGGGGAGAGAGACATGTAGCAGGGGTGAGACAAGGAGAGTGATGGGGGGAGAGAGACATGTAGCAGGGGTGAGACATAAGGAGAGTGATGGGGGGAGAGAGACATGTAGCAGGGGTGAGACATAAGGAGAGTGATGGGGGGAGAGAGACATGTAGCAGGGGTGAGACATAAGGAGAGTGATGGGGGGAGAGAGACATGTAGCAGGGGTGAGACATAAGGAGAGTGATGGGGGGAGAGAGACATGTAGCAGGGGTGAGACATAAGGAGAGTGATGGGGGGAGAGAGACATGTAGCAGGGGTGAGACATAAGGAGAGTGATGGGGGGAGAGAGACATGTAGCAGGGGTGAGACATAAGGAGAGTGATGGGGGAGAGAGACATGTAGCAGGGGTGAGACATAAGGAGAGTGATGGGGGGAGAGAGACATGTAGCAGGGGTGAGACATAAGGAGAGTGATGGGGGGAGAGAGACATGTAGCAGGGGTGAGACATAAGGAGAGTGATGGGGGGAGAGAGACATGTAGCAGGGGTGAGACATAAGGAGAGTGATGGGGGGAGAGAGACATGTAGCAGGGGTGAGACAAGGAGAGTGATGGGGGGAGAGAGACATGTAGCAGGGGTGAGACATAAGGAGAGTGATGGGGGGAGAGAGACATGTAGCAGGGGTGAGACATAAGGAGAGTGATGGGGGGAGAGAGACATGTAGCAGGGGTGAGACATAAGGAGAGTGATGGGGGGAGAGAGACATGTAGCAGGGGTGAGACATAAGGAGAGTGATGGGGAGAGAGACATGTAGCAGGGGTGAGACAAGGAGAGTGATGGGGAGAGAGACATGTAGCAGGGGTGAGACATAAGGAGAGTGATGGGGAGAGAGACACATAGCAGGGGTGAGACATAAGGAGAGTGATGGGGAGAGAGATACACATGGAATAGCAGGCGTGAGACACTTGGGCTATGTGCACACGTTGCAGATTTTGATGCTTTTCCGCAGCATTTTTGGATGCGCGGAATTGCATCAAATCCGCAGTGTAGTGCACAACCAATGCTAGTCAATGGGAAATTGAGAATTGTTGTGCACATGCTGCGGAAAAATAAGCACGGATTTGCAGGGCTTTATTTTCCGCAGCATGTCCATTCTTTTTGCAGATCTGCAGTGTTTCTGCACCCATTTACTACCATTGAGTCAGGCAAAACCGCAGGTTTAATAATCTGCGGTTTTGCTGCGGAGTTGCGTGCGATAAACACTGCAGATAGGGAGGAGGAAGAGTGTGTGGCTGGAGACTGAGCGGTGATTATGTGCGGGCCTGTGTGCATCTGCATGTATGTGTCCGGGAACGGAGTATACTGCTGTGGTTTTTTTTTTTGTTTTTTTGTTTTTAACAGGAGATCGAGGGCATTGCATGGATTAGCTGAATAATAAAGATGGGTAACAAGTGTTTTATTTAATTAAAATACTTTATTCTGGCTGTGTTTATTTAGCCCCTTAACTATAGGATTAGTAATGGATAGGTGTCTTATTGACGCCTCTCCATTACTAAGCCAGCTTGATGTCACGTTACAATACAAAGGTGACATCAACCCTGCAAATATTACCCCGTCTGCCACCACTACAGGGCAAGTGGGAACAGAGGGGCTAAGTGTCAGCATTGGTGCATCTTAGAGATGCGCCATTTCTGGGGCAGCTGAGTGCCAGTGTTTGTAGCCAGGGAAGGGGGGGGGGGCAATATCTATGGACCATTCTTACGCTAATAGCAGCTGTCTGCATAGCCTTTTCTGATTAATTATAGGGGAACCACACTTTTTTTTTTTTTTGGGGGGGGGGGGGTCACCCTATTTTAATAGCCAGTAAGGGCTAAATATGAAGCTGCGGGCTGATATTCATCGCCTGGGAAGATCCAAGGGTATTAACCCCTTCCTAGGCTATAAACATCATATAGTTCTCACAATACTGCCATATAGATCATGCAATGGCGCCAGATAGATCACACATAATACCGTCATATAGATCACACCACCATAGTGTTCTCATATAATACCGCCATGTAGATCACACATAAAACCACCATATAATTCTAATATAATGCCACATAGATCACACATAATCCCACAATGTAGTTCTCATCAAACACATTCATATATTTACATTATTCCACCACACTGATCAAACATAAAACCACCATACAGATCACACAATACCATAATACAGATCACACAATTCTTGGTGGCATCAAGTGTGGTCTATATGGCAGTACTATATAATATATATGGCGGTATAATGTGTGGTCTTTATGGGAGTATTACATGATAAGTAGATATGGCGGCATTATGTGTGATCCATATGGCAGTGTGCTGGTCTATGGGGGGAGCAGGGTGACAGGAGCACAGTATTTCAGGAGAGCCTTAGCCTTTACTGGCTATTAAAATGGGACCCCCCGAAAAAAAATTTGGGGTCCCCCTATAATTAATAACCAGCAGAGGCTTTGCAGACCGCTGTGGGATGATATTAATAGCCTTGGAAAGGGCCATGATATTGCCCCCCCAGGCTAAAAACATCAGCTCTCAGCCGCCCCAGAAATGGCGCATCTTTTAGATGTGTCTTTTCTGGTGCTTTGCCCGGCTCTTCCCACTTGCCCTATAGCGGTGGCAAATGGGGTTCATATTTGTGGAGTTGATGTCACCTTTACTATTATTAGTAATGGAGAGGAGTCTATAAGACACCTATCCATTACTAATCCTATAGTTGTAAAAAAACAAAACAAAAAAAAACGACAGCCAGAATAAAGTCGTTTCTTAATCTTAATTAAACCATACTTAGTGAACGCATAATCCCTGACTCCCTCGTCTCCAGCAACAAAAATAAAATAAACCACAGATATTCCTCACCTTCCCACCGAGAAGATAATCCATAATGTCCCACGATGATCCTGATCACTGAGAGCAGTCACATCAGTGATATGACCTCTCAAAAGACAGCCGGCGATACACTGACAGGAGGTGATCGCCCTCTGCAGTGGATCACTACGCCGCCGGGAGTATAATTTTTTTTATTTATGTGAATGTATGTAATGTAATTTTTTTAAAACTGAGTACAGTTATCGGCAGATACTACTCTACCATCAGACATAGCCCAATGGAAGCAGTAGTCTCATTGGTCCGCGCCTGCTTTTTTACTGCAGGTCACAGTCAGCTGACATCTGCCAGCATGATCCCGCAGCGCTGTGACCGACCGTACCGCATTAGCGTTGCCGCGGGTGTCATTAACAGCTGTAGGCTGACGCTGACATGTGATAGCCTGACCCCCGCAGCTCCTGTTACAGCACGCACTGAGCTGTGTGTGCAAAGAGGAAAGACATGTGGAGAGCCCTGTCAGGGCAAGGGGTTACTCGGTACCGTGTCTGGTGTTCACAGGGGGATGTCACGGTGGCTGACCCTGTCCGTGGCCCTGGGACGTCCGTATAAAAGGGAAAGGTCGTTAAAGCGATAAGGTTTATGTTCGTGATGTCACCTGTGGTACTCAGTCAGGGTGACCGATGCTGCTTTAAGGGGTCCGCTGGGGTGATGTTATGGCAGCAAGATGGTATGGTGCCACCGTGCCTCCTGGGTGTAGGTGCGGACAAGTAACGTGCAATTAGCTGTCCTGCCGGTCTCTGAAGTAAGGCGTAGATGTCCTTACTACCTCGGTATTCCGGCTACTTGGGTTCTGCGCCTCAGAAGGAGGCAGCCTGCTCGGGGCTGGTCTCCTTCTGGTATCCTTTCTTGTGTTTTGCTTTCCAGCACACTCACTGCAACGTATTCTGCTTACTGAAATGTCTCCTTCAGGAGCTGTAACACTTCAGGCTACACGGCTCCTCTGCTTCCTTTCCCTCTGTCTCTGACAGGAACTGAACCCTTTCCCTCCAGAGCAGGATGTTCTTATTGGGGAGTTCACCTTAAACAGGCTTAGAGCTCCCCCTTCTGGTCTGGAGCGTTAACATGTTGCATGTATTGTGTTACCTGACAAAGTTCTCCTTCGTTGCCTCCAAACGTAACATCACTCTCCCCATGAGGAAAGAAACATTACTGGGATGACCAGGACTCTGGGGCACCACGCATGCAGGGGGAGAGGAGTGCATAGGAGGGAGAGCGACACATGGGGAGACATGCAGGGGGAGAGGAGGGAGAGCAACCCATGGGGAGAGAAATGCAGGGGGTGAGGAGTGCATAGGGGGAGAGCGACACATGCAGGGGGAGAGGCGTGCATAGGCGGGAGATCAACACATGGGGAGAGATGCAGGGGGAGAAGAGGGCATAGGGGGAGAGCGACACACGGGGAGAGGAGTGCATAGGAGCGAGAGTGACCAGGTACAGGGGGATGGAGAGCACACATGGGAGAGACAGTCACCTTCAGGCAGGGCCAGACTGGCCATCGGGCACTTCTGGCAAATGCCAGAAGGGCCGGTGCCAGTAGTGGGCCGCTCGATCCCTGCACGCTCGGCCACTGGGCTGACTCCCCCACTGACTGACCCCCTTGCCAGCGCCGCCGCATTCAACTATACTGGAGTCCATGATGCCGATACAGTTGAATGCAATGATAGAGGAGAGAGCGTCTGCTGACGCTCCCATCATTCCCCGCTCTGCCTCTGACACTGCGGGTGCACGATGACGTCATATTATCGTGTACCTGCTGTAGAAGACTGCTCCGGGAAGACTGCAGCCCCGGAGACTGGAGGCAGGAGCAGTGCGGGGCACAAGGAGAGGGGAGGATTGTATTTTTTTTTTAAATATATCAATGAGAGATGACTGGATTGTGGGGCTATTGGGGGGGTGCTACATTACATTCTATGGGGGGGCTGTATTACATTCAATGGGGGAGGATTGCATCATACTCTTATGGGGCTACATTATCTATGGGGAGGTAGGCTATTATATTCTATATTAACCCCTTCCCGACCTGTGACACAGCGTATGCGTCATGAAAGTCGGTGCCAATCCGACCTGTGACGCATATGCTGTGTCACAGAAAGATCGCGTCCCTGCAGATCGGGTGAAAGGGTTAACTCCCATTTCACCCGATCTGCAGGGACAGGGGGAGTGGTAGTTTAGCCCAGGGGGGGTGGCTTCACCCCCTCGTGGCTACGATCGCTCCGATTGGCTGTTGAAAGTGAAACTGCCAATCAGAGCGATTTGTAATATTTCACCCATTATAACGGGTGAAATATTACAATCCAGCCATGGCCGATGCTGCAATATCATCGGCCATGGCTGGAAATACTAATGTGCCCCCACCCCACCCCACCGATCGCCCCCCCAGCCCCCCGATCTAGCCGGTACACTGCTCCGGCTCCCCTCTGTCCTGTGCTCCGCTCCCCCCCGTGCTCTTGTCCGCTCCCCCCGTGCTCCAATCACCCCCCCGTGCTCCAATCACCCCCCCCCCCTGCATTCCGATCCACCCCCCCCGGTGCTCCGTTCCACCCCCCGTGCTCCGTTCCACGCCCCCCGTGCTTCGTTCCACCCCCCCGTGCTCCGTTCCAGCCCCCAGTGCTCCGTTCCACCCCCCCGTGCTCCGTTCCACCCCCCCATGCTCCGTTCCAGCCCCCCGTGCTCCGTTCCACGCCCCCCGTGCTCCGTTCCACGCCTGCCGCGCTCTGATTCCTTCCCCCGTGCTCCGATCCCCCCCCCCGTGCTCCGATCCCCCCCCCGTGGTCCCCCCCCACCCCATCATACTTACCGATCCAGCCGGGGTCCCGTCCGTCTTCTCCCTGGGCGCCGCCATCTTCCAAAATGGCGGGCGCATGCGCAGTGCGCCCGCCGAATCTGCCGGCCGGCAGATTCGTTCCAAAGTGCATTTTGATCACTGAGATAGATTATATCTCAGTGATCAAAATAAAAAAAATAATACATGACCCCCCCCCTTTGTCACCCCCATAGGTAGGGACAATAAAAAAATAAAGAAAATTTTTTTTTCCACTAATGTTAGAATAGGGTTAGGGTTAGGGGTAGGGTTAGGGTTAGGGCTAGGGTTAGGGTTAGCGGTAGGGTTAGGGTTAGGGCTAGGGTTAGGGCTAGGGTTAGGGCTAGGGTTAGGGGTAGGGTTAGGGGTAGGGCTAGGGTTAGGGCTAGGGTTAGGGGTAGGGTTAGGGCTAGGGTTAGGGTTTCGGTATGTGCACACGTATTCTGGTCCTCTGCGGATTTTTCCGCTGCAGATTTGATAAATCCGAAGTGCTAAACCGCTGCGGATTTATGGCGGATTTACCGCGTTTTTTTCTGCGCATTTCACTGCGGTTTTACAATTGCGATTTTCTATTTGAGCAGTTGTAAAACCGCTGCGGAATCCGCACAAAGAAGTGACATGCTGCGGAATGTAAACCGCTGCGTTTCCGTGCAGTTTTTCCGCAGCATGTGTACAGCGATTTTTGTTTCCCGTAGGTTTACATTGAACTGTAAACTCATGGGAAACTGCTGCGGATCTGCAGCGTTTTCCGCAGCGTGTGCACATACCTTTAGAATTAGGCTATGTGCACACGGTGCGGATTTGGCTGCGGATTGGCCGCTGCGGATTCGCAGCAGTATTCCATCAGGTTTACAGTACCATGTAAACATATGAAAAACCAAATCCGCTGTGCCCATGGTGCAGAAAATACCGCGCGGAAACGCTGCGTTGTATTTTCCGCAGCATGTCAATTCTTTGTGCGGATTCCGCGGCTTTTTACACCTGTTCCTCAATAGGAATCCGCAGGTGAAATCCGCACAAAAAACACTGGAAATCCGCGGAAAATCCGCAGGTAAAACGCAGTGCCTTTTACCCGCGGATTTTTCAAAAATGGTGCGGAAATATCTCACACGAATCCGCAACGTGGGCACATAGCCTTAGGGTTAGGGTTGGAATTAGGGTTGTGGTTAGGGTTGTGATTAGGGTTATGGCTACAGTTGGGATTAGGGTTAGGGGTGTGGGGGGGTTAGTGTTGGAGGTAGAATTGAGGGGTTTCCACTGTTTAGGCACATCAGGGGTCTCCAAACGCAACATGGCGCCACCATTGATTCCAGCCAATCTCGTATTCAAAAAGTCAAATGGTGCTCCCTCACTTCCGAGCCCTGAAGTGTGCCCAAACAGTGGTTTACCCCCACATATGGGGTATCAGTGTACTCAGGATAAACTGCGCAACAATTATTGGGGTCCAATTTCTCCTGTTACCCTTGTGAATCTAAAAAAATGCTTGCTAAAACATCATTTTTGAGGAAAGAAAAATGATTTTTTATTTTCACGGCTCTGCGTTGTAAACGTCTGTGAAGCACTTGGGGGTTCAAAGTGCTCACCACATATCTAGATAAGTTCCTTGGGGGGTCTAGTTTCTAAAATGGGGTCACTTGTGGGGGGTTTCTACTGTTTAGGCACACCAGGGGCTCTGCAAACGCAATGTGACGCCCGCAGACCATTCCATCAAAGTCTGCATTTCAAAAGTCACTACTTCCCTTCTGAGCCCCGACGTGTGCCCAAACAGTGGTTTACCCCCACACATGGGGTATCAGCGTACTCAGGAGAAACTGGACAACAACTATTGGGGTCCAATTTCTCCTGTTACCCTTGGGAAAATAAAAAATTCTGGGCTAAATAATTATTTTTGAGGAAAGAAAACGTATTTATTATTTTCACGGCTCTGCATTATATACTTCTATGAAGCACTTGGGGGTTCAAAGTGCTCACCACACATCTAGATAAGTTCCTTTGGGGGTCTAGTTTCCAAAATGGGGTCACTTGTGGGGGGTTTCTACTGTTAAGCCACATCAGGGGCTCTGCAAACGCAACGTGACGCCCACAGAGCATTCCATCAAAGTCTGCATTTCAAAATGTCACTACTTAACTTCCGAGCCTCGGCATGTGCCCAAACAGTGATTTACCCCCACATATGGGGTATCAGCGTACTCAGGAGAAACTGGACAACAACTTTTGGGGTCAAATTTCTCCTGTTACCCTTGGGAAAATAAAAAATTGCAGGCTAAAAGATCATTTTTGAGAAAATAATTTTTTTTTTAATTTTCATGGCTCTGCGTTATAAACTTCTGTGAAGCACTTGGGGGTTCAAAGTCCTCACCACACATCTAGATTAGTTCCTTTGGGGGTCTATTTTCCAAAATTGGGTCATTTGTGGGGGATCTCCAATGTTTAGGCACACAGGGGCTCTCCAAACGTGACATGGTGTCCGCTAATGATTGGAGCTAATTTTCCATTTAAAAAGCCAAATGGCATGCCATCCCTTCCGAGCCCTGCCGTGCGCCCAAACAGTGGTTTACCCCCACATATGGGGTATCAGCGTACTCAGGACAAACTGGACAACAATATTTGGGGTCCAATTTCTCCTATTATCCTTGGCAAAATAGGAAATTCCAGGCTAAAAAATCATTTTTGAGGAAAGAAAAATTATTTTTTATTTTCATGGCTCTGCGTTATAAACTTCTGTGAAGCACCTGGGGGTTTAAAGTGCTCAATGTGCATCTAGATAAGTTCCTTGGGGGGTCTAGTTTCCAAAATGGGGTCACTTGTGGGGGAGCTCCAATGTTTAGGCACACAGGGGCTCTCCAAACTCGACATGGTGTCCGCTAACAATTGGAGCTAATTTTCCATTCAAAAAGTCAAATGGCGCGCCTTCCCTTCCGAGCCCTGCCGAGTGCCCAAACAGTGGTTTACCCCCACATATGAGGTATCGGCGTACTCGGGAGAAATTGCCCAACAAATTTTATGATCCATTTTATCCTACTGCCCATGTGAAAATGAAAAAATTGAGGCGAAAAGAATTTTTTTGTGAAAAAAAAGTACTTTTTCATTTTTACGGATCAATTTGTGAAGCACCTGGGGGTTCAAAGTGCTCACTATGCATCTAGATAAGTTCCTTGGGGCGTCTAGTTTCCAAAATGGGGTCACTTGTGGGGGAGCTCCAATTTTTAGGCACACGGGTGCTCTCCAAACGTGACATGGTGTCCGCTAAAGAGTGGAGCCAATTTTTGATTCAAAAAGTCAAATGGCGCTCCTTCCCATCCAAGCCCTGCCGTGCGCCCAAACAGTGGTTTACGTTTGCATCTCGGCTTTGGGAAAATGGCCGCCGCGATCTCTAATGCGCACGCGCGGCATCCCGCGGCCATTTTCCTGAAGCCCCGTGCAGCAGAGCACTCGATCTGCGCACGCGCGGCCCCAGGAAGATGGCCGCCCCCACCGACGAAAGGGATGACAGCGCAGATCGCGCGCTGTGTCTTCACCACTACGCCACTACGCCACCAACGTAAAGCTGAGGAAGAACCAGCGATGTCACCACGCCCTCCCGAACTGACCAGCCTGATTGACAGGCGAAAACGGCGACTTTGGTAAGTTATTTCTCAGCATACATGGGGAATCGGGGTACACTACATACACTATAGGAACACACAGCGCAGGCCCTATTTAACAGTATTTATAGCTCAATCTCAAAAAACGGGGTGACAGGTTCCCTTTAAGGTCAAAATAGGCTGGGTCATGAAGGGGTTAAATGTATTCTATGTATTAAATGTATTATATTCTATGAGGGGTGATTGCATCATACTCTGAGGGGGCTACATTATATTTTATGGGGAGCTGCATTATACTATATGAGGAGGGCTGCATTGTATTCTATGGAGGGGTTACATTGTATTCTATGGGGGCTGCATTATGCTCTATGAGGGGGCTACCATATATTATATATTCAGGGGCTGCATTATACTATATGAGGGGGCTGTATTATACTCGGGGCTACAATATATTCTGTGGGGTGGCTGCATTATACTATATTATACTGTATTGAGGACTATGGGGAATACATTATACTATATGATGAACTATGGAGTGCATTATACTATGGGAAGTGAATTGTACTACATGGATGACTATGGCGGTGCATTATACTATATGGAGGACTGAGGAGTGTATTATACTATATGGAGGACTGAGGTGCACATTATAATAGATGGAGGACTATGGGGTGTATTATACTAATCAAGCAAAATGCTGCCTATTCATTGAGTGATTGGATTGTTTATGTGGGAACAGAAATCCTTGTTCTCAGCAGCACATTGCTGGTGTAAACTGCAGATGTGCTGCTGATAACATGATACTGTATGGTGACAGATTGATCTAATTGCGATTGTTCTGTTCCCTTCATTCTTTCTAAGTTGGTGCGAAGAGGCCGGGAAACAAGCAAACGACTTAACTATTGTCGATCACACTCGTTTAGTGGCCTGAGATCAGCGCATGTAAATACAGCAGAAATGCTTCGCAGGGAGACCAGGCAAGGATGATGACAGTTGTAGTTAGCACCCGGCGCCTGGGAATAGCGCCAACTCTACTGCTTTTCCCAGCCGCCAGAGCATTTAATTCTGGTATGTGTAATGATTTTTAGGGTTGATGTCAGCTGCTATGAATCCCTGGTGTAAGTAATGGAGAGGTGTCTATCAGACACCCCCACTACTAGCCCAGACCTGGCGAGATCCAGCGACTCTGAAGAGCTGTGACGGTAGTAACAATACCGCTCTTCACAGTCGCCGAGCTCAGCGCAAGACACTGAATACCTGAAGAGCAGTGACGTTACTGATGTCACCGGCCGCTCTTCAGAGTCACCGGGTCTCGTGCTGCGCAGCGGAACCAAAAGTGGCTGTAGGCAAAGTTTATGGAGAATCAGAATGAGGGTCGATAGCCTTTGGTCGTCTCATCCCTTCATTATCTACGAGATCCAGTTATGTAGGTAAAGTAGCGGCTTTTCTTGGTACTGCAACTAAAAGCCATAAATAGGACCGAGCTGTAATGCTGGATACAGCTGTGATTATATGTTATATAGTTGTAGGTTACAAGAAGTGAGGGGAGTGTAACACAAGTGTACAAATATATTATACAGTCACCATGTGACAAGTGGGCGTGTACCTTCAAATGCCAGGGCTGAATTTTAGTCCCAGTCCGGCCCTGCCTCCAGGGTCACAGAGGGAGATGTATGGGGGAAGGAGCAGGGTGACAGGAGCACAGAGTGTTTCAGGAGAGCAGTGTGCTGGTCTATGGGGGGGGCACAGAGGGAGATATATGGTGGAAGGATAAATGATCCCTGTTGTGTGCACGCTACTTTTCTCCCCTGTTTTGTGAACACTATTGTCTGCCGGGCATGCGCAGTCGGGAAAACTGGATGCGACTTACAGAAAAACGTTCCCTTGAACGATTTTCTGTGACAACAGTCCACGAAAACCCGACGCAATCCAGTGCACGAGGGACGCAACGTGTGGCTATACGTCACGATCCGTTGGCAATACAAATTTTTTTGCAGGATCCTGCATTTTCAAAAATCGACAGATTGCAACACAAAAGACGGAAATGTGAAAGTAGCCTTACCGGAGATCACTGGGACTGAGTGGGAGGCAGAGACAGTAGGAGAAGCACACAGGGCAGCGTGTGAGCAGAGGATGTCTGCTCAGGATGCACAGTGCAGTGCCTGGAGTACAGGACAGAGGAGCACAGAGGTAAATCACCCGCACTCTCCATCCTCCAGTGAGCGCTTCTCTCCTGTGATAGAGTAAGTGGAGCTCGGCAGATAGCACTGGGCTATAATAAGATGGCGGCCAGCCACACCTACAGCAGTGAACTGCAGCCCACAGAGGCGTGCCCAGTTTACTGCTAATGCGGCTGCAATGTTAGGGAACCGTCACACAGTGGCACTTTTGTCGCTACGACGGTACGATCCGTGACGTTCCAGCGATATCCATATGATATCACTGTGTCTGACACGCAGCAGCGATCAGGGATCCTGCTGAGAATCGTACGTCGTAGCAGATCGTTTGGAACATTCTTTCGTCGCTGGATCTCCCGCTGTCATCGCTGGATCGGTGTGTTTGACACCGATCTAGCGATGCGTTCGCTTGTAACCAGGGTAAACATCGGGTTACTAAGCGCAGGGCCGCGCTTAGTAACCTGATGTTTACCCTGGTTACCAGCGTAAATGTAAAAAAAAACCAAACAGTACATACTTACATTCCGGTGTCCGTCAGGTCCCTTGCCGTCTGCTTCCCGCACTCACTGACTGCCGGCCGTAAAGTGAAAGCAGAGCACAGCGGTGACGTCACCGCTGTGCTTTCACTTTACGGCCGGCAGTCAGTGAGTGCGGGAAGCAGACGGCAAGGGACAGACACCGGAATGTAAGTATGTAGTGTTTGGTTTTTTTTACGCTGGTAACCAGGGTAATCATCGGGTTACTAAGCGCGGTCTTGCGCTTAGTAACCCGATGTTTACCCTGGTTACCCGGGGACCTCGGCATCGTTGGTCGCTGGAGAGCTGTCTGTGTGACAGCTCTCCAGCGACCACACTGACTTACCAACGATCACGGCCAGGTCGTATCGCTGGTCGTGATCGTTGGTAAATCGTATAGTGTGACGGTACCCTTAGAGAGTCAGCACGGTCTGTTATCTCCTATGACCATGGAGTGCCGTATTATGACACCGATAGTGTCTTGCTACTGCTGTGAAAACAAGATAACGCCTAGTGCCTTCTTTAAGCTCAATACACAAAATATGTTTCATATGCATTCAAAACTTGGTTATAACAGCATGTTCTGCTACATTACATTGATTTCTTTATTTATGATCTACAAAACGCAGTACCTTCCCTTTAAAAAGTGTTGGAGAAATGATTATTTTTCTGGAAAAACCATCAATGGTGCCCAGAAAATTATTGCAATTACACATGTTCATTCCATTACAAAAAGCAAACAAACGTGTATAACAAAAAGGCAAATTGGACATAATTTAACAAAACTCCGAAATAAGGGCTGGACAAAATCTTTGGCACCTTGCCAAAATTGTGGGTAAACAACAAATATGATGCTTATTCAGACTAGCTGTGGCAAGCAAAAGGTCTGGCCAATATAAAAATCAGATAATGCAAAGAGTCATCTACTTCCCTTGAACAATATTAACAATCTGAAGGTTACAAGCCACCTCCGGAGATCTGATGTTCCCTTTTAATTTCTCTGCTCTCCACATCCAGGGAGAATAGCTAAAAGCTGCAACGCACGATAGTCTGGATGGTGATTAAGCGGCCTCAATCAAGTTCCAGAGAAATTCAAGCTGACCTGCAGGCTCGGAGTACATCAGTGTCAGCATGAACTATCCATCCACATTTGAATGAAATGAAAAGCTATGACTGAAGATCCACAAGGACCCCACTGCTGAAAGATGTAAAAAGCCAGACGGCAGCTTGCCAAAATGTATGCGAGTAAGCCAAAATCGTTCTGGAAAAGCGTCTTTTGGACAGGTGAGAACGTACCTATTTCTGCTGTTTACCGAAAACAGAATGAGACCTACAAAGGACAGTAACTACAGTCAAATATGGTGGGGGTTCAAAGATGTTTTGGGGTTGTTCTACTGCCTCTGGCACTGGGTGCCTCGACTGTGCAAGGCATCATGAAATCTGAAGCTTGGCCATTACATTGCCAAAAAGGATTTTGGGACGCAGGGTGTTAGGAGTCGAGTTTCCTCTGCTGCACAGGGGGAATCTCGATCCGTGTCTGCTGCGGTCTCCCATTCTGCTTCGGCCACAGTGGGCTCTGCTCAGCGGAGGCATCGCTCCCAGCTTCTTGCTGGGACTGATTCTGTGCAGGAGGTTACTGCTGCCTTTTCTGGCTCTCCTGTTGTACCCTGCACTGATCTGCGGCGAGCGGGCTTCTCTGGGACTAAGTCCTTATTTGCACACACTGAGCATGCCCAGGGCAAGATCTCCCGTTGGAGATCGAGGGTCACATGCTCAGGCTCTGCAGCACATCCCATTGGTCCTCTTGGCAGGTCCTGAAAGGGCAAAACTTCTGTAGCTGCTTCCTGTGCAGCAACTATATAAACTGCGCATGACCGCACGGCCATGCGCTAGTATTGTCTTGATATTATGTGTGTGTGTAGATGGATGTATGTCGATGGATGAAAGCTCCTAAGTATCCCTCCCTAGAGTTGTTGACTGCTCGCGGATGATGGTAGCTATCTAGCGCCCGACTAGCAATCTGCACGTAACACACTTCACAGCGTCCTGTTGCTGTGTCCGCCAGTACGGCGCCGTGCGCTTCCTCTGCGCTTTCCTTACCCAAGCCTGGGTGGTTAGTGGCGTCCGTCAGTGCGGCACCGCACGCACTCTCGTGCCTATAGATTCTATTTAATAAGTTACCTTACACACCCAGTTGCGGTGTTGTGCCAGCAAGTGTCTAATCGGACTTCAATCCTGTGTAGGGGTTGAGTTCGCTGACTCCTTGCTCGCGCTCTATGTGCGGTACTGCTCTCCTGTGACGCAACAGGATCGCTTCCTTCATGCAGGGTGAAGTTAACCCATGTGTGTATTCTTAGTACCGCCATATAGTCCGTCTTACTAGCAGCAGGGTCTTTTACCTGCACGGTGGACCTCGGACTGCGAACGCACCTAGTTTCATATCATCTTTACTTGGTGCGTTCCGCCGGTCCTTAACATAATACTAGCGCCAAGGTCTGGCTAGTAATGACGGACGATCAGCGTTTACAGCGGTACATCCAGCAGCTGGAGGGAAGGTTGGCGGCTCTTGAGCGTTCAACCTCAGCTGTGGATGTTACTGCTGTCGCTGTTCAGGCTGCAAGTGTGGCTGCAGCTACCTTGTCCACTGCCGCCCCTGTACCGACGCTATCTCGCCTCCCGCTACCAGAGAAATTTTCTGGTGACAGTAAGTCCTGTAGGGGTTTCGTGAGTCAGTGCTCAATACATCTCGAGCTTCTGGCCTCTCATTTCCCTACAGAGCGGGCTAAGGTGGGCTTTATCGTTTCATTACTGTCGGACAGGGCGTTGCAGTGGGCTACGCCGCTGTGGGAGCGTGGCGATCATGTGGTGCAGAGTGCTCCGTTATTCCTGAGCACTCTGAAACAGGTCTTTTTAGGACCTCGTGTCACCCATGATACGGCGCTCCAACTGTTGGCATTGACTCAGGGCTCGTCCTTGGTCAGCCATTTTGCTGTCCGCTTCCGCACTCTAGCATCTGAGCTGGAGTGGTCGGATAAACCTCTTATTCCTATATTTTGGAGGGGGCTGGCTGACCACGTTAAGGACGCCTTGGCCACTAGGGAGATTCCCGCCACACTGGAAGAATTAATAACAGTGTCTACTCGTATTGACCTCCGTTTTCACGAGCGGAGGTTAGAGCGAGCCCAGTGTAGGCAGAGGTTTCGGCTGGCTCCCACCTTCGCCAAACCTTTGAAATCTCCAGTCCAGGCTCCTGAGTCCCATGAACCTAAGGTAGTTTCTCGAGCGGGATCTAAGTCCCGGACCGCTCGTGCACTCCAGGTTTGCCATGTTTGCCAACAGTCAGGACATCTTGCCACCAGATGTCACCAGCGGTCGAGGAAACGTCAGCGTCTAGTGGTAGTAGGTGGAGGTGCACTAGACACGGCGACGTTTGCCTCCAAATTGTCCTTTAAGGGGACAATAACTTTTGGCTCATCCTCCCACTCGGTAGAGCTCTGCGTGGATTCTGGGGCGGAAGGCAATTTTATGTCTTCTGCCTTCGCCCAACGTCACGCTATACCCCTGGTTATGCTACCTCAACCAGTAACGGTACGAGTGGTGAATGGGTCGACACTCCCTGCACAGATAACACATCAGACCATCCCTTTTACTCTGTCCATGTCACCATCCCATCAGGAGATCATATCTCTGCTCATCATTCCCGAGGGGATTGATGAGGTCCTGTTGGGGATCCCTTGGTTACGGTTCCACTCTCCTCACATCGAGTGGTCCTCAGGCAGAATTCTGGGATGGGGTGAATCATGTGGGGGTAGGTGTCACCGAGAGTGCGTTCAGGTTGCTACTACTGAGGTACCCGCAGATCTTTCCTCTCTCCCCAAGCAATACTGGTCTTATGCAGACGTGTTCTCCAAAAAGGCGGCGGAGACCCTTCCGCCCCATCGCCCTTATGACTGTCCTATCGATCTCTTGCCTGGTGCAGAGCCTCCCCGGGGTCGAGTTTATCCATTATCTCTCCCGGAGACGGAGGCCATGTCTCAGTACATTCAAGAGAATCTGGCAAGAGGGTTTATCAGGAAGTCAGTGTCACCTGCTGGGGCAGGGTTCTTCTTCGTGCAGAAGAAGAATGGGGAACTACGTCCATGCATAGACTACAGGGGTCTTAACGCTATCACCGTTAAGAACAAGTATCCTTTGCCCTTGATATCCGAGCTCTTCGATAGGCTTCGGGGAGCTAGAGTGTTTACTAAATTAGATCTGCGGGGTGCTTATAACCTGATTCGCATCCGTGAGGGGGACGAATGGAAAACGGTGTTTAACACCAGAGATGGGCACTATGAGTATCTGGTGATGCCCTTCGGGCTCTGTAATGCCCCAGCCTTTTTCCAAGACTTTGTCAACGACATCTTCCGGGATATGCTTTCCACCTCGGTTGTAGTCTATCTGGATGATATTCTCATCTTTTCTCCAGATATTGACTCCCACCGGAGAGATGTTGGCAGAGTCTTCGACCTCTTACGGGCAAACTCTCTCTATGCAAAGTTGGAGAAGTGTATGTTTGAGCAGGAGTCTTTACCGTTCCTGGGCTATATCATCTCCGCCCAGGGATTGGCTATGGATCCTGCCAAACTACAGGCTGTGATGGACTGGCAGGAACCCCATTCTCTTAAGGCGGTGCAGCGCTTTATGGGGTTCATTAATTATTACCGCCAGTTCATTCCCCACTTCTAAACTCTGGTAGCTCCCTTGGTGGCCCTCACCAAGAAGGGAGCGAATCCCAAATTGTGGTCAGAAGAGGTCTCCAAGGCCTTCACTTCTGTTAAGTCTCATTTTGCTGGCGCTCCCATCTTACATCGCCCCGATGTGGATAAGCCATTCCTAATGGAGGTGGATGCCTCATCCGTTGGTGCTGGAGCAGTCCTCTATCAAAAGGACGCTCAAGGTCGGAAGCATCCATGCTTCTTCTTCTCTAAGACCTTCACATCAGCGGAGAGAAATTACTCCATCGGGGATAGGGAGTTGCTAGCAATGAAGTTGGCCTTTTCAGAGTGGAGACATCTTCTGGAAGGTGCACGGTTTCCCTTCCAGGTTTTCACGGACCACAAAAATTTGGTGTATTTACACACAGCCCAGCGGCTGAATTCTCGTCAGGCCAGATGGTCCTTATTTTTCTCCCGGTTCCATTTTATTCTGCATTATCTCGCCGGGGAGAAGAATATTCGTGCCGACGCTCTCTCTCGCTCCCTTATGTCAACTGAGGAGGAGGAAGAGGAGCCTCGGCTTATTGTCCCTTCTGAGAGCCTGAAAACCGTCGCGCCGGTTTCGCTAGAGTCTGTGCCTCCGGGCAAGACTTTTGTGCCCATTAATTTGCGACCGGAGGTTCTCTCTTGGGCTCATTCGTCCAGGGTGGGTGGACACTTTGGGACAAAAAGGACATCTGAGCTACTGGCGAGGACGTACTGGTGGCCGCATATGGTCTGGGATGTCAGGGATTATATTCTGGCGTGTGTCTCCTGCGCCAAAAATAAATCTCCACGTCAAAGGCCAGCTGGGTTGCTCTATCCCTTGCCGGTGGCAGATAGGCCCTGGGAGATGGTCGGGATGGACTTTGTCGTGGGTTTACCCAAGTCTCGCGGCTGTACAATCATTTGGGTCATCACCGATCATTTCTCAAAAATGGTGCATTTGGTGCCGCTACCACGGTTACCTTCTGCACGGGCCTTGGCAGCGTTGTTCATTAAGCACATCTTCCGCCTACATGGTATGCCTGACAAAATTGTCAGTGACCGGGGTCCCCAGTTTGCGTCTCGGTTCTGGAGAGAGCTGTGTCGTCTTATCAGCATTGAGTTGAATCTCTCTTCCGCTTATCATCCCGAGACGAATGGGTTGGTAGAGAGGGCCAACCAGACCTTGGTCACATACCTGCGACATTTTGTTTCAGCCAGGCAGGATGACTGGGCATCCTTGCTATCATGGGCAGAGTTTGCGCTGAACAACGCCGTTGCCGACTCCACTGGACAAACCCCATTCCTCCTCAACTATAGTCAGCATCCACGGGTACCTGTGCCTATGCCCGTGTCTTCCGCAGACTCCAGGGTGGCAGACTGGGCTGTGGAGGCACGGGATACTTGGGACCACACTCAGGATGCCATTCGGGCCTCTAAGGAGAGAATGAGGTCTTCCGCCGATGCTAATCGGCGCCCCGCTCCGACCTTTGCTCCTGGCGACTTAGTGTGGCTCTCCGCCCGTAACATCAGGCTGCGTGTTGAGTCCACGAAGTTTGCTCCTCGCTACTTGGGCCCCTTCAAGGTCCTCGAACAGGTTAATCCTGTGGTCTACCGTCTGGCCCTTCCTCCACGCCTTGGTATCACCGACACCTTTCATGTGTCCCTTCTTAAGCCCGTATACATGTCCCGGTTTTCAGAGTCATCTGCCGAGACATCGGGTTCGTCTACGGACGATTACGAGGTGAACGCTATCTTGGGGTGCAAGGTGGTACGTGGCAAAAAATTTTTTGGGGTGGACTGGAAGGGTTACGGTCCTGAGGATAGGTCCTGGGAGCCTGCTGAGCACATTCGGGCTCCGCAGCTTATTGCTGCCTTCGAGCGTAGCGAGGCCCAAGGAGGGGGGGGCCCTAGGAGGGGGGGTAATGTTAGGAGTCGAGTTTCCTCTGCTGCACAGGGGGAATCTCGATCCGTGTCTGCTGCGGTCTCCCATTCTGCTTCGGCCGCAGTGTGCTCTGCTCAGCGGAGGCATCGCTCCCAGCTTCTTGCTGTGACTGATTCTGTGCAGGAGGTTACTGCTGCCTTTTCTGGCTCTCCTGTTGTACCCTGCACTGATCTGCGGCGAGCGGGCTTCTCTGGGACTAAGTCCTTATTTGCACACACTGAGCATGCCCAGGGCAAGATCTCCCGTTGGAGATCGAGGGTCACATGCTCAGGCACTGCAGCACATCCCATTGGTCCTCTTGGCAGATCCTGAAAGGGCAAAACTTCTGTAGCTGCTTCCTGTGCAGCAACTATATAAACTGCGCATGACCGCACGGCCATGCGCTAGTATTGTCTTGATATTATGTGTGTGTGTAGATGGATGTATGTCGATGGATGAAAGCTCCTAAGTATCCCTCCCTAGAGTTGTTGACTGCTCGCGGATGATGGTAGCTATCTAGCGCCCAACTAGCCATCTGCACGTAACACACTTCACAGCATCCTGTTGCTGTGTCCGCCAGTACGGCGCCGTGCGCTTCCTCTGCGCTTTCCTTACCCAAGCCTGGGTGGTTAGTGGCGTCCGTCAGTGCGGCACCGCACGCACTCTCGTGCCTATAGATTCTATTTAATAAGTTTCCTTACACACCCAGTTGCGGTGTTGTGCCAGCAAGTGTCTAATCGGACTTCAATCCTGTGTAGGGGTTGAGTTCGCTGACTCCTTGCTCGCGTACTATGTGCGGTACTGCTCTCCTGTGACGCAACAGGATCGCTTCCTTCATGCAGGGTGAAGTTAACCCATGTGTGTATTCTTAGTACCGCCATATAGTCCGTCTTACTAGCAGCAGGGTCTTTTACCTGCACGGTGGACCTCGGACTGCGAACGCACCTAGTTTCATATCATCTATACTTGGTGCGTTCCGCCGGTCCTTAACACAGGGCAAGAAAGACAATGACTTCAAACATACTTCAGAACTTTCCAGAACTTTGTTTCCATCCATTTCTGGGTGCTTCTTGAAGTGGCCAGTAGGGATGAGCGACCTTTACTTTTATAGGATCGGGTCGGGTTTCACGAAACCCGACTTTTTCAAAAGTCGGGTCGAGTGAAATCGGCCGATCCTATAAAAAAGTCGGGGTCGTCCGAAACTCGAAACCCAATGCAGTGCATTGGGTTTCCATGGTTCCCAGGGTCTGAAGGAGCGGAAACTCTCCTTCAGGCCCTGCGATCCATATTTTAGTGTAAAATAAAGAATTAAAATAAAAAATATCGCAATACTTACCCTCTGACGCGCCCTGGTACTAACCGGCAGTCTTCCTTCCTTAGAATCAGCCTTCCAGGACCTGGCGGTGACGTCGCGGCTTGTGATTGGCCGCGCGGCCGCCCATGTGACCGCTCGCGCGACCAATCAGAAGCCGTGACGTCACCGAAGGTCCTTCAAGCGCTGATTCTTAGGAAGGAAGGCTGTCGGAAGGAAGCAGGGCGCTTCCGAGGGTGAGTATATACCTAATAGGAATATACTCACCCTCGGAAGCGCCCTGCTTCCTTCCGACAAACTTCCTTCCTAAGAATCAGCGCTTGAAGGACCTTCGGTGACGTCACGGCTTCTGATTGGTCGCGCGAGCGGTCACATGGGCGGCCGCGCGGCCAATCACAAGCCGCGACGTCACCGCCAGGTCATGGAAGGCTGATTCTAAGGAAGGAAGACTGCCGGTTAGTACCAGGGAGCGTCAGAGGGTAAGTATTGCGATATTTTTTATTTTAATTCTTTATTTTACACTTTAATCTGAATTCCGATACCAATTCCCGATATCTTAAACATATCGGGAATCGGTATCGGAATTCCGATTCCAGATTCAAAAGATCGCCGACTTCATGGCCGCCCCCACACTGGGGTCGGGTCGGGTTTCATGAAACCCAACCTTGCCAAAAGTCGGCGACTTTTGAAAAATCTCGACCCGTTTCGCTCAACCCTAGTGGCCAGCAATGAGTACGGATCCAAATCCCATTGATCTGTGGAGAGATATTAACATTGCTGTTGGGAGAAGGCGCCTTCAAATATTCGAGACCTGGAGCAGTTTACAAAAGATGACTGGTCCAAAATTCCAGATGAGAGGTGCAAGAAGGTAGTTAATGGTTATAGGAAGCGATTGAAATAAATCAATGGTTGCAATCAAATATTAAGATGAGGGTGCCAAAAATTTTGCCCAACCCATTTTGGTTTTTTTTTTGTGGACTTGTGTCCAATTTGCCTTAACCTGTTTTCTTTGCCATGTGTAGCTTTTACTGCCCATGTCCCATGCCTGGGGAAAGGCATGTTAAGGAACGGGGAACATCTAATCTCCCAAAGTTAGGCATTATTATGTTATGAAGTTCTGTATGATACGGCAGTGTGATGAGGGAACAGCCGCCATCTTGGAACGGGCATACTAACAGAGATTGGCGTGACTCCATTTTGTTTCCTGGTCACAGGTCTGCAGAGAGGAGTGCTTCTGGCCCCCACCTTTTCTAATGAATAAAGTTCCTATTAGTATGCTAACGGGCTGAGCTTGTAAGAGGGTGAACTGTAGTCCCACTGAGAGGGCACTAGGACCCTGTGGTTTCTTCCTGTTGCAGCAGAGGACAGACCTCCCAGAGACAATGTGTGCTGCGGGGTGGGGTCTAGTGTCTCGAGTGTAAAGTGAAAGTAGGAAGTGAGAGCTGAGAGAGAAAAGGCGGGAAGAAAAGGAGAGGCTGCTGTGAGATCTTAAAAAGAGATTGTGTGGATTTACTGCAAGTGTTTTTGGAGGAAAAGAAGCTTTTGAGAGACTTTGTTGCTAACGTTCCCCTGGAGAAGAGCTAACCTTTTGTTTAACTCTGTGAGAGACTTGTGTTGCTAACGTTTCCTGGAGAGGAGCTAACCCTTTATCTAAGAAAAGACGGAGACTTTGCTAAGAACCCAGTACGAATTTGGAAGTCTGTGGATTCCCTGTGCATTGAGTGGAGGAACAAGTCTGGACAGACTGCTGATACAGAGACGGACGGATTGTCGTGGAACCATTCCTAGGAGCTACAGAAGCAGAGACTACATCGTGAGACCACTAACTAAGTCCCCGGCGTTTGGGCTCGGCATCGGCCGACAAGACAAGAGGAGCTTGCTGTAACTTATTGGCGCTGAAGATATGGACTGGCTACAGCCTGTGCGGATTCCTGCCTGAGAGGAAATCTATCTCTGCTCAGAGTGTTAAGTTGTTACTTTAGAGGTGTATCTTATATTAGAGTTGTGTAAGTTATACTCAATGTGCCATTCCAGGGGCTCCCTTAATAACACTACATTCAATTTACACTTGTTCCTGTTTTTAGTTGTCTGTTAGGTAAATTTCTTACTAGTCTGTTGTAGTACAAAGTTCTCAGGAGACCTTTGAGTGGCACAGTGATTTCAGCTGCTGCTGAATTAGTGTATCTTTGGGGTGCATCTGCCTTAATATTCTCCATATTACCTTGATTATTTTGCCTTTGAGTAAATACCGTTGGAGATTTCTGCCTTGGTCTTGGTTTGTGACTCACTGGATCTTATTCGGACCTCTGGTCATTACATTTTTGGCGTAGTCGGCAGGATCCAGTGTTTGTCATGGACGAGGGCGAGGGTGGAAATGACCCCGCTGTATCCGCATCCTCCTCGGGGGTTGGGTTTCCCCTGGCAGCCGCTGCAACTCCGGGAGGGTATGTGCCTGTAGGAGCTTTACTTCAGCACATGCCGAAATACGATGGGCGCAATATGGCGTTGCAAGATTGGGCTGAAAGAATCCGGAGTATTCTGCGCATGTGTAATTTGACCCCCGCGTTACGCGCTGAGCTGGCATTAAATGCACTGGAGGGTGATATTAGGCGTATGGTGATGGTGCGCCCAGAATCAGAGAGGGATACATTAGAAAAGATTTTGGAACTGTTAGAGGGGAGTTTGGGGGGCCGAGCGCGTGTGGCTCTGCTTCGGTCCCTATTCTTTAATCGTCCCCAGAGAGAGTGTGAGTCCCTGATGCAGTACTCTAATATTTTACAAGAGATGTTGAATGAGATGCAGCGACTAGACCCGGGGGCCATGGGGGCGTTCCGGGAGGTAGACCGCTTGCTCCGGGACCAATTCATCACCGGTTTAGCCCATAGACTTCTCCGGGACAAGCTGTTGGAAATGGCCCGGGTTGCACCAGAGTTATCTTTCTGGCAGATTTACCGAGCTGCAGTGGAAAGGGAAGAGAAATCAGCCTATGTTCCCGAGGGGTCAGTGAACAGTGCCCAGCTGGAGGAAGGCGTGTCATCAGGGTCGGGGGTAGAGGGGCTTGTAAGCGTGGTACAAGCTTTGCGTGCTGAGGTGAAGGAGTTGAAGCTGAAATTGTCTCAACTGACAGTTGATCCCGCCTCTATCCCCTCACGGGAACCTCCTGCCCCACCCCCTGGAATGGTGACCCCGCAAATGGCCAGGTCGTCCTATCAGAATGAGTCAAGCCCTCGCCCACGAGGAACAATCACCTGCTGGAAGTGTGGCCGCCAGGGACACATCTCGCGCTACTGCCGGGCGCTTACAGCCCCAGAAACCCCGTCGCCGGCTTTAAACTTCCGGCCGCTGCCATGAGAGGGCAAGCAGCAGCGGCCCCACCCACACAAAGCCCTCGACGGAATGAACAAGATTTGTTTGCATGTAGTCCAGTGATAGAAGCAGAGTTTGAAGGGCGGAAGATGAGGTGCTTGGTTGACACGGGATCCGAATGTACTATAATGCCTCTAGAAGTATATGAGAGATACTTCAGTCGACTAGTGATTCCAGAGGATGGCCGAGTGATACGACTGACCGCCGCAAATAATGGTCAATTGTCAGTCAAAGGGATCGTGTGGATGCAACTAGAAATGTTTGGTCAAGAGCTGGGGCAGAAAGGGGTAGTACTGGTGGATCACCCCCCTAGAAGAGGGATGGAAGTGACGCTCGGAATGAACGTGCTGCGAGATTTGAATCACCAGATGTATGCCAGTGAAGGACCCCGGTACTGGGCCCGTGCGACAAGACACCGACCCACACAGAGAATTCTACACCGTCTAGTGCCGAGTTGCGACTTGCTGAAAAGTGCGGTCCCAGGTGGCCGGGTGGGCCGGCTCCGAGTGACTTCGAGGGCCCCGATCCTGCTGGGACCCAGACAAGAGGAACTCTTAATGCTGCCTGTGGGAGCTGCACAGAGATTGAATGGGCTTGAAGTGCTACTTGAGCCCGCCCGAGAGGGTTCCTCATTTGCCAAGGTACATGTGGCCCGGTCTTTGGCGATTGTGAAGAATGGACGAGTGCCGGTCCGATGCATCAATGTTTTAGATGAAGCTGTTGCAATTCCCGCTGGGACCATACTGGCTGATCATGGAGCAGATGGGAGTGGATCGGGAGAAGCTGACCCCTGTGCAGTTGGAGCAGTTGGAGAGAGTTTTGTGGGAACATCAAGAGACATTTTCCCGACATGGAGAGGACTTCGGGTGTACCCAGACGATTGAGCATGAGATTCCAACAGGGGATACTCCACCCATTAGAGAAAGATATCGTCAAATTCCTCCGGCGCTCTATCAAGAGGTGAAGAGCATGGTGGCCAGTATGCTGGACAACCAAGTGATCCGAGAGAGCTGGAGTCCCTGGGCGGCCCCTGTAGTCTTGGTCCGCAAGAAGGATGGGACACTCCGATTTTGTGTGGACTATCGGAAATTGAATGCCCACACCGTACGGGACGCATATCCTTTACCCCGTATTGAAGAATCCCTGTCGGCCCTGGGTCGGGCCAAGTATTTCTCAACGTTGGATTTGGCAAGCGGGTACTGGCAGGTCCCAATGGCTGAAAAAGATCGGGCCAAGACGGCGTTTGTCTTGCCAATGGGGCTCTTTGAGTTCAACCGGATGCCCTTTGGCCTCGCTACTGCCCCAGGAACCTTCCAACGCCTGATGGAACATTGCTTGGGCGATCTAAATTTTGAATTAGTCCTGATATATCTAGACGACATTGTGGTGTTCGGAACCTCATTTGAAGATCATCTGGAGAAGCTGCGTCAAGTTCTCCGGCGGCTCAAGAGCTACGGCCTGAAAATAAAGCCAAAAAAATGTCAACTGTTACGAAACCAGATTGAATATTTGGGGCATCTGGTGACCCTGGACGGGGTACTACCTTTAGCCAGTAAGATTAAGGCGGTACAAGAGTGGCCACCTCCTTGTGACCTGCGAGAAGTGCGGGCCTTCCTGGGCCTAGCAGGATACTATCAGCGGTTTGTGCCTAAATTCTCACAAGTGGTGAGTCCCTTGAATGAACTTTTGAGAGGGACAGCGCTGGGTCCTCGAAATCGCCCCATTCCATGGGGGCCCCTACAGAAAAAGGCATTTGATGGAGTGAAAACTGCCCTAACGAGTGCCCCATTGCTGGCCTACGCCCGGTTTGACACCCCTTTTTTGTTGTATACCGATGGTAGTCTTCATGGGTTGGGGGCAGTACTAGCACAGGTGCAGGACGGCCGAGAACGAGTGATTTCTTATGGCAGCAGATCTTTAAGAGACTCCGAGCGAAATCCGGCTAACTACAGCTCATTCCGGCTGGAATTGCTGGCCCTGGTGTGGGCAATGACAGAACGCTTCGCCGAGTATCTAACAGGAGCTGAGGTGCTAGTCATGACAGATAACAACCCGCTAGCTCACTTAGAGAATGCAAAACTGGGGGCGTTGGAGCAGCGGTGGGTCGCCAGACTGGCCAAGTTCAATTACCGCATTAAATTTTGCTCTGGTCGAGAGAACGGCAATGCAGATGCATTGTCAAGGGTGCCCCTTGGGTCATCCGGGGAAGATGTTGACGAACAACTTGAGGATACTGAAACTCCAGCTTTGGGGCAGATACCTATCTTCCAAAGTGTGGTACACTCAAGTGGGGTGGCCACCGGGATGCCCTGTGTCCTGGGTAAAACACCCTCAGATTGGACAAGAGTCCAGGATGAGTGTCCGGACTTTGCACTTGTGCGCCGTTGGGTACAAAACAAGGCCTGGCCCAGTGCAGAGGACAAGGCTCAGTTGTCCATGGAAGGAATGAAACTCCTTCGACAATGGGATAAATTGTGTGTGGAGCAAGGTCTTTTGTATCGTAAGGTGTACCTGCCATCGGAGCTGCAGCATCTGTACCAACTGATAATTCCTGTGGGGATGGGGCCAGTGGTCGCTCGTGAGGCGCATGAGAAGGGGGCCCATTTTGGAAGTGAAAAGACACTTCAGTGGTTGCAGCGAGTCCTCTACTGCCCTGAGTTGGGAGGGATGGTGGCCAACGCGTGTCGGCAGTGCCGAATTTGTGGGCTCAACAAAAGCCCTGAGCAGCGGGCTCCCACACAGTCTATTAAGACTTCAGCTCCACTGGAGCTACTCATGATTGACTACGTGTTGATAGGGTACTCTACGTCAGGGTACTCCTATTGCCTGGTGATGACAGATCACTTTACCAAGTATGCTGTAGCGGTGCCGACAAGAGATCAGACGGCCAAGTCGGCGGCTGAGGCAGTGTGCCGACATTGCTTCCAAGTGTTCGGGTGTCCGCAGAGAATACATTCAGATCAAGGGGCCTGCTTTCAGGGGACGCTGATGAAAGAGCTGCACCAGCTCTATGGTATCGAGCAGTCGAGAACAACGCCTTACCACCCTCAGGGTAACGGGGCGTGTGAGCGTTTTAATCGGACCCTGTTGCAAATGTTGAGGTCCTTAGAGAGTCAGCAACAGACATGCTGGCCTGAGTATCTCCCCGAATTGATGTGGGCTTACAATAACAGGGTGCACAGTACTACTGGTTACTCACCACACATGTTGATGTTTGGTAGACCTGGCCGAGACATTGAGGATTTGAACATGCCAGATCCCTCCTCCGCCCCCCTTCGGACTGCATCCGAGTGGGTACGAGAGCATCGGCGGCGGTTGAGGGTGGTGCATCAGGTGGTGGGTGACCGCCTTCGCCATTTGGTCCATAAGGACACGCGACCTGTACAAACAGAGCTGTTCTCTCCGGGGGACAGAGTGTTGGTGAGGACAAAACGACGGTCAGGAAAGCTGAGTGACCGATGGGAGGCGATACCGTATCTGATAAAAAAAACAGGTGAACCCTGAGATTCCAGTGTACGAGGTCGAACCGGTGGGGACAGGGGGGCCAACCCGTAATTTGCATCGTAACATGTTACAACGGTGCTGGTTTGAAGATTCGGCGCCTACCCCCCTAGAGCCAGAGGCCATGTTCCAAGGGGCGGAAGCTCTGAATGATCTTGAGTTTGATGGTGTGCTTACTCCTGCGCCTGCTTATTTGCCCCGTGACCGATCTGGCCTCGGGTGATGAGAATGTTGGGGATATGGAGGATGTTGTTGAGGAGAGTGCATCAGGTCAACTGCTTGGTCCTGACGCTGTATCACAGGACATCGAGCCGCAGGAGGAGACAACTCCACTTACGCCCACTAACACGACCACGGAAGAGACTCTAGCTCCCTCTAAGGTCGCACCTGTTGATGTAGGACTCAGGAGAACTACACGATCTACGGCAGGAATACCGCCTCAGCGATATGCTCAAGATGAATTTGAGTGGGAAGGTATGTCGAGGACGCCAACCTCTAGTGGGGTGGCATGTAAGAGGGTGAACTGTAGTCCCACTGAGAGGGCACTAGGACCCTGTGGTTTCTGCCTGTTGCAGCAGAGGACAGACCTCCCAGAGACAATGTGTGCTGCGGGGTGGGGTCTAGTGTCTCGAGTGTAAAGTGAAAGTAGGAAGTGAGAGCTTAGAGAGAAAAGGCGGGAAGAAAAGGAGAGGCTGCTGTGAGATCTTAAAAAGAGACTGTGTGGATTTACTGCAAGTGTTTTTGGAGGAAAAGAAGCTTTTGAGAGACTTTTTGTTGCTAACGTTCCCCTGGAGAAGAGCTAACCTTTTGTTTAACTCTGTGAGAGACTTGTGTTGCTAACGTTTCCTGGAGAGGAGCTAACCCTTTATCTAAGAAAAGACGGAGACTTTGCTAAGAACCCAGTACGAATTTGGAAGTCTGTGGATTCCCTGTGCATTGAGTGGAGGAACAAGTCTGGACAGACTGCTGATACAGAGACGGACGGATTGTCGTGGAACCATTCCTAGGAGCTACAGAAGCAGAGACTACATCGTGAGACCACTAACTAAGTCCCCGGCGTTTGGGCTCGGCATCGGCCGACAAGACAAGAGGACCTTGCTGTAACTTATTGGCGCTGAAGATATGGACTGGCTACAGCCTGTGCGGATTCCTGCCTGAGAGGAAATCTATCTCTGCTCAGAGTGTTAAGTTGTTACTTTAGAGGTGTATCTTATATTAGAGTTGTGTAAGTTATACTCAATGTGCCATTCCAGGGGCTCCCTTAATAACACTACATTCAATTTACACTTGTTCCTGTTTTTAGTTGTCTGTTAGGTAAATTTCTTACTAGTCTGTTGTAGTACACAGTTCTCAGGAGACCTTTGAGTGGCACAGTGATTTCAGCTGCTGCTGAATTAGTGTATCTTTGGGGTGCATCTGCCTTAATATTTTCCATATTACCTTGATTATTTTGCCTTTGAGTAAATACCGTTGGAGATTTCTGCCTTGGTCTTGGTTTGTGACTCACTGGATCTTATTCGGACCTCTGGTCATTACAAGCTCAGTGTAAAATGCAGAAGGTACTTCAAAGCTCAATTAGGAAGCCACGCCAGCAGGGGGCTTGGAAATGCTTGGGGGCTTAATTACAACACGCATGCCAAGTGGCCACTGGATACACATCTACTATGGCAGCCCAGTCGAACCGTCTCCATCATGGAATTGTGAAATTATGGACGCATCGTCCGAGGTACAGGCTCATAAAAAATATTCTCCTCGCCCTAAAGAAATTGTGCACCTAACAGTTCAAACCCCCCGTGGCAGTGGGAGGTCTGAAACCCGAGATATAGGGATCAGCCTCCCACAGGGACCGAATGGTTCCAGGTTTGATCCCAGTACGACCGGCAGAACAAACCACAGGCGCTGGTACTGCCCGTGTGCTGATCCGATCATCGTGAGAGAAGTTATCCCATTTATTAGATATTGGAATAGATCTTGCAGGGAGGCAGAGGGGGTGGAGATTGCTAAGCCCACCCAGCTGCAGGCGGAGGGGCACAGCCAGGTTTAAGAAGAGCGGAGGTCACTGGGAGAGACTCTCTCCACAGAAGAAGATGATGATGATATCTTAAAGGGACTGTCACCTGAATTTGGCGGGACTGGTTTTGGGTCATATGGGCGGAGTTTTCGGGTGTTTGATTCACCCTTTCCTTACCCGCTGGCTGCATGCTGGCTGCAATATTGGATTGAAGTTAATTCTCTGTCCTCCATAGTACACGCCTGCGCAAAGCAATCTTGCCTTGCTCAGGCGTGTACTATGGAGGACAGAGAATGAACTTCAATCCAATATTGCAGCCAGCATGCAGCCAGCGGGTAAGGAAAGGGTGAATCAAACACCCGAAAACTCCGCCCATATGACCCAAAACCAGTCCCGCCAAATTCAGGTGACAGGTTCCCTTTAAGGAACAGGGTATGCCAGCCAGAGGGGAGCAAGCACACGCTTTCTGGGGGCTGCCCGGCAACTAAGTTTTGGACCTGCGGAATGCTGCGCCCCCCCGGCTTCCACAAGCGACCTTCAACCTGGTAAATTGACCTCCAGCTTTATACCTTTAAGCCTTGTATTATTGTTATATTGTACTCTGACTGTAACTCTTGATATATTGTGATTGTATATTTCTTGTAATTATCTAGTGCGCCCTTAAGGCAATTAAATCATAAATTAATTTTGGGCTGATCCTTTTACTCTGATTGCGAATCTTAGAATACCCAGTGTGGGTAACAGGGCAGTCTCCCCGGCGGCCATTTGCTCTAGGTGCAGTTCCTTTACTGACCTGAGAGACAAAGGGGGCGCCGGAGAGCTGGGCCTGTGTAGCGACGTCACGGATTGGCGACGTGGGAGGAAGGGGTAATCCTTCACAGGCAGTTTTACACTATTTTCTGTAGGAATCTTTCATAATTGTGTGTCACGGAGTCAGCACTTGCATTATTTCAGGTGATCGATAATTAACCCCCTTCTGCCACTGGACGTACTATTCCGTCCATGTAGGGTGGGCCCTACTCCCCAAGGACGGAATAGTACGTCCAGCGCGATCGGCCGCGCTCACGGGGGGAGCGCAGCCGAGTGTCAGCTGCCTATCGCAGCTGACATCCGGCGCTATGTGCCAGGAGCGCTCACGGACCGCCCCGGCACATTAACCCCCGACACACCGCGATCAAACATGATTGCGGTGTGCCGGCGGTACAGGGAAGCATCGCGCAGGGAGGGGGCTCCCTGCGGGCTTCCCTGAGACCCCCGCAGCAATGCGATGTGATCGCGTTGCTGCGAGGGTCTCCCTACCTCCCTCCCTGCTCCAGGCCCAGATCCTGCAGGGAGGGAGGTGGCTTACCAAGTGCCTGCTCAGAGCAGGCGCTTGGTAAGGCTGCAGTGCTGCAAGTCAGATCGGAGATCTGACAGTTTGCACAGCACCCTGTCAGATCACCGATCTGTGATGTCCTCCCCTGGGACAAAGTAAAAAAGTTAGAAAAAAAAATTCCACACGTGTAAAAAAAAAAAATAAAATAAAAAAAAAAATTCCTAAATAATGAAAAAAAAAATTAATATTCCCATAAATACATTTTTTTAAATAAAAAAACCCAAACAATAAAAGTACACATATTAGTATCGCCGCCTCCGTAACGATCCAACCTATAAAACTGTCCCACTAGTTAACCCCTTCAGTAAACACCGTAAGAAAAAAAAACGAGGCATAAATCAACGCTTTATTATCATACCGCCGAACAAAAAGTGGAATAACACGCTGTCACGATATGGTATGAAATATCATAAGAAGCTCTCTTGCTCAAGGCTGTGGGCTAACAAGCCCCCCTTCCCTTTCTCTCAGCCAAAAGCTGCTTTGCCAATGTACTGGGGAGTTTTATGGCCGAGAGGTATTTACGACTAGGCTCAAATCTTCCTCTAGCAGAGAACTGTTTAGAAGTGTCTAGAAGTTTCTAGAAATTCATGAAAGTTCTTTGTTCTGTTTTTGCAAGATATTATGCCGACCGTTTATGTTACGAATACGAAAATATATATTCTTATTCTCACTCGGTGTATCTACCCATCCCGCGAAACACGGGCTTCTAACTCCAGCTGGTAAAGAAGTAGAGATTGCTCTGTAAATATGTATCCCAGATAGGACATATTTGATCTCATTAGAATGCCCACGTTAATCCGAGATGAATGATGGGTTTGTTAGGACTATGACATGTTTTGTAGCGGACTTATCGAAATTAGATATAGATTAGAATAAAATGAGTTAACTGAAGAGGTAGGAGGGACGAGGTGATCCAACCCCTTTCTGGGATGTTATAGGCTTAGCTATAACTGTCTGCACACATCCCCAGCTTGCTTCTTTTTTTTTTTTCCCTGGAAGAGCTGAGCACATCCCATGAACTGGGACGTATGGAAAACTGCACTAGCCTGGGTGCCTGCCATGCTTTGAACATGTGAGTGTTACATTTTCTCATTTAATCCCTGTTTATTTCATAATTACCCTTGTACATATTTGCAATTGTCTCATTTGTAACATCTTTATAAAATATTTTTGATAAAGCACTGCCTAATTTTTTATGGGATATAATATTATATGTTAGTTCATTCTCCATGCTCTAAACGTACCCAGTCTCTTGAAGAGAATTACGCTACTGTGTGGGGTTAGCTTCGGACCAGTTTAATCGAAGCTGGTGGCAGCGATAGTGTGCAGACTGTTGAGTGATGCTGTAGCGACTGCGGCGTTGATAATTATTGTTCCTGCCTGAGTGGGAGTAGTTATCGCGTCGCTGCAGCGTACCCAATAGCCAGTACATAGCAGGCAGCCTTTCTGGCGACTAATTACCCAGGGTGCAGTACCTAATCTGACCTGAGAGTAAGGGGGGCGCCAGAGAGCTGCAAGTTTTAAGTGGAACTGTAAGCGGGATATACATAAATCCCTGCAGTTTGTGGTATATGAAAAGCAGTGGGATACCTAGAATCAGCCCCTGCTGTAAACTAAGAGGTCAATAGCCTTGTGTGTGTTTTCTCATCACATTGTTAGCAGTGGAGGGATAACTAAGATAAGCCCCCCTGCACATGTGATAGCCGTCTGTTGGCCTAAAGTCACCCCAACCCGTGACGTAGGGGTGACGGTCACGGTGTGAATCGTGACAAATTGGTGGCAGCGGTCAGGGGAATCCTGATATTTGGTGGCAAGGCGGTGGGATATATTAGAGCATTAGTGATTTGGTTTGAGCAATCATTCCTCTCACTAAAAACTTGCAGAAAGTTCTTGCGAGGACTCTGCGCAAATAAGTTTGGAGAACGAACTCAGTGTTTTATTAGTCTTGAGACAATTGCGTACTGGTAATTATCCCCTCCCTTTCTCTTCGTTTTTCTATCCTATCTTTTATTTGGCAACCATGGCTTCGAAAAGGGAAGCCTGGTACAACCAGCAGAAGAAGGACTTTCTTGCTGGCATATGCACGTGCCATGGCCTGAACCCCCAGGGTAAGACCAAGATTCAAATGGTCCCTGAACTGGTGCAATTTGAAGCAGACCAAGCCAGGTCACAGAGCCCAGAGGCCGCAGAAGCCAGCACAAGCGAACATGGTGCTGCAGCAGAGGTCCCACCACTGAATACGGGCCCTACTGGCAACCAGGGGGGGTGCAGACCTCCTCCTGCAGCTGGCTCTGCAACAATGCGCCGCAGATGACCTAGAGGGACCTCGGCAGCTGATTCAGCAATACCATGAGCGAGCCGAGCGAGAGGCCCAGCGAGCAACTGCAAATGCAGGGGTCGTCCCAGTCCAGCCGTGAGCCCAGCAGCGCTCAGATACCTAAGCCCCGGCCCGATCACTTCCCTGTTATGGAGAAGGACGGAGACTTGGAAACGTTTCTGCGGGCCTTTGAGAAAGCCTGCAGACAGTACCGGCTGCCTACAGATGAATGGGCACGATACCTGACACCACGGCTGAGAGGCAAAGCTCTGGAGGCGTTTGCTGCCCTCCCCCAAGAACAAGATGGGGACTATGAGGCCATCAAGCAGGCTCTGATAGCCAAGTACCAGCTTACACCCGAGGTGTACCGTAGAAAGTTCCGGACCCTCCAACGTGGCCCACACGACAGTTACAGTGATGTGGTGCATGGACTGGGGACCCACTTTGACCAGTGGACCCAAGGACTGTCAGTGACCACCTTTGCACAGCTGCGAGACCTGATGATCAAAGACCAGTTCTTTCATCTTTGCCCAGCTGAGGTGCGATAGTTCATGATGGACAGAGAACCCAAAGACGTGACGAAAGCAGCGCAGATTGCCGATGCCTATGAGGCCAACCATAGATCGGAAGTGCGGAAGCCAGTCACCACCAGCTGGAGAGGGGGTAAGCCTGCAACCAACGCCAGTACCCCTGCCAGCCAGCACACTAGAGGTCCTGTCCCCGTAGCCAACAGCACCAGACCTACCACCGAACCTCGCAAGTGTTACCACTGCAATCAGACTGGTCATATCAGTACCTACTGCCCAGCCAAGCAGAAGAACTCCCCAGCCAAGGCCCCAGGGCCTAATGCAGCAGTTCTTTTGGTGGGTGGTGTGGTTGGGAGGGTGTGTGACAACGTACAGCACGTCACTGTGGGAGGCCATGTTGCTACAGGCCTCAAGGACACCGGGGCTGAACGAACCCTCATCCGACCCGAACTGGCGGCCCCTGAAGAAATCATTCCGGGGAAAACCCTAACTGTCACTGGGATTGGGGGCATCAGCTGTCCCTTACCGATGGCCCGGGTTTTTATTGATTGGGGTGCCGGGAGCGAGGTGAAAGAAGTGGGGCTGTCTGATAATTTGCCCACTGATGTTTTGTTGGGGACTGATTTGGGGAGGTTGGTTGCATACTACGTCCCTGACACCCCTCCCCAATCTACTAATAAGGGTAACGTTAACCCTGATGATGATGATGGGAAATCGCATGTGTTACCTGACCATGCTTTATCTTGTAATGATGCATCTAATAACCATTTTTTTCCTAGGATTGATGGTGAAAATGTTGTAACTGTGCCAACTGAACCTGATAATGATTTTTCTGTGAAGGTTAATGTGTCCATAGGTACAGGCATGCCCAGCCACGTCGCTCTGCGGAGTGAGACGGCTGAGGAACCCCTAACAGGGGCAAGTGTCGGTGCTACAGGAAATGGGGAGGTGCATGGGAACAGTTAGGAAGGTGATGACATGAAAGTGACCAGTGCCACCGAGGAAGGTAACTGGCCCATAAGTAGCACTGCCCCTGGAGTGTTGGGGGTGGATGGGGAGGTAGAGCCCATAGCAGCGCCGGCTGATGGGCCTGTAGAAACCCCCGGGGAGACAGCCTACGTAGCTGCTGTCACCCGCAGTCAGAGTGCCCGGAACGCAGATAACTGTCTGCCTTCTGGACCCTCCTCAGTCATCACTGTGACAACCAGAGGTGGACCCAGGGCAGGTCCAAGAGGGTTCCCGTGGGGAAGGGACCCTGACATCGCTTCTGGCTACCCCTAGCCAGGAGTTTCAGGCCGCTCTGCACACAGATGAGAGCCTAGAGAGTTTGAGACAACTTGCCGGGACGCACTTCTCCGAGGCTGATAAGGAGAAGGTGTTCTGGGAACGAGGAAGGTTATACCGGGAGACAGTACCCGGATAATCACAAAAGGAGTGGTTGAGGGAAAGACAGCTGGTCATCCCGCAGCAATTCCGGGGTGAGTTGTTGCGGATTGCCCATGAGATCCCGCTAGCTGGACACTTGGGGATCAGCAAAACTAAGGCCCGGCTGTCTCAACACTTCTATTGGCCTAAGATGGGGACAGATGTGTCAAACTACTGCCGCTCCTGTGTCACCTGTCAAAGAGTGGGGAAGGCGGGGCCTGCTCTTAAGGCTCCCCTGATCCCGTTGCCAGTGATAGAGGAGCCTTTACACAGGATCGCGGTGGACATTGTAGGCCCGCTCGCCGTCACCAGCAGCTCTGGAAAGCAATACATCCTGTTGTGAATTCTGTTGTCGCACTCCCTCATGTGGTCGTGAATGGTACTTCTGCGGGTTCTGTCCATGGACTCCCTCTGGTGGCCGTGAGTGAAGCTGCTGCTTCTGAGGTTCCTTACACAGGTGACGTGGTTTATCCTTTGGTTGGCTGCTCTATTTAACTCCACTCAGATCGTTACTCCATGCCAGCTGTCAATGTTCCTGCATTGGTTCAGTTCGCTCTTGGATCTTTCTGGTGACCTGTCTTCTCCAGCAGAAGCTAAGTTCCTGATAGTTATCATTTGTTCATTGTTTCCTTGTCCAGCTGGTTATCATGATTTTGTCTTGCAAGCTGGAAGCTCTGGGATGCAGAGTGGCATCTCCGCACAGTTAGTCGGTGCGGAGGTCTTTTTGCACACTCTGCGTGGTCTTTTGTAGTTTTTTGTGCTGACCGCAAAGATTCCTTTCCTATCCTCTGTCTGTTTAGTAAGTCTGGCCTCCCTTTGCTGAAACCTGTTTCATTTCTGTGTTTGTGACTTTCATCTTAACTCACAGTCAATATACAGTGGGGCAAAAAAGTATTTAGTCAGTCAGCAATAGTGCAAGTTCCACCACTTAAAAAGATGAGAGGCGTCTGTAATTTACATCATAGGTAGACCTCAACTATGGGAGACAAACTGAGAAAAAAAAATCCAGAAAATCACATTGTCTGTTTTTTTAACATTTTATTTGCATATTATGGTGGAAAATAAGTATTTGGTCAGAAACAAACAATCAAGATTTCTGGCTCTCACAGACCTGTAACTTCTTCTTTAAGAGTCTCCTCTTTCCTCCACTCATTACCTGTAGTAATGGCACCTGTTTAAACTTGTTATCAGTATAAAAAGACACCTTTGCACACCCTCAAACAGTCTGACTCCAAACTCCACTATGGTGAAGACCAAAGAGCTGTCAAAGGACACCAGAAACAAAATTGTAGCCCTGCACCAGGCTGGGAAGACTGAATCTGCAATAGCCAACCAGCTTGGAGTGAAGAAATCAACAGTGGGAGCAATAGTTAGAAAATGGAAGACATACAAGACCACTGATAATCTCCCTCGATCTGGGGCTCCACGCAAAATCCCACCCCGTGGGGTCAGAATGATCACAAGAACGGTGAGCAAAAATCCCAGAACCACGCGGGGGGACCTAGTGAATGAACTGCAGAGAGCTGGGACCAATGTAACAAGGCCTACCATAAGTGACACACTACGCCACCATGGACTCAGATCCTGCAGTGCCAGACGTGTCCCACTGCTTAAGCCAGTACATGTCCGGGCCCGTCTGAAGTTTGCTAGAGAGCATTTGGATGATCCAGAGGAGTTTTGGGAGAATGTCCTATGGTCTGATGAAACCAAACTGGAACTGTTTGGTAGAAACACAACTTGTCGTGTTTGGAGGAAAAAGAATACTGAGTTGCATTCATCAAACACCATACCTACTGTAAAGCATGGTGGTGGAAACATCATGCTTTGGGGCTGTTTCTCTGCAAAGGGGCCAGGACGACTGATCCGGGTACATGAAAGAATGAATGGGGCCATGTATCGTGAGATTTTGAGTGCAAACCTCCTTCCATCAGCAAGGGCATTGAAGATGAAACGTGGCTGGGTCTTTCAACATGACAATGATCCAAAGCACACCGCCAGGGCAACGAAGGAGTGGCTTCGTAAGAAGCATTTCAAGGTCCTGGAGTGGCCTAGCCAGTCTCCAGATCTCAACCCTATAGAAAACCTTTGGAGGGAGTTGAAAGTCCGTGTTGCCAAGCGAAAAGCCAAAAACATCACTGCTCTAGAGGAGATCTGCATGGAGAAATGGGCCAACATACCAACAACAGTGTGTGGCAACCTTGTGAAGACTTACAAAAAACGTTTGACCTCTGTCATTGCCAACAAAGGATATATTACAAAGTATTGAGATGAAATTTTGTTTCTGACCAAATACTTATTTTCCACCATAATATGCAAATAAAATGTTAAAAAAACAGACAATGTGATTTTCTGGATTTTTTTTTCTCAGTTTGTCTCCCATAGTTGAGGTCTCCCTATGATGTAAATTACAGACGCCTCTCATCTTTTTAAGTGGTGGAACTTGCACTATTGCTGACTGACTAAATACTTTTTTGCCCCACTGTATGTGGGGGGCTGCCTTTTCCTTTGGGGAATTTCTCTGAGGCAAGGTAGGCTTTATTTTTCTATCTCTAGGGCTAGCTAGCTCTTAGGCTGTGAAGAAGCGTCTAGGGAGGGTCAGGAACGCTCCACGGCTATTTCTAGTTCTTGTGATAGGATTAGGGCCTGCGGTCAGCAGAGCTCCCACATCCCAGAGCTTGTCCTGTGTGAGTTTAACTATCAGGTCGTGTCGGGTGCTCCTAACCACCAGGTCATAACAGTACAGCTGGTCCAAAGTATTAATGCATCTCAATAGAGGGATAAGAGAAGTTCTGAGACCATTTTTTTTTCTTTGCACTGTGTTTTGTTTTTCTTTTCCCCTAGACCTTTGGGTGGTTCAGGACACAGGTGTAGTTATGGACATTCAAGGTCTGTCATCTTGTGTGGATCATCTCACTGCAAGGGTACAACACATTCAAGATTTTGTGGTTCAGAATCCTATGTTAGAGCCTAGAATTCCTATTCCTGATTTATTTTCTGGGGATAGATCTAAGTTTCTGAATTTCAAGAATAATTGTAAACGGTTTCTAGCTTTGAAACCCCGCTCCTCTGGTGACCCCGTTCAACAAGTAAAAATCATTATTTCTTTGTTGCGTGGTGACCCTCAAGACTGGACATTTTCCCTTGCGCCAGGAGATACTGCATTGCGTGATGTTGATGCGTTTTTTCTGGCGCTTGGATTACTTTATGATGAACCAAATTCAGTGGATCAAGCAGAGAAAATCTTGCTGGCTTTGTGTCAGGGTCAGGATGAAGCGGAGGTGTACTGTCAGATGTTTAGAAAGTGGTCTGTGCTTACTCAGTGGAATGAGTGTGCCCTGGCGGCAATTTTCAGAAAGGGTCTTTCTGAAGCCCTTAAGGATGTCATGGTGGGATTTCCCACGCCTGCTGGTCTGAATGAGTCTATGTCCTTGACCATTCAGATCGATCGGCGCTTGCGTGAGAGCAAAGCTGTGCACCATCTGGCGGTATTCTCTGAGCATAGGCCTGAGCCTATGCAGTGTGATAGGACTTTGACCAGAGCTGAACGGCAAGAACACAGACGTCGGAATGGGCTGTGTTTTTACTGTGGTGATTCCACTCATGCTATCTCCGATTGTCCTAAGCGCACTAAGCGGTTCGCTAGGTCTGCCACCATTGGTACGGTACAGTCTAAATTTCTTTTGTCCGTTACTCTGATTTGCTCTCTGTCGTGCTATTCTGTTATGGCATTTGTGGATTCAGGCGCTGCCCTGAATTTGATGGACTTGGAGTTTGCCAGGCGCTGTGGTTTTTTCTTGGAGCCCTTGCAGTATCCTATTCCATTGAGAGGAATTGATGCTACGCCTTTGGCCAAGAATAAGCCTCAGTACTGGACTCAATTGACCATGTGCATGGCTCCTGCACATCAGGAGGATATTCGCTTTTTGGTGTTGCATAATCTGCATGATGTGGTCGTTTTGGGGTTGCCATGGCTACAGGTCCATAATCCAGTTTTGGATTGGAAATCTATGTCTGTGTCTGGCTGGGGTTGTCAGGGAGTACATGGTGATGTTCCATTGTTGTCAATTTTGCCTTCCACTCCTTCTGAAGTCCCTGAGTTTTTAACAGATTACCTGGATGTATTTGAAGAGCCCAAATCCGGTGCCCTACCTCCTCATAGGGATTGCGATTGTGCTATTAATTTGATTCCTGGTAGTAAGTTTCCTAAGGGCCGTCTGTTTAATTTATCTGTGCCAGAGCACGCCGCTATGCGGAGTTATATAAAGGAATCCTTGGAGAAGGGTCATATTCGCCCGTCGTCGTCACCATTGGGAGCAGGGTTCTTTTTTGTGGCCAAGAAGGATGGCTCTTTGAGACCTTGTATTGATTACCGCCTTCTTAAGATCACAGTCAAATTTCAGTATCCTTTGCCGC
Organism: Ranitomeya imitator; assembly: GCF_032444005.1. Lineage (NCBI taxonomy): Eukaryota > Metazoa > Chordata > Amphibia > Anura > Dendrobatidae > Ranitomeya > Ranitomeya imitator. The sequence goes on along the minus strand of NC_091282.1, from coordinate 1,236,494,248 downwards.
TGCTGTCTGATTTGTTTGCTCGGATTAAGGGGGCTAGTTGGTTCACCAAGATAGATCTTCGAGGGGCGTACAATCTTGTGCGTATTAAACAGGGCGATGAATGGAAAACAGCATTTAATACGCCCGAGGGCCATTTTGAGTACCTGGTGATGCCATTCGGGCTTTCTAATGCTCCATCTGTGTTTCAGTCCTTTATGCATGACATCTTTCGAGAGTACCTGGATAAATTCGATTGTATATTTGGATGACATTTTGGTCTTTTCGGATGATTGGGAGTCTCATGTGAAGCAGGTCAGAATGGTGTTCCAGGTCCTTCGTGCGAATTCCTTGTTTGTGAAGGGGTTAAAGTGTCTCTTTGGAGTTCAGAAGGTTTCATTTTTGGGTTTCATTTTTTCCTCTTCTACTATCGAGATGGACCCTGTTAAAGTTCAGGCCATTTATGATTGGACTCAGCCGACATCTGTGAAGAGCCTGCAGAAGTTCCTGGGCTTTGCTAATTTTTACCGTCGCTTCATCGCTAATTTTTCTAGTATTGCTAAACCGTTGACTGATTTGACCAAGAAAGGTGCTGATGTGGTCAATTGGTCCTCTGCGGCTGTAGAGGCTTTTCAGGAGTTGAAGCGTCGTTTTTCTTCTGCCCCTGTGTTGTGTCAGCCAGATGTTTCGCTCCCGTTTCAGGTCGAGGTTGATGCTTCTGAGATTGGAGCAGGGGCTGTTTTGTCGCAAAGAAGTTCTGATGGCTCGGTGATGAAACCATGTGCCTTCTTTTCTAGAAAATTCTCGCCTGCTGAGCGCAATTATGATGTTGGCAATCGAGAGTTGTTGGCCATGAAGTGGGCATTCGAGGAGTGGCGACATTGGCTTGAAGGAGCTAAGCATCGCGTGGTGGTCTTGACGGATCACAAGAATTTGACTTATCTTGAGTTTGCCAAACGGTTGAATCCTAGACAGGCTCGATGGTCGCTCTTTTTCTCCAGTTTTGATTTTGTGGTTTCATACCTTCCGGGATCTAAGAATGTGAAGGCTGATGCCCTGTCAAGGAGTTTTGTGCCTGACTCTCCGGGTGTTCCGGAGCCGGCGGGTATTCTTAAAGAGGGGGTAATTTTGTCTGCCATCTCCCCTGATTTGCGGCGCGTGCTGCAGAAGTTTCAGGCTGATAGACCTGACCATTGTCCAGCGGAGAGACTGTTTGTCCCTGATAGATGGACTAGTAGAGTTATCTCTGAGGTTCATTGTTCGGTGTTGGCTGGTCATCCTGGAATCTTTGGTACCAGAGATTTGGTGGCTAGATCCTTTTGGTGGCTAGATCCTTTTGGTGGCCTTCTTTGTCACGGGATGTGCGTTCTTTTGTGCAGTCCTGTGGGATTTGTGCTCGGGCTAAGCCCTGCTGTTCTCGTGCCAGTGGGTGGCATTTGCCCTTGCCGGTCCCGAAGAGGCCCTGGACGCATATTTCCATGGATTTTATTTCTGATCTCCCTGTTTCTCAAAGGATGTCGGTCATTTGGGTGGTTTGTGATCGCTTCTCTAAGATGGTCCATTTGGTACCCTTGTCTAAATTGCCTTCCTCCTCTGATTTGGTGCCATCGTTTTTCCAGCATGTGGTTCGTTTACATGGCATTCCAGAGAATATCGTTTCTGACAGAGGTTCCCAGTTTGTTTCGAGGTTTTGGCGGTCCTTTTGTGCTAAGATGGGCATTGATTTGTCTTTTTCTTCGGCTTTCCATCCTCAGACTAATGGCCAAACCGAACGAACGAATCAGACCTTGGAAACATATCTGAGATGCTTTGTTTCTGCTGATCAGGATGATTGGGTGTCCTTCTTGCCTTTGGCTGAGTTCGCCCTTAATAAATCGGGCCAGCTCGGCTACTTTAGTTTCTCCTTTTTTCTGTAATTCTGGTTTCCATCCTCGTTTCTCTTCAGGGCAGGTTGAGCATTCGGACTGTCCTGGTGTGGATACGGTGGTGGACAGGTTGCAGCAGATTTGGACTCATGTGGTGGACAATTTGACATTGTCCCAGGAGAAGGCTCAACGTTTCGCTAACCGCCGGCGTTGTGTTGGTCCCCGACTTCGTGTTGGGGATTTGGTTTGGTTGTCATCTCGTCATGTTCCTATGAAGGTTTCCTCTCCTAAGTTTAAGCCTTGTTTCATTGGGCCATATAAGATTTCTGAAATTCTTAATCCTGTGCCATTTCGTTTGGACCTTCCAGCTGCTTTTGTCATCCATAATGTGTTCCACAGGTCGTTGTTGCGGAGATACGTGGCGCCTATGGTTCCCTCCGTTGATCCTCCTGCCCCGGTGTTGGTCGAGGGGGAGTTGGAGTATGTGGTGGAGAAGATTTTGGATTCTCGTATTTCGAGACGGAAACTCCAGTACCTGGTCAAGTGGAAGGGTTATGGTCAGGAAGATAATTCCTGGGTTTTTGCCTCTGATGTTCATGCTGCCGATCTAGTTCGTGCCTTTCATTTGGCTCATCCTGATCGGCCTGGGGGCTCTGGTGAGGGTTCGGTGACCCCTCCTCAAGGGGGGGGTACTGTTGTGAATTCTGTTGTCGAACTCCCTCCTGTGGTCGTGAATGGTACTTCGGCGGGTTCTGTCCATGGACTCCCTCTGGTGGCTGTGAGTGAAGCTGCTGCTTCGGAGGTTCCTTACACAGGTGACGTGGTTTATCCTTTGGTTGGCTGCTCTATTTAACTCCACTCAGATCGTTTCTCCATGCCAGCTGTCAATGTTCCTGCATTGGTTCAGTTCGCTCTTGGATCTTTCTGGTGACCTGTCTTCTCCAGCAGAAGCTAAGTTCCTGATAGTTATCATTTGTTCATTGTTTCCTTGTCCAGCTGGTTATCATGATTTTGTCTTGCAAGCTGGAAGCTCTAGGATGCAGAGTGGCATCTCCGCACCGTTAGTCGGTGCGGAGGTCTTTTTGAACACTCTGCGTGGTCTTTTGTAGTTTTTTGTGCTGACCGCAAAGATTCCTTTCCTATCCTCTGTCTGTTTAGCAAGTCTGGCCTCCCTTTGCTGAAACCTGTTTCATTTCTGTGTTTGTGACTTTCATCTTAACTCACAGTCAATATATGTGGGGGGCTGCCTTTTCCTTTGGGGAATTTCTCTGAGGCAAGGTAGGCTTTATTTTTCTATCTCTAGGGCTAGCTAGCTCTTAGGCTGTGAAGAGGCGTCTAGGGAGAGTCAGGAACGCTCCACGGCTATTTCTAGTTGTTGCGATAGGATTAGGGCCTGCGGTCAGCAGAGCTCCCACATCCCAGAGCTTGTCCTGTGTGAGTTTAACTATCAGGTCGTGTCGGGTGCTCCTAAACACCAGGTCATAACATCCTTACTGTGGTAGACTACGCTACCCGGTACCCAGAGGCAGTAGCTCTGTCGTCAACTAGGGCAGATAAGGTGGCGGATGCCCTGTTGGCCATCTTTTCACATGTAGGGTTTCCCAGGGAAATGCTTACTGATCAAGGGACCCAATTTATGTCTCGCCTAATGGAGGCTCTCTGTAAGAGAATGCAGGTGAAGCACCTGGTATCGAGTGCGTATCACCCACAGACCAATGGCTTGTGTGAACGCTTCAATGGTACCCTCAAACAGATGCTACGCATGCTGGTTGAGACTCAAGGGCGCGACTGGGAGCGGTACCTCCCACACCTGCTGTTCGCTTACCGAGAGGTTCCGCAGGCCTCGACGGGGTTCTCCCCCTTCGAGCTCCTGTACGGCAGGCGAGTCCGGGGACCCCTTGGGTTGGTAAGAATACTGGGAAGAGGAGCCGAACCCTTCTGAAGTGTCCATAGTGGAGTATGTCATGCGCTTCCGTGACAAGATGCAGACCTTGACGCAGTTGGTGCATGACAACATGACGCAGGCTCAGGCTGATCAGAAGCACTGGTACGACCAGAACGCCCGGGAGCGGACCTACCACGTGGGTCAAAAGGTGTGGGTGCTGGTCCCCATACCAACGGATAAGCTTCAGGCAGCCTGGGAGGGCCCGTACGTCGTCCACCAACAGCTCAACCCGGTCACGTACGTGGTCACACTTGACCACGCTCGGGGTAGGCGAAAGGCCTTTCACGTCAACATGATGAAGGCTCATCACGAACGTGAACCTTTCGTCCTACCGGTCTGCAGCTTGCCCGAAGAAGGGGAGGAAGACACCCTCCTGGACATGCTGGCCCAAGCCAAGGCCAATGGGTCCATCGAGGACGTGGAGGTAAGCGCCTCGTTAACGGAACCCCAGCGGTTGCAGTTGCAAACCACACTGGAACCCTTCCGGGTCGTGTTCTCCAACCGACCTGGGAGGACTGAGTTAGCTGTCCACGAGGTGGACACCGGGAGTCACGCCCCACTACGGCGAACACCCTATCGAATCTCTGACCAGGTGCAGCAGATTATGCGCCAAGAGATCGATGAGATGTTACAGCTGGGGGTGATTAGACGGTCAAAGAGCGCGTGGGCATCACCTGTAGTTCTCGTGCCAAAGAAAGACCGGACCACCCCGTTCTGCGTGGACTACAGGGGGCTCAACGTCATCACAGCCTCCGACGCGCACCCAATGCCGCGCATCGAGGAGCTGCTGGATAAGTTAGTTGGCGCAGATTGCCTAACCATAATGGATCCGAGTCGAGGATACTGGCAGATTCCCCTGAGCCCCGAGGCGCAGGAGAAGTCCGCCTTTATCACACCCTTTGGACTGTACGAGTCCACGGTCATACCCTTCGGCATGAAGAATGCCCCTGCCACTTTCCAGCGGATGGTCAACCTCCTGCTTCAGGGACTGGAGAAGTACGCCGTGGCGTACTTGGATGACATTGCCATCTTCAGTTCCTCCTGGGAGGAACACCTGCAGCATCTCGAGGAGGTGCTCAGGCGAATTCACCAAGCAGGACTGACTATCAAGCCAGGAAAGTGCCAGATGGGCATGAGGGAGGTTCACTACCTGGGGCACCGGGTAGGCGGGAACACCCTCAAGCCAGAGCAAGTGGGCGCGATCGTGAACTGGCCCACTCCCGTGACCAAGAAACAGGTGATGTCCTTCCTGGGCACTGCAGGGTACTATAGGCGCTTCGTACAGCACTATAGTAGCCTGGCAAAACCTTTGACGGACCTCACCAGGAAGAAGCTACCCCACATGTGTCAACTGGACAGATGGCTGTGAGGGGGCCTTCCAGGCGTTGAAAACCACACTGTGCAACGCCCCTGTGCTGAAAGCAGTCGACAGTCGATCGTTCTTGGTGCAGACCGACGCCAGCGAGTTTGGCCTTGGTGCTGTGCTCAGCCAGGTTGACTCGGAGGACCAAGAGCACCCCGTGTTATACCTGAGCCGGAAACTTTTGCCGAGGGAAGTGGCCTACTCCACCATCGAGAAGGAGTGCCTGGCCATAGTCTGGGCCCTGCAGCGCTTGCAGCCCTACTTGTACGGTCGCCCCTTCACTGTGGTGACCGACCACAACCCTCTGCGCTGGCTAAACGCCATGTGTGGAACCAACGGCAGGTTGCTACGCTGGAGCCTTGCCCTTCAGCAGTTTGACTTCACCATTGAACACAAAACGGGCAAAGAGGATGGGAATGCAGATGGACTCTCCCGCCAGGGTGAACCTACTGAGGTGCCCATGGAGGCATACCGTGGGGTACTGCCTCCCTAGCGCACACCAAAAGGGGGAGGTGTCACGATATGGTATGAAATATCATATAAGAAGCTCTCTTGCTCAAGGCTGTGGGCTAACAAGCCCCCCCTCCCTTTCTCTCAGCCAAAAGCTGCTTTGCCAATGTACTGGGGAGTTTTATGGCCGAGAGGTATTTACGACTAGGCTCAAATCTTCCTCTAGCAGAGAACTGTTTCATGAATTTCTAGAAACTTCTAGACACTTCTAAAGTTCTTTGTTCTGTTTTTGCAAGATATTATGCCGACCGTTTATGTTACGAATACGAAAATATATATTCTTATTCTCACTCGGTGTATCTACCCATCCCGCGAAACACGGGCTTCTAACTCCAGCTGGTAAAGAAGTAGGGATTTCTCTGTAAATATGTATCCCAGATAGGACATATTTGATCTCATTAGAATGCCCACGTTAATCCGAGATGAATGATGGGTTTGTTAGGACTATGACATGTTTTGTAGCGGACTTATCGAAATTAGATATAGATTAGAATAAAATGAGTTAACTGAAGAGGTAGGAGGGACGAGGTGATCCAACCCCTTTCTGGGATGTTATAGGCTTAGCTATAACTGTCTGCACACATCCCCAGCTTGCTTCTTGTCTTTTTTTCCCTGGAAGAGCTGAGCACATCCCATGAACTGGGACGTATGGAAAACTGCACTAGCCTGGGGGCCTGCCATGCTTTGAACATGTGAGTGTTACATTTTCTCATTTAATCCCTGCTTATTTCATAATTACCCTTGTACATATTTGCAATTGTCTCATTTGTAACATCTTTATAAAATATTTTTGATAAAGCACTGCCTAATTTTTTATGGGATATAATATTATATGTTAGTTCATTCTCCATGCTCTAAACGTACCCTGTCTCTTGAAGAGAATTATGCTACTGTGTGGGGTTAGCTTCGGACCCGTTTAATCGAAGCTGGTGGCAGCGATAGTGTGCAGACTGTTGAGTGATGCTGTAGCGACTGCGGCGTTGATAATTATTGTTCCTGCCTGAGTGGGAGTAGTTATCGCGTCGCTGCAGCGTGCCCAATAGCCAGTACATAGCAGGCAGCCTTTCTGGCGACTAATTACCCAGGGTGCAGTACCTAATCTGACCTGAGAGTAAGGGGGGCGCCAGAGAGCTGCAAGTTTTAAGTGGAACTGTAAGCGGGATATACATAAATCCCTGCAGTTTGTTTTATATGGAAAGCAGTGGGATACCTAGAATAAGCCCCTGCTGTAAACTAAGAGGTCAATAGCCTTGTGTGTGTTTTCTCATCACATTGTTAGCAGTGGAGGGATAACTAAGATAAGCCCCCCTGCACATGTGATAGCCGTCTGTTGGCCTAAAGTCACCCCAAACCGTGACGTAGGGGTGACGGTCACGGTGTGAATCGTGACAAATTGGTGGCAGCGGTCAGGGGAATCCTGACACACGCGATCAAAAAGATAGATATAAATAACCATGGTACCGCTGAAAGCGTCATCTTGTCCCGCAAAAAACAAGCCGCCATACAGCATCATCAGCAAAAAAATAAAAAAGTTATAGTCCTCAGAATAAAGCGATGCAAAAATAATTATTTTTTCTATAAAATAGTTTTTATCATATAAAAGCGTCAAAACATAAAAAAAATGATATAAATGAGGTATCGCTGTAATCGTACTGACCCGAAGAATAAAACTGCTTTATCAATTTTACCAAACGTAGAACGGTATAAACGCCTCCCCCAAAAGAAATTCATGAATAGCTGGTTTTTGGTCATTCTGCCTCCCAAAATCGGAATAAAAAGCGATAAAAAAAAGTCACGTGACCGAAAATGTTACCAATAAAAACGTCAACTCGTCCCGCAACAAAAAAAAAGACCTCACATGACTCTGGACCAAAATATGGAAAAATTATAGCTCTCAAAATGTGGTAACGCAAAAAATATTTTTTGCAATAAAAAGCGTCTTTTAGTGTGTGACGGCTGCAAATCATAAAAAATCCGCTAAAAAACCCGCTAAAAAAGTAAATCAAACCCCCCTTCATCACCCTCTTAGTTAGGGAAAAATTTAAAAAATGTATTTATTTCCATTTTCCCCATTAGGGTTAGGGCTAGGGTTAAGGCTACAGTTAGGGTTGGGGCTAAAGTTAGGGTTTGGATTACATTTACGGTTGGGAATAGGGTTGGGATTAGGGTTAGGGGTGTGTCTGGGTTAGTGGTGTGGTTAGGGTTACCGTTGGGATTAGGGTTAGGGGTGTGTTTGGATTAGAGTTTCAGATATAATTGGGGGGTTTCCACTGTTTAGGCACATCAGGGGCTCTGATCTCAATTCCAGCCAATTCTGCGTTGAAAAAGTAAAAACAGTACTCCTTCCCTTCCGAGCTCTCCCGTGTGCCCAAACAGGGGTTTACCCCAACATATGGGGTATCAGTGTACGCAAGACAAATTGGACAACTTTTGGGGTCCAATTTCTTTTGTTACCCTTGGGAAAATACAAAACTGGGGGCTAAAAAATTAATTTTTATGGAAAAAAAAATATTTTTTTATTTGCGCGGCTCTGTGTTATAAACTGTAGTGAAACACTTGGGGGTTCAAAGCTCTCACATCACATCTAGAGGAGTTCCTTAGGGGGTCTACTTTCCAAAATGGTGTCACTTGTGGGGGGTTCAATGTTTAGGCACATCAGTGGCTCTCCAAACGCAACATTGTGTCCCATCTCAATTCCTGTCAATTTTGCATTGAAAAGTCAAATGGCGCTCCTTCCCTTCTGAGCTCTCCCATGCGCCCAAACAGTGGTTTACCCCCACATGTGGGGTATCGGCGTACTCAGGACAAATTGTACAACAACGTTTTGGGTCCATTTTCTCCTGTTACCCTTGGTAAAATAAAACAAATTGGAGCTGAAGTAAATTTTTTGTGAAAAAAAGTTAAATGATCATTTTCATTTTAACATTCCAAAAATTACTGTGAAACACCTGAAGGGTTAATAAACTTCTGCACCCCTCAAGGTGCTCAAAACCACATTCAAGTTTTTAGAATGGTGTCACACTTGGGTATTTTCTATCATATAGACCCCTCAAAATGACTTCAAATGAGATGTGGTCCCTAAAAAAAAAAAAATGGTGTGGTAAAAATGAGAAATTGCTGGTCAACTTTTAACCCTTATAACTCCCCAACAAAAAAAAAATATTTTGGTTCCAAAATTGTGCTGATGTAAAGTAGACATGTGGGAAATGTTAGTTAAGTATTTTGTGTGACATATCTCTGATTTAATTGCATAAAAATTCAGAGTTGGAAAATTGCGAAATTTTCAAAATTTTTGCCAAATTTCCTTTTTTTCACAAATAAACGCAGGTAATATCAAAGAAATTTTACCACTATCATGAAGTACAATATGTCACGAGAAAACAGTGTCAGAATCACCGGGATCCGTTGAAGCGTTCCAGAGTTATAACCTCATAAAGGGACAGTGGTCAGAATTGTAAAAATTGGCCCGGTCATTAACGTGCAAACCACCTTTGGGGGTAAAGGGGTTAAAACTCCTCACTGAGCAAGCTACTAGGTGCCAAGTTGCTGCTGTTTCTTGTACCCAATGACCACCCCATCAAGATAAAGTTTTATTTGGATGTCAACTAGACTCAGACTAGTTAGAGAACAGCTAAATAGAGTTGAGCGAACTTTTCAAAATTTGTTTCAGATTATGATCGGCGGCAAATATGGTTTTTGCAATAGTCGCCAAACACAGCCGAATGTCATTGGAGTCAATGGGAGTAGAAATGACAGAATATGTTTGGAACCGATCAAAAATTCGGCAAAAATAGGGTACAAATAAGGCATGAATAAGGCGAATTTCGATTCATCTGAACATATTCACTTAACTCTACTAACAGGGCAGGAAATGTGTAGTAAAATTTCCCTGTTCCAGTGGGCCACATGGTAGTAGAATGACGGGAAGAAGCCTGAAACCAAGAACCTTGAGGCAGTTCTCTGGTCTGCACAGTACCTGAAGCCTAAAAGTAACAATGCCCTGTGGAATCAGGAGGAGTACGGGCCTGGAGGGTGGCCCCCTATAAAAGATGGGAAAAACAACAATCCTACAATACCATGAAGGTTAGCGAGAGCAGGGACTTTGGGTTCTGTTGGAGGAACGACTCCAGTGGGATAAAGGAAAACCTGTCAGCTTGAACAGCACTTGCCGTTTATCACGCCTCAGTTGATCATCTTTGGTATCACATGTTCAGGTGACAACGTTCCACTGAAGGCCGTGAACTTTTTTGGCTGCTGCTTAAGTAAAAGTTCACCTGTTTCACTGTTGAATTACCTTTTGACTCCATGGGTAATGCCACCAACCACCACAATTACAGAGGGAACCATACAGCCAGCGTTAACTCCTGCCCACCCACAGATGTGTGGCCCCACTTCCGGGTGGACATGCCTGGCATTCCAGTGTGGTGAAGACCGCAGCCTCTCCCCAAGTGACAGCAAGAAGGTTCCAACCCACGTCCAGTGTGCTGGGTTCACTGCGCTCAGGGTGTCACTAATGTTTTACTACTAGTCTAACCAGAGGCGTAGCTAGGGTTCCAACTTAGGGAGGGCGAAACATCTGAGTGGGCCCCTAACCAGCTAACCCTGATTACAGCTACGGTTGCGCACTCTAATTGTGAATATAGTGGAACCTCAGAATATGACTACGATGTTATTGAAAATAAATCTATATACAAAAACGAGCATTGATTTTACCGCCATATTGTGACGATATGCAACTTTTATGGTCGCAATGCTCTGAAAGCCTTTATAACAATACAGTAATGCTTAAGTGCCCACTTTACATTTAATAATGCTCCCCCAAGTTCCCTCATGTACTGCTCCATTTTACACAGTATGGTGAGCTCAAAGCTTCCCTATACACCGTATAAGGCCCCGACAGCTCCCCTGTACACAGTATGGTGAGCTCAAAGCTTCCCTATACACCGTATAAGGCCTCCACAGCTCCCCTCTACACAGTATGGTGAGCTCAAAGCTTCCCTATACACCGTATAAGGCCCCGACAGCTCCCCTGTACACAGTATGATGATTCTATAACTCCCCAATACACCGTATGATGTTCTCACTGCTCCCTTTACACAGTATAATGCTGACAGAACTCCACTATAGAAAGTATAATGCTCTCCAGAGCTCCCCTATATACAGTGTAATGGGCCAACAGCTGCCATATGCCGTCACAGTATGGTGGGTACACAGCTCCCTTATAAACAGTATGATGGGACCGCAGCTTCCATCAAACAGTATGATGTCCCTCAGTCCTCCTGTACGCAGTATGTGGCCACAGCTCCCTTATACACAGTATGATGGGGCCACAGCTCCCTTATACACAGTATGATGGGCCCGCAGTTCCCTTATACACAGCATGATGGGCCCGCAGCTCCCTTATACACAGCATGATGGGCCCACAGCTCCCTTATACACAGCATGATGGGCCCGCGCTCCCTGTCAATTTGGCAGTCTGCAGTCACATTAAGTGACTGCAGACATTTATTCCAAGGCTGTATCAACTTTATAGTAATAAATTGCTTATTATTAAAGCACCACTCTAGCAGGGTTTTTTTTCCACCGCTGGAGTGGTGTTTTAAGCGCAAGTCCCTGTCCCCGGTCATTTTCTCATCCTCCGGCGTATTCACTATTTTGTGGCACTGCTACAGTCTCACGGCTCAAACTTGTGAGCGCAGTTTCTGATTGGCCAGAAGGTAGAAGCTATGTCACAAGTGCTCAGTGTAAGACTATGAGGCTATGTGCACACATTGTGTGTTGTGAATGCAGCTTTTGGGCTCCCTCCGGTGGTTGTAGAGGGTAATGCAGTTGTGCCTGGACTGCAGGAGTGGACAGGTGTATCTACTAATTGCAAAACTGACTGGGGTATATAGCTTTGCAGGATCCTTTAGTCAGTGCCAGTTGTCCATTGTTCTTGAAGGATCCACTTCCCTGCTGGTCTCTCCACTTTGCTGTGTTTTTCTACAAAGATAAGTCCTGGCTTTGTTTTTGCTGTCCACCTGCAGTGGACCTTATAGTTCTGTGCATTTTCATGTTTTTGTCTTGTCCAGCTTGGTCTGTGAAGGATTTTTTGCAGCCTAGCTATTTCTCTGGAGATGCAGATATACCCCCCCCCCATGTCTTTAGTCAGATGTGGTGATCCGTATTTTCTGCGGTGGATATTTTCTAGTGTTTTTATACTGACCGCATAGTACTCTGTTCTATTCTTTTTTAGCTAGTATGACCTCCTATGCTAAAATCTGATTTCATATCTGCGTATGTTATTTCCCTCTCCTCTCACAGTCAATATTTGTGGGGGGCTATCTATCCTTTGGGGATTTTCTCTGAGGCAAGATAGGTTTCCTGTTTCTGTCTTTAGGGGTAGTTAGATCTTAGGCTGTGCCGAGGGGTCTAGGGAGTGTTAGGTACCCCCCACAGCTACTTCTAGTTGCGCTGCTAGGTTCAGGGTTTGCGGTCAGTACAGGGACCACCTTCTCCAGAGTACGTCTCATGCTGCTCCAAGGCCACCAGATCATAACAGTTGTAGATTTTTCCACACAGTTTTTGCAAAATCCACAGGTAAAACGTGCTGCGTTTTACCTGTGGATTTACTGCGGATTTCCTGTGTTTTTGTGTGAGGATTTTGCCTGCGTTTTTACACCTGCGGATTCCTATACAGGAGCAGGTGTAAAACGCTGCAGAATCCGCACAAAGAATTTTTCATGCTGTGGAAAATACAATGCAGTGTTTTCACGCGGTATTTTCCGCACCACGTGCACTGCGGATTTGGTTTTCCATAGGTTTACATGGTACTGTACAACGCATGGAAAACTGCTGCAAATCCGCAGCGGCCAATCTGCAACGTGTGCACATAGCCCGAGAATGAGAAAGAGGCCAGAACGAGGCTCCCATAGACTCACATTGATTAGGGACCTCTGCGCTGCTCCATGAAGCACTGGAGCAACGGACAGGTCACAAACTGCAGGCGACGGAGCCGAGCGGAGACAAAAACAGATGAAAATGCCAGAAGTCGAGTATCAGACGGAGAGCAGGGTACGTGGATTTTCAGCTCCGCTCCAGCAGTGAAATTAATAAAAATGCTGGAGTGGTGCTGTAAATGTGATGCAGCTCTTGGTTACTGTATGGGGGCTTCGTATACGGATACTCATAAAAGACCCAGGTGGTACGCATCAAAAGCCCCCTAACCCTCAACCCCCCCCCCCCAATCTCCAGCCTCCCCAGACAGCAAATATTACGTGATGGAGTACATATAATACCATAACAAAACATTATAATATTCAGCCCCCAGTGACCTGTCTCCCCTCCCCCACTTCAGCCCCAATGCCCCCATCAACTCACATCCACCCCCTCAGTGCCCTGTCCCCCTCCCCCACAACACCCCCATGGTCTCACATCCACCCCCTCAGTACCCTGTCCCCCCTCTCACCCACTTTCAGCGCCCACAATACCCCAATGGTCTCACATTCACATCACAGTGACATACCTGAATTTAATAAACCTAAAATGTTCCATCCCCAGCACTTACTGATAAAGTTTGCACTGCAGGCAGGACCAGGAAGCATCTAGGTGAAATGCAAGATGTGGGCACTAGGACCCAGCGTGCCTGAGCCAATCCCAGCGTGCACAGAGTGAAGAAAACTGCAGCCAGGAAAAGCTTCATCATCAGGTCAGACGGGCGAAACCATTCACTGCAGGGGGGAGACTGCAGCTGGCCACTGTGCTAGCAGCGTGCAGACATCAGAAGGGAGCAGACATTATACTGCTCTGCTCCTATTAGAAAAAAATGCAGAAGAAACACCCAAATCCAAGGTAAGGCTATAGATAAATATTATAAATACTTATGTAGTGAAATTAGCTCCCCAAGGTGGTGTCTTGAGCATAAAGAAAAAAAGTGGCAACAACCACTTACAACCAAGAAACAAACCAACCGCCAGATCCAAGGATGCACCAGGAAGACCAGACTGGATCATAAGAAATAATATCTTAAAGGGAACCTGTCACTCCATTTTTTGAGATTGAGATAAAAATACTGTTAAATAGGGCCTGCGCTGTGCGTTACAATAGTGTATGTAGTGTACCCGGATTCCCCTCCTATGCTGCGAAATACATTACCAAAGTCGCCGTTTTCACCTGTCAATCAGGCTGGTCAGGTCAGGTGGGCGTGGTGACATCGCTCTTTTCTTCCCCAGCTTTCCGTTGGTGGCGTAGTGGTGTGCGCATGTCCAGAGTTCCGAATCCACTGCGCGCACGTGAAGAAACAGCGAACGATCTGCGCTATTACTCCTGTCATCGGTGGGGGCGTCCATCTTCCTGGGGCCGCGCGTGCGCAGATGAAGTGCTCTGCTGCACGGGGCTTCAGGAAAATGGCCGCGGGATGCCGCGCGTGCGCATATGGAGATCGCGGTGGCCATTTTCCTGAAGCCGAGATGCAAACTCTGCTTTGGGAAAATGGCCGCCGCGATCTCCATTTCCGGGCAGTATCGGCGCGTGCGCAGAAGAACTCCTTCACATACGGTGTGTCGCCGATGATGTCGGCCTGGGCACTGTCAGCGCATGCGCGGCCAGGCGAATCCGGAGTCTCCCATCACCGCACCACGAGACCGGACGGACGTACAGGATGGTTACCCGACGTTGCCAAGGTAATCGTGATGCAAGAGGCAGGAGACACCGACCGCAGGCAACGCATGCGCACTGACCGGGCCATACGTCATGAGCGGCACAAAGTGAAAGTGAGCTCTATAACCTCAAAAAACGGGGGCAAAATACATGTAGCACAGAATTGCCAATTCTGTACAATTAAGGCAACATTAGAAGAGGGAACAAAAAGTAAATAATAAATGAGAGAAAAAATTGAAATAACAGTACCAAAAACAAAAATACAAAATAATAAAGACAAAAATAAATAAGTCCACCATATATCAGATGGAGTAAATAAATAATTGCTCGAAGTATGGTCTGATGCAACTGCAAAAATAAACATAAATAATTGAAAATCTATATGCATCAGACAGCCCTGGCTGTGTGAGTGCTAAAAACATGAAAACCTAAAATATAGAAAAATATTAAAAAAAATATATAATCCACCATACAGAGTAATACATCGTTGCTCCAAATTATTGTCTGATGCAATAAATAAACATTTAAATAATTAAAAAATATATATGCATCAGACCGCTCTGGCTGTGTAATTGCTAAAAAGCAGAAAGTGCATAAACAAAAAACAACAAATATATAATTCTTAAGTGAATTTGCACAACACCTAGTGAAATACAATAGATATAATCAATCTCTCTCTCTCCACTTTAAAATTTAAGGTCGAAGATGAATCCATCCTATTGTAGAGATATTGCCGTAATCCATCCTATAATAGTCCATATATGCGAAAGGGTCATCACATGGAAGAAAAATGAACCACCCGATAATCCCAGATGACGCCTTCATGGATCGCAAGATGAGGTATGTATAAAAGAAATAACCTAAAAATATAAAAAGACAATGTAAAAAACAGTAAAAAGGTTAAAACCGCCTAAAAACCAAAGGATTATGAAAAAGGGGCAAAGCTTATGTTCTCGTTTAGGCCATAGGGGGAAATAGTTTCTCATGTCCAGATCTATTTCGTTTCCATCTGAGCTAGGGGTGTACTAATTTTACCCCCCCTCTCCCTGGACTCGATCAAATCTATACCAATCACTTTCTATAGAGTGGCGTCACAGTCATGATTAATTTTACAGTGTTTGGGAATTGTTTTTAGCAGGGAATCATTCATTTCCTTTGCCGCTTGTATTCCCAGGATATGCTCGCGTACACGTATTTTCAATTGGCGAGTTGTAAGTCCCACATATATAAGAGCACGGGCATGTAGCGTAATAAATTACGGCCTTAGAAGTACAAGTTATTACATGCTTTATCTTGTATGTAACCGGTTTTTAGAGTTTAAAAAGGTTTGTGCCCTCAGAAAAAATGGGGCAGGCTACGCATTTACCACATGGCTTGCATCCCATTTGGGGCCTAAAGTTAGACAAAAATGAAGGTGTATAACGGCTTTTAAGAAGCTGGTCTCTCAAATTTCTGGATCTTCTTTAGGTGATATTTGGTTTCTCCCCTATATACATACCTCCCAACCGTCCCGGATCCAGCGGGACTGTCCTGATTTTGACAGTCAGCCCCGCGATCCCGGGCAGAACATTAATTGTCCCGCACTGGTTGGGAGGTATGTGATATCACCCGGTCAGCTGAGAGCTCCCTGAGTCCCTGCACCCGGCCTGCACAGCAGCACACCACATGATCGGGAGGAGGACCTCCGTGTACAGGACTCCCAGCCGCGTGTGCACGAGGTGCACGGAGCCCAGCCGCGTGTGCACGAGGTGCACGGAGCACAGCCGCGTGTAAGAGGTGCACGGAGCCGTGTGTACGAGGTGTACGGATCAGAGCAGAGTGTGAAAGGTGTATGGAGCAGAGCCACGTGTGTACGAGGTGTACGGAGCACAGCCGTGTGTGTACGAGGTGTACAAAACAGAGCCAAGTGTGTACGAGGTGTACAGAGCAAAGCCACGTGTGTACGAGGTGTGCGGAGCAGAGCCATGTGTGTACAAGGTATACAGAGCGGATCAGCGTGTGCAATGTGTATAGAGTGGAGCCGTGTGTGTACGAGGTGTACGGATCACAGCAGAGTGTGAAAGGTGTATGGAGCGGAGCCACGTGTGTACGATGTGTACAGAGCAGAGCCACGTGTGTACGAGGTGTGCGGAGCAGAGCCATGTGTGTACAAGGTATACGGAGCGGAGCAGCATGTGCAATGTGTATAGAGCGGAGCCGTGTGTGTACGAGGTGTAAGGAGTAGTGCCGGGTGTGTACGAGATGTATGGAGAGGAGCCGTATGTGTATGAGGTGTACGCAGTGGAGCCGTGTGTGTGCAAGGTATACAGAGCGGAGCGGTGTGTGCAATGTGTATGGAGCGGAGCGGTGCCATGTGTACAAGGTGTACGGAGTAGTGCCATGTGTACGAGATGTATGGAGCGGAGCCGTGTGTATGAGGTGTATGGAGCGGAGCCGTGTGTATGAGGTGTATGGAGCGGAGCCGTGTGTGTATATAAGATGTATGGAGTGGAGCCGTCTGTACGGAGCGGAGCAGTGTGTGCAAAGTGTACGGAGCGCAGCCGCGTGTGTATGAGTAGCTATGTGTGGCCATTATATGGTACGAAATATCATGTGCGGCCAATATACAGTAATGAGCATTATGTGCGGTCATTATACAGTATGGAGCATCATGTGTGGCCATTATACAGTATGGAGCATCATGTGCGGTCATTACAGTATGGAGCATCACGTGGGGTCATTATGCAGAATGGAGCATCATGTGCGGCCATTATACAGTATGGAGCATCATGTGTGGCCATTATACAGTATTGAGCATCATGTGCAGTCATTATACAGTATGGAGCATCACGTGGGGTCATTATGCAGAATGGAGCATCATGTGCGGCCATTATACAGTATGGAGCATCATGTGGAGCCATTATACAGTATGGAGCATCATGTGTGGCCATTATACAGTATGGAGCATCATGTGTGGCCATTATACAGTATGGAGCATCATGTGCGGTCATTATACAGTATGGAGCATCATGTGTGGCCATTATACAGTATGGAGCATCATGTGCAGTCATTATACAGTATGGAGCATCACGTGGGGTCATTATGCAGAATGGAGCATCATGTGGAGCCATTATACAGTATGGAGCATCATGTGGGGCCATTATACAGTATGGAGCATCATGTGGGGCCATATTTTTTGTTTATAATTATTCTTTATGAACAGTGTGATCAGCAGTGCTAAATGGGTGTGGTTGAGACGTGGATATGGGTGTGACTAGTGAATGGGTGTGGTCAGAGGTGTGGCCTAAAATTTGCCGCAGCGCGCGTTGCACGCCGCAAACTTTGTCCCTCTTTCCCAGCTTCAAAAGTTGGGAGGTATGCCAATATATCTCGATAGTATTGGATCGGCCTGTAAAATAGACCAAGATTTTTGGTGGTTGGTTTGTTGCTCTGCTCCTATGCCAAGTTCTGCCTCTCACAGAAGTGGCCCTGGCTCCCGGTGGGCCCCTTCATGTGACAGGGCCCGGGGCGATGGCCCCCTCTGCCCCCCAGTAGCTAAGCTACTGGTGGTTAATTAACTTTATGTGCCTTTCTAAGAGTTTAAAAAAATATGTTTACAAGTTATATGAAGTGCATTTACCCCTTTCTGACCTTTGACATACTATCCCATCCCGTCCCGACCTGGGCCTATCTGACCCTCGACAGGATAGTACGTCATAGCGATCGGCCGCGCTCACGGGGGGAGCGCGGCCGAGTGTCAGCAACCTATCGTGGGCCGGCGGTACAGGGAAGCATCGCGCAGGGAGGGGGCTCCCTGCGGGCTTCCCCGAGACCCCCGCAGCAACGCGATGTGATCGTGTTGCTCCGAGGGTCTCCTACCTCCTTCCTCGCTGCAGGCCTGGATCCAAAATGGCCGCAGCATCTGGGTCCTGCAGGGAGGGAGGTGGCTTACCAAGTGCCTGCTCAGAGCAGGCGCTTGGTAAGCCTGCACTGCTGTAAGTCAGATCGCTGATCTCACAGAGTGCTGTGCAAACTATCAGATCAGAGAACTGTGATGTCCCCCCCGGGACAAAGTAAAAAAAAAAAATTCTACATGAGTAAAAAAAAAAAAACCTAAATAAAGAAATAAAGAATAAAAAAAAAAAAATATTCCCATAAATACACTTCATCTAAATTTAAAAAAAAAAAAAAAACAATAAAAGTACACATATTTAGTATCGCCGCGTCCGTAACAACCCAACCTATAAAACTGGCCCACTAGTTAACCCCTCCAGTAAACACTGTAAGAAAAGAAAAAAAACGAGGCAAAAAACAACGCTTTATTATCATACCGCCTAACAAGAAGTGGAACAACACACGATCAAAAGCACAGATCTAAATAACAATGGTACTGCTGAAAGCGTCATCTTGTCCCGCAAGAAACGAGCCGCCATACAGCATCATCAGCGAAAAAATAAAAAAAGTTAGTCCTGAGAATAAAGCGATGCAAAAATTAATTAATTTTTTTTTTGCAATAAAAAGCGTCTTTCAGTGTGTGACGGCTGCGAATCATAAAAATCTGCTAAAAAACCCGCTATAAAAGTAAATCAAACCCCCCTTCATCACCCCCTTAGTTAGGGAAAAATTAAAAAATTTAAAAAAATGTATTTCCATTTTCCCATTAGGGTTAGGGTTTAGATTACATTTACGGTTGGGAATAGGGGTGTGTCAGGGTTAGAGGTGTGGTTACGGTTACTGTTGGGATTAGGGTTAGGGGTGTGTTTGGATTAGGGTTTCAGTTATAATTGGGGGGTTTCCACTGTTTAGGCACATCAGGGGCCAATTCTGCGTTGAAAAAGTAAAACAGTGCTCCTTCCCTTCCGAGCCCTCCCATGCGCCCAAACAGGGGTTTACCCCAACATATGGGGTATCAGCGTACTCAGGACAAATAGGACAACAACGTTTGGGGTCCAATTTCTCCTGTTACCCTTGTAGTCCAGTCAAAATATGAAAGAAAAAAAAATACTGTACCCTGAGCAAATTCCAAGAAAGCGTTTTATTGTTTTTTTTGGTAGTATTACATGTTGGTAAAAACGTACTAAAAGTTTACCAGGATAGGGTTACCACAAAGGGTCCAAATGTGACATCAAAGAATATGGCCGCCAAAGCTGTAAAATGTTAAATGCGACTCGCCTTTCAGTGTCTATCATATTTCTTTTACAATTACTACTATTATATTTACTAGATGGTGGCCCGATTCTAACGCATCGGGTATTCTAGAATACGTATTTATGCATGTATATAGCAGCTACATAGTATATAGCACAGGCCACGTAGTATATAGGAGCCATGTAGTATACAGCAGACAAATACTACGTGGCCTGTGCTATATACTATGTGGCTGCTATATACATACATACATATTGTAGAATACCCAATGCGTTAATACAGGCCACACAATATATAACAGTGGCCACACAGTATATAACACAGCCACGTACTATATAACACAGACCACGCAGTATATAGCAGCCACGCAGTATATAACATAGGCGATGTAGTATATAACACAGGCCACGCAGTATATAACAGGGCACGCAGTATATAGCACAGCCCACGCAGTATATAGCAGCCACGCAGTATATAACACTGGCCACATAGTATAGAACACTGCCTGTGTAGTATATAGCAGCCACGCGGTATCTAACACAACCCAGGTAGTATACAGCAGTGTGGGCACCATATCCCTGTTAAAAAATAATTAAAATAAATAGTTATATACTCACCCGCAGGGATCTAGCGTAGATCCACCAAACCTCTGGCGATGCGCGCGCGGCTGCCGGCATCTTCCGTTCCCAGGATGCATTGCGAAAATACCCAGATGACTTAGCGGTCTCACGAGACCGCTAAGTCTTCTGGGTAATTTCGCAATGCATCGCCGGGAACGGAAGATAGCGGCAGGCGCGTGCGGCTCGGCAGACTACAGAGGGTGAGAATAGCAGGTTTTTTGTTTTTTTTAATTATTTTTAACATTACATTTTTTTACTATTGATGCCGCATAGGCAGCATCAGTAGTAAAAAAGTTGGTCACACAGTTAATAGCAGCGGTTACGGAGTGCATAACGCGGTCCATTACCGCCGGCATTAACCCTGTGTGAGCGGTGACTGGAGGGGAGTATGCGGGCGCTGACTGCGGGAAGTAAGGAGCGGCCATTTTCTTCCGGACTGTGCCCGTCGCTGATTGGTCGTGGCTGTTTTGCCGCAACCAATCAGCGACTTGGATTTCCATGACAGACAGAGGCCGTGACCAATGAATATCCGTGACAGAAAGAAGGAAAGACAGAAAGACGGAAGTGACCCTTAGACAATTATATAGTAGATTATTTAACGATTTATTTATCTTCTTTTACAGAGCCGAGAACGATGGAAAGTCAAGAAACTTGCCCCTTACGCAGCCATGAAGTAGAAGATGGTGGAGAAAGAGTGGCGATTGGTGCAAAAGGAGCTGAAGGGATCAGTAAAGCCAGTATTGAGAGGGGCGTTAGCACTGTGGTAGCTGCTGGAGCAGTGGTGCACAAGAGATGTCGTATGAACTACATAAACAAGAAGCAAATAGACTTGCATAAGAAAGCTACTTCTGTTCATCGTTCACCTGCCAGGAGAGGTACACGGGTGTCTACTGGATCCTATGATAGCACGATGCAGTGTTTGTTCTGTGGACATGAAGTGGTGAAGACAAGATCTAGTAGTGATTTCGATGACTATAGCTTTGTTAAAACGGATGGATTTGTAAGGCCCATCATGTCACATTGCAAACAGCTTAATGATGACTGTGCAATCACCATTCAAGGGAGAATTGCGTACTTTGGGAAGGACTTACATGCTGCAGACTGTCTGTATCATTGTTCATGTGACAAACTTTCAGACAAATTATGGAATTCCTATGCATCATGGTGGTGGATCTACTACAAAGAAACCGCGGAAGGTAGGGAGGCCAATGAACATGGACCAAGAGAAAGCGTTCTTGAGAATGTGTGCATTTCTCGAGGACAACGATGAAGAGCAACTGACTGTCACAGATCTTGCAAAGAAAATGACGGAGTATCTTGTAGAAGGAGACAGTGCTGCCTATAAGTAATAAATGGCTGAGGTATAGGCCGGAGGAGAGGTATGGCGATTCGCTATTCATAGCAGAGTGTGAAAGGTTGCCTAACATTGTAACGTTCCGTGAAAAGACCAGAATGATCCTGAGGGACTATTTCTGTAGTCAGGAAACAGATGAAGCCCAGAAGAGAGCCATCATAGAGACTGCTGCCAAACTAATCAAGAGAGATATCAAGTCTAAGATCCCATCTTCAACCGATGAATATCCGAAGACTTCTTCGCTTGAATGTCAGTCTGCCTTAGATTATCTCCCCGAGTTTGCTTTGCTTGCTTTAAACCCTCTTCGTTGGAAAGGACATTCACAGGAAGGTCGCAAGCATTGCACAATCAGTTGTTCAGGCTGTAAAGGTACCGTTACACTAAGCGACGCTCCAGCGATATAGACAACGATCTGTCCTAAACTAGATCGCTGGAGAGTCGCTGTTAGGTCGCTGTAGAGACGTCAAACACAGCTACTCCAGAACGATGCAGGAGCGATCCAGTGACGTAACGGCGACTCACTTATCGTTCTCACTGGTTGTTAGCTCCATGTAAAAACATTGCTGGCATCGTTGCTTTTGCTGTCAAACATGACGAATCACGCCGACCTGAAGACCAAATAAAGTTCTGACCTTCTAGCTCCGACCAGCGATGTCACAGCGGGATCCTGATCGCTGCTGCATGTCAAACACAATGAGATTGCTATCCAGGACGCTTCAACGTCACGGATCGTTGTCGTTCTTGTTGTAAAGTTGCTGAGTGTGACGGTACCTTAAGTCCAAGGGCTGTAGTAGCTCCATTGCAGCTTGGGTTAGCAGTCCAGCTCCATCATCATTTCAGGTCTCGATTTCTTGTAGACAGTCTCAGCCATGGGATATTGTTCATCATATTCGGAAGTTCAGCGATTCGAGGAAAACGCTGCCGCTTCTGTTGGCCAGGATGTACTCGGTGGTACCATAGACAGACTGGATACGGCATTCTCCATCGACTGAAGTGGTCAGAAGGAAAGACATATTGTTCAATCGCTGAAGACTATGCATCTTTCACACTAAAGCACTATGGTAAGGCTACGATAGTATTTGATTGTTACATTGGATGACCAAACACTAATAATAATAATAATTTTTATTTATATAGCGCCAACATATTCCGCAGCGCTTTACAAATTATAGAGGGGACTTGTACAGACAATAGACATTACAGCATAATAGAAATACAGTTCAAAATAGATACCAGGAGGAATGAGGGCCCTGCTGCTCGCAAGCTTACAAACTATGAGGAAAAGGGGAGACACTAAGGACATTACCCATCAGCGACGACACAAAAAACGAACAAGTAACAAAGTGAACATTGCTGAAGGAACGAAATTTGTCAGGAAAAAGGAGAACTTACTTTCGAATGTGGAGAACAGTCTCTTATCAATCTCGTTTCACAGCGCATGAATGACAGAGGTTGCCACGTAATACAATCAGAGGGGGATGCAGATGTGGAGATTGTTACGGCAGCAGTGTCAATGTCATCCAACAAAAGTACTAGTCTCATTGGCGAAGATACAGATCTTTTGGTTTTGTTACTTCATCACGCGTCAACCAGCGATGGCAACAAGCTTTATTTCTACTCAGATAAAGGGAGTCCTGCAACAGTATACGACATTAAAGGTACCGTCACACTAGACGATATCGCTAGCGATCCGTGACGTTGCAGCGTCCTCACTAGCGATATCGTCCAGTGTGACAGGCAGCAGCGATCAGGCCCCTGCTGTGATGTCGCTGGTCGGGGAAGAAAGTCCAGCACTTTATTTCGTCGCTGGATCTCCCGCTGACATCGCTGAATCGGCGTGTGTGACGCCGATTCAGCGATGTCTTCGCTGGTAACCAGGGTAAACATCGGGTAACTAAGCGCAGGGCCGCGCTTAGTAACCCGATGTTTACCCTGGTTACCATCG
Source organism: Ranitomeya imitator (assembly GCF_032444005.1). NCBI lineage: Eukaryota > Metazoa > Chordata > Amphibia > Anura > Dendrobatidae > Ranitomeya > Ranitomeya imitator. Next base: position 1,236,470,906 of record NC_091282.1, on the reverse strand, counting down.
TTAAAGTAAAAAAAAACAACCACTACATACTTACCTACCGCTGTCTGTCCCTGGCGCTCTGCTTCTCTGCACTCCTCCTGTACTGGCTGTGAGCGTCGGGCAGCCGGAAAGCAGAGCGGTGACGTCACCGCTCTGCTTTCCGGCTGACCGGCGCTCACAGCCAGAGCAGAGAAGCAGTACTTTTTCATTTTTACGGATCAATTTGTGAAGCACCTGGGGGTTCAAAGTGCTCACTATGCATCTAGATAAGCTCCTTGGGGTTTCTAGTTTCCAAAATGGGGTCACTTGTGGGGGAGCTCCAATCTTTAGGCAGACAGGGGCTCTCCAAACGCGACATGGTGTCTGCTAAAGATTGGAGCCAATTTTTCATTGAAAGTCAAATGGCACTCCTTCCCTTCCGAGCCCTGTCGTGCGCCCACAGTGGTTCCCCCCCACATATGGGGTATCGGCGAACTCAGGACAAATTGTACAATAACTTCTGGGGTCCAGTTTCTGTTTTTTACCCTTGGGAAAATATAAAAATTGTTGCTAAAAGATCATTTGTGACTAAAAAGTTAAATGTTCATTTTTTCCTTCCATGTTGCTTCTGCTGCTGTGAAGCACCTGGAGGGTTAATAAACGTCTTGAATGTACTTTTGAGCACCTTGAGGGGTGCAGTTTTTAGAATGGTGTCACATTTGGGCATTTTCAGCCATATAGACCCACTGACTTCATTTTTTAGGGCCCACCTCAAATTTGGTTTTGTAATTTTTGTTGTAAAAATGAGAAATCGCTGGTCAAATTTTAACCCTTATAACTTCCTAGCAAAAAATTTGTTTCCAAAACTGTGCTGATGTAAAGTAGACATGTGGGTAATGTTATTTATTTATTTTGTGTCGTTTAACAGAATAAAAATTTAAAATTTGAAAATTGCGAAATTTTCAAGATTTTCACCAAATTTCCATTTTTCTCACAAATAAAACGCAAAAGTTATCGACCTAAATTTACCACTAACATGAAGCCCAATATGTCACGAAAAAACAACCGCTAGGATCTGTTGAAGCGTTGCTGAGTTATTACCTCGTAAAGGGAC